>NW_024080717.1:3099016-3212985 GCF_003009895.1 Hyaena hyaena | reverse complement strand
CGCGGGGAGCCCGGGGTGACGCGCGCTCGGGTGACGCGGGGAGCCCGGGGTGACGCGGGGAGCCCGGGGTGACGCGGGGAGCCCGGGGTGACGCCCGCTCGGGTGACGCGGGGAGCCCGGGGTGACGCGCGCTCGGGTGACGCGGGGAGCCCGGGGTGACGCGCGCTCGGGTGACGCGGGGAGCCCGGGATCATCCGCACGTGGGTAACTGGTGAGCACTGATCACACTGGAACACAGGATCACGGCGCACTGGGGTGACAGGGGCGCATGGGGGTGCCCGGGTCACGCGCACTTGGGTGACAGGGTAGCCCGGGTCACGCTGGAGTACGGGATCACAGTGCACTTGGATGACGGGAAGCCAGGTCACGGGCACCTGAGTGATCATTTGGGCTGCTGCCACTATCTTGGCAAAAGGGGGGGAGGGTGCTATCTTGGCAACAGGGCCCCACGGTTGCGTGGTCACCCGCAATCAACTAGAAGAGGGACCCAAAGGAGCGAGGCTATCAACCCCTTCACACTAAGACACCCCCAAATTGTCTGTTCATGCTTGACGCCACGTGCTTTCAGGGGGAAAGGTGGGTGACGCACAATTATTTCCCCCAAAGGGGACTCCTGGAGATCCCTGGAGTCATTCTAGTAACACACCTGCCTTCAGAATGTGGGGGGGGGGGGGAGACTGTGGAACAGACAGCAGAACTCTTTGATTCTGCAAGTATCCACACCCGCGTCCTGTGTGCCTGGCTCTAGGTTGTTATGTGGGCAGCAGAGATGGAAGACAGAAAGGGTGGTGGCCTTTTCAACTGTGTGTGCAGCAAGCGACTGCCCTTCACCAAACTCTCCAGATACCAAACTCCCTTCACCAGTGGGCCTTGCGGGTCACTACAGTCTGCACTCACGTCCCTCTCTGTTCACTGCCAACGCTCAGGCACGCTGGCCTCTCTCATGCTCCCAACTCACTCCTGCCACAGGACCTTTGCACAATCTCTTTTCCAGATTTTCTCCCTTCCCCACTTCACTCAGATCTCAATTCAAATGCCACTAGTTCCAGGGCAGAACTCTCACCTCCACATCTCAATTCCAACGCTACCTCGCCCACAGGGAGACACACAGGGCACCCTCTCCACACTCACTCTCCTGCCCCTGCGGCTTGCTTTGTCCCCGCGGCACCTCTCGCGGCCTGGAAGAGGACGTGACTACCGCTTGTAGCTTCCCTTGTCCGTCTCCGCCGCACAGTGGCAAGTCCCGCCGGATGAGGAGTCCCTGTGCTGTACCCACCGCGGTAGCGGCCGGGCCTCGGGGAACCCCGGGCACACAGAACGCGCTCAGTGAAGAAGCAGGGACCGTCCCGGGCGGCGGGCGCCTGGAGGGCAGGGAGCAGCCACGGGGCCCTGGAGACGCCGGACTGAGGTGACGCCGAGGCAGGCACGGGCACAGTGTGCAGGGGACGCGTGCAGAGCCGGGGGGTGGGGGCTGGGGCGCTTCAGGGAGGGACTAGAGCATAGGCGTCGCCCGCAGAAGACAGGGCGCTGGCGCGCTCTGCAAGGACCCCTGGGAAGGCCCGGGCCACCACGGCCGCCCACCGCAGGGGGGCGCTGTCGGGCCGCTGCAGCCCTGGGCTCTCCCGCAGGCGCTGGGGAAGGCGGACCCCGGAGAGCATGCAGCGGCTGGGTGTCGGGACGGGCCCACGGGGAGGGGCGAGTGAGAGGCTGGGGAAGGGGTGGCGGTGGCCTGGAGCCCGCAGGCGGGTCCGGAGGGCAGTCTGGGTGCCCACAAGGGTTGGGGGAGACCCCGTGTGGGGACAGGGACAGTTGCTGTTCCAGGAGGCCTGGCAACCGCTTGAAAGACTTCGACGAGACGCTTCTAGAACCTCGTTCCGGCCGGACAAGCCGGTGGCACTTGAAAAGGACTGCGTTCTTTCTCACGGGTCCCCCGCTGTTTACCAGGACATTCTAGGCCCGCCCGTGGGAACTCGTGTGTGTGACTTCCCCGGAGGGTGTCACATGCTGGCTTGTGATCAAGGTCGGGCGTCAGACGCGCCCCCGTGACCTCGCACCTCGGGGCTCGCTCGGGAAGCTGGGGCTCCTTCAGACTTCCGGGTTCTTTCACCCTCCCGCAGAGATGGCACGAGCGACTCGGACGCCCCCGAGGCCGGCCCTGCCCGCGGGGACCTCAGGGGTCCGAGCACTGTGGGCCCTGCGACCACGAGACGTCTCCCCCGAGAGCGGGCAGGGAAGTCTCTGACTCCCGCGGGGCCGCAGGGTGTGGACGGTCCTGTGCTACGGAGGCCACGTCCCCGACCGGGTCCCTGCAGGACGCGCGGACGCCCGCGAGCTCGGTGCCCGAGGGCCGGCCCCCTTCCCAGTGGCTCTAGACGGAGCCTTGCAAGCCCCAGGCAGGTGCCCAGGACCCGCGGAGACCTACGATCGGGAAGGCACGGTGGCTGTCGCCTGCACCGTCTGTAGGATTTCACTCATCACAGAATTAAAAAAACACGGACAAAGGGGGGAAAGACAGAAACATCAGACTCTGAAGTCTAGAGAACAGCTGATGGCTACGAGGGGAGGTGGGTGGGAGGGTGGGCGGCTGGTGAACGAGATTAAGAGTGCGCTTCTGGTGACGAGCACGGTAGTACCGAATTGCCGCATTACTATGTTGTAACTGTGCACCTTAAACTAACACTGTAATTACGTTGGAATTTAAAAATAATAAAAGCGTTAAATCAAACAGCTCAAAAGAAAGCAGCTGTGGGAGAGAACAATAAAGCGTGGAAAGACAAAGGGTCATGAGAGAGCAAGACTTGTGTGAGAAAAAGGGCATTGCGGGAATTTACGAGGAACTGTGGGACACCGAGCGGTGCAGGGATGAGAAGAAATTCAAAGAACTACGGGACAGAAGAGGACCGTGGGGGAGACGGGGCACTGTGCGTACGACAAGCGGTTAGTGGAAAGAAAGGACTTTCGGAAACAAATGGAATTGCAGGTGGTGCCTGGGTGGCTCAGTTGGTTAAGCGTCTCTTAAAAAAAAAAAACAAAAAACAACCCCTTCCTTATTGAAAGAGAGACAGTGAGCGAGCGAGCACGCATGGGCCTGCAAGTGGATGAAGCGCAGAGAGGCAGAGCGAGAATCCCAAGCAGCCTCTGCACTTTTAGTGCAGAGCCTGATGTAAGCCTTGAACCCACAGACCATGAGATCATGACCGAGCCCCAATCAAGATAGATGTTTACCTACTGAGCCACCCGGACACCCCAACTCTTCATTTTGGCTCAGGTCATGATGTTCCAGTTGGGAGACTGAGCCCCGCGTTGGACTACGAGCTGAGCACGGACTGTGCTTGGGATTCTTTCTTTCCCTCTGCCCCGCCCCCTCTCAAAAAAAAAGAAAAAAAAAGGAATTCAGGGGAACATGGGCTTATGGCAGAGAAGGGTGAATTTTGGGTGCGGGCATTATGGGAAACACCAGGGATCAAGGACATCAAAGGGGAGTTTTCAGTAAAAGGGAATTCTAGGAGAGAGTGCTCTGGAAGAGAGACAGAATTGTGGTAATAATGCAGGGTTTTGGAGAAAGAAGGGAACTATGGGAACAAGAAGGGGGTATGCGAGACAAAAAACTAGCGGGGAGGGAACTGTGAGAGAAGGAGATTTAGGGGATGGATGGGAATAGTGGGAAAAGGAGATTATGGGGGAAATGGGAGAATGGGTGACACAGTTCATGGAAAAAAAATTAAGAAGAAAATGTGGAAAAACCAGAATTGCAAGAAAGGTGAAAAGTAGTCAAAAACACAGAAAGTACTGAGAAAAACAGATTTGTGGGTGCCAACAGATACCAGAGTTGTGGGAGACAATGGGTGACTGAGGAAAGGAAGGACTTGCGGCAGCAATAAAGTCCTATGGGAATGACGGGATCATGGAAGAGAAAGGGCTATTGTGAGAGAGAAAACAAACTCTAGGAAAACTTTTGTGGGGGAAACTGGGATTGTGGGGGTGACAAGGGCTTATAGGAGAAAAATAACTAGATCGTGGGGTAGATGAGCAACTAGGAGACAAAAGAAATTCACAGGGAAAAAGCAGGCAACGTGGTATAGGACAGAATTGGGGGCAACGTAGATTTGTGCCAAACAAAAACAACACCAGAACCGCGGAAGAAAAGGAATTGTGGGAAAGAGGGGATTTTGAGAAAAACTGGGTATTTTCCGAGAGAGAGGGAATTGTGAGAAAACCAAGGGCTCGTAGGGAAGAGAAGGAAATTTGGGAAGACAGACTTGTGAGAAGAAGGAATTATAGAGGAAACACGAAATTGTGGGACAAAACATGGTAGGAAAAGGAACTGAGGGGAAATATGACGTTTTGGGAGAGAAGGGGACAATGTGGCATACACAAATTCGCTACCCATGAAATTATGAACAGAGAACTGTTAAGCCACTCGAGAGCAGACACAATGTGATCTGCGGGAATGACTAGGGATCCCAGGAAAGAGAACTGCTGGAGAGAACCACTGTGGGAGAGTCGGACAACTGTGGGAAACGAATGGACGGAAGGAGGGGTGGGGAGTGGCGGCAGAAGCAATGGACTATAAGGAAAGCAGGGGATTCTGAGGGGCGGGGAACAGAGAGCAGAAGCAGTGGATTATGGGACTGGCCAAGATGACAGAGAAGCAAAGAAAGTTAGAAGTAGTAATTGATTGCAAGAGAGGCCAAAGAGGGCGGTGAGGCAATGAACCGTGGGAGAAGCCAAGATGGCGGAGCAGCAAAGAACTTTGGGAGAATTGATGGATTGTGGGAGAGCAAACATGGCGGAGAAGCAAAGGATTCTGGGAGAGGCCGAGATGGTGGACAGGAAAAGCATTGTGGGAGACGCCGTTAACGGCAAAGCAAAGGATTCTGGGAGAGGCCAAGAGGGCGAAGGAGCAAGGGACAATGGGAAAAGTGACGGCTTGTGGGAAGGGTCAAGATGGCGAAAGAGCAAAGGACTGTGGGAAAAGTGATGGACTGTGGGGAAAAGTCAAGATGGCGTAGCAGCAAAGGACTGTGGGAGAAGCGAGGGATTGTGGGAAAGGCTAAGACGGCGGAGAAACAAAGGATTGTGGGACACTCCCTTAACAGGGAAGCAAAGACATGTGGAAGACGCCATGTTGGACCAGCAAAGGCCTGTGGGAAAAGCAAGGGATTAAGAGAGAGACTAAGATGGTGTAGCAGCAGTGGATTGTGGGTGAAGCAGTGGCTTCTGGGAGAGGCCAGGATGGCAGAGCCACAAAGCATTATGGGATAATCTGTTAATGACAGAGCTGCAATGGACTTTGGGAGAAGTAATGGATCGGGGGAAAAGCAAAGATGGTGGAGAAGCAATAGATGGCTTAATGCTTCTGGAAAGAGCAAATAAGAGTCATTTAAATTTTTCTCATGTTCATAAGATAAAAACCAAGTTTAGGTTTGTGAGAAGTCCCATTTTTCTTAACTTTTAGGCCCGAGGCAAATTCCCATTACTTGTAAAGATACTTTACATAACGCTGTCCTGAGAAATTACACACAGATCTCCTCAGTCGAGAATTGTCACAGTCACAGAGCATGAGCATCAAATCAATTCTCCCACACCAGGAGTCCTGTAAGCAAAGCTACAGTCTCTACTTCGAAGTCTTAAGTAGACTTTTAAGAGGACACCGTTAAAACGCAAGCTCTATAGCGGAATCTATAACAACCCTTCATCATCTGTCCCCAGCCTGCGTCTCTCGGGAAAACCCGTCACAACATCGCTGCAGAGCCCGCCCCCAAACCACATATAACCATTCTGCTCTGTGTCTCTTGACATTTCTCCTCTCCCATTCAGGTCTCCTGTGCACGACTGCCTCTGAACATCTCCAGAAACTCTCACCCAGGATCCCCAAACCTCTGGACCCGCTGCTATTTCTGCATTTAACACTTCACATTTTTTTAGAAAACACTGCATTGTGGGGGCGCCCGGCTGGCTCAGTAGGTACATGGCAACTCTTTATTTCAGGGTGTTACATGGAATGAAGCCCCATGTTGGGTGAAGAGATTACTGAAAATCTAAACTGATGAAACAAAATAATAGCATTGTCTTAACTTACAAGTTTTATACATGATGCTTCTCAAAAACACTAACCCTCCTTGATCCTATAGCAGATGCTCAAGACACATCTGTTGAAGATCAAATTCAGGTAACTCCTGTGAAGTGCCTAGTAAGCGCCTGACACCATGTCAGATATGTACTAATGGAGGTTCAAGGTGAGCCTATCGGCCCTGGAGTCAACCTCACATTGAAGCAAATGATGCTTCAGCACATGACAAGTCAAGTCATCACAGCAGTACAGAGAGCCTCGTGTTCACAGCTCTGAATTCTGTATCTGGGCCTTTTCTCACACCCCTAACAGTATTTTCTGCACTGCACACAGCTCCTCGTTACCTATATTAAATCAGGTGGAAAAAAGGAGGAGATGGCCAAGACTAAGCCATATCACAACCCCAAGATGACCCTCCTAGAAGAGGCGGGTGGCCCTTGTGGCAGCACGTTGCCTAGGGTACAGTGACCAGACTCTGCTGTGGGCACCACTCCGTCCTGGGCTGTTTCCCCTACACGGACCAGCACCTCCTTAGAAGAGACGGAAGTGCCTTGCTCTTAGATGCAGACTGGGAATTTTCAGTCTACTGTTTTGCTTCTGAATTCCACTCCTTACCAACATTTGTCCCATTGTCGCCTCAAACTAGGACTACATAAGATTATTTAGTACTAGAGGCGGCATTTACTGAATGTCAGCACCACTGTACACAGCACACCTTCTATTTAACCTTATGAAAAATTACCATCATAAGCACCCTATTAGAGGGAAACAAACCCTCTGAGATTTGCTAGAAGGGCTTGTCGTCAGCTCCCCTGGACGGGGCTGAGTGAACAGTCCTGGGTCCAACTGCCACTAACCCTTCCACGAGTTAGCATGACAGCTGGGACCTGGCCAAGTCCATTCCTCACCCTTCCCTCATAGGTCACTTAGCTTCTGGTAAGCTTAGCAGACATTGCTATTATTCAAAGACAGAGAACTTAACTCATTACACATTCTTAGCAGGGAAAATAACCACCCAAAATGTTGAAGGTCGCAACTCTTTGTTCCCCCCCACCCCGTCCCCACCCCGGAACTCTACAGAGATTATATGGACATAGTACCTCAATTCTTACATTATTAAAAGTTCTTTCAATCTTATAACTAATTACTCTTATTGTTCAGCTATGCCTTCAGTAGGTCATGACCTGCACGACCTACAGATTTTCCATCAAAAATCTATAATTTAACATGATCATGTCAAGCAAGCACCGGGTGCTTATCACAGACGCATCAAGCACTGGTTATGTACGTAAGATGGAGAACGGAAGGCACAGCGATCCACACCATGAACACATTAGGTCAACGTGCTTTCAAACAATCTCAAGGGAATACAGGGGAAGCAGCTTCAGGGCCTCAGCGGAACGAGGAGGGGTGAAGTGGCCTCCTCCTCAAAGAGCATGTGTGAGAATCAACCCACTGATCTGGAGAGGAAAGTGCTCCAAACATGTGGTCTCTCCGTGTAAAGAATTTTCTATCTTGTTACCCCGTGGTAACAGCAACACGTTTCGTCAAGAAGAAATCTTCGGAGGGGTTAAAATCTACATAGAGGAGGGAGGATAAAATCAATGCTCTCATGACAACAGTAACTGAGATTACTCATTACTCATCTTGATTAGATTAAAAGTGAGCTTACTGTAATAGTAAATTCAGAATATGAAACAAATGATAAGTTCCAAGGTTATAATAGTTGAATGAAAAGCATTCATGATATACTTATTAAAAGATATACGTTGGGGCGCCTGGGTGGCTTAGTCGGTTAAGCGTCCGACTTTTGCTTGGGTCATGATCTCGCGGTTCGTGGGTTCGAGCCCCGCGTTGGGCTCTGTGCTGACTGCCGGCTCAGAGCCTGGAGCCTGTTTCAATCTGTGACTCCCTCTCTCTCTGACCCTCCCCTGCTCATGCTGTCTCTGTCTCTCTCTCCTAGAAATAAATAAAACATTAAAAAAAAAAATTTAAAAAAAAGATATACATGAATACACAGAATTATAAAATATATGGGATAGGTTTAGTAAATGGCAATCGATAGAGAAACAATTATTTGAGCCGTAACTGCTACTTTCTTCCTTATCAGTTGGGTTAATGGACAGAACCCCAAAGAAGAACAGGAGTTTTCAAAGGGAACATAAAGAAAGAAGATGAAGAAATTGGGAAGACAGATTGATAGTATGGGAAGAAAACTTCAAAAGAATAGAGCCCTAAACAGCCATAATGCTGTGACGAAAAAGTCGACTTTTACAAAGAGAAAAGACTCACACAGATCACCCAAACACAAAATCAATAAAGAAACAGCACTTTTGAATGACACACCAGATGAGATGACCTAAAAGATACGTTCAGAACATTCCATCCTAAAACAGCAGAATACATACTCTTTGCAAGTGCACACGGAATATTCTCCAGACGAGATCACATGTTAGACCACAAGTCTCAACAAATTAGAAAACAAGGAGGTCATACTATGCATCTTTTTCAACCATGACACTACAAAACTGAAAATCAACCACAAGAAAAAATCTGGAAAGAGCAAAGATACATGGAGGTTAGAGAATATGCTGGTAAACAATGGATGGGTCAACTAATAAATCATAGAGGAAAATCACAAATACATGGAAACAAGTGAAAATGAAAACACAGGGGTCCCAAATCTTTGGGATGCAGCAAAAGTCATTCTAAGAGGCAAGTTTATAGCAATAGAGGCCTACCTCAAGAAGACGAATCTCCAATTTAAAAAAAACCTAACCTTACAGCTAGATACACTCGATAAAGAACAAACAAAACCCAAGGTCAGTAGAAGGAAAGAAATAATAATGATGAGAGCAGAAATAAAACAGAAATTTAAAAAATAAACTAGAATACATCAATAAAACCAGGAGATGATCCGTAGCAAAGATCAACAAATTGATAAGCCTTTAGCCTGACTCATTAGAGAGACAGAAAATCAGAAATGAAAGAGATGAAGTAACAACCGACACTAAGTAAAAAGGATAAGAAATAATAAAAAAAATTATATGCCAATAAATTGGACAAGCTAGAAGCAATAGACAAATTCTTAGAAACCTATAACCTCCCACAGGCACCCAGGTGGCTTAGGTACATTAAGCATCCAACTCATTATTTTGCCTCAGGTCATGATCGCACAGTTTGGGAGTCTGAGCCCCACGTCTGGGCTCTGCGCTGATAGCTCAGAGTCTGGAGCCTGCCTCAGATTCTGGGTCTCCCTCTCTCTCTGCCCCTCCCCCACTATTCTCTCACATTCTCTCTTCTCTCAAAAATAAATATTCAAAAATTTAAAAAGAAAATGATCCAATTTACGAATGGCACCAAAAATAATAAAATACCTAGGAATAAACTTAACCAAAGAGGTAAAAAACCTATACTGTGAAAATTAAAGCCCCTGATGAAAGAAATTAAAGATGACATAAACAAATGGGAAGATATTCAATTTTCATGGATTGACAGAATATTACGAAGATGTCCATTCTACCCAAAACAATCTATAGATTCAATGCAATCCCTATGAAAATAACAATCCTGAAAGTTCTGTGGAACCACAAAAGACCCCAAATGATGAGGCAATCCTACAAAAGAGAAACACAACTGCAAGTATCACAATTCTAGGTGCCAAGATTATTATGATGTGGTAGCAAGCAGAACAGTATCCTGCTGACAAAAATAGACACATTGAGCAACAGAACAGAATACAGAGCCCAGAAATAAACCCATGAGTATATGGTCAATTAATCTTCAATAAAAGAGACAAGAATATACATTGAGCAAGAGACAGTCTCTTCAACAAGCGGTGCTGGGAAATCTGGACAGCTGTCTGCAAAAGAATGCAACTTGGTCACTTTCTTACACCATACACAAAAAGCTTCTTCTGCACAGCAAAAGAAACAAGTAGTACAACTAAAAGACAAGGTAGTGAATGAGAGATTTGCAAATGACCTATCTAATAAGGGGTTAGTTTCTAAAATCTTAAAAGAACTTATACAACACCACCAAAAACACAAATAACCCAATTTTTTAAAAAAGGCAGAAGACAGGAGCACCTCAGTGGCTCCGTTGGTGGAGCACCTGACTTCAGCTCAGGTCATACTCTCACAGATTGTGGGTTCGAGCCCCACATCGGGTTCTGTGCTGACAGCTCAGAGCCTGGAACCTGCTTCCGATTCTGTGTCCCCCTCTGTGTGCCCCTGCCCTGCTCAGGCTCTGTCTCATCATTCTCAAGAATAAATATTAAAAAATATATATATTTAAAAAACATAAGACATAAACAGACATTTCTCCAAAGAAGACATGCAGATGGCCAACACACAAAGAGATGCTCGCTGATCCCACCCAAGGCAATCTACCCATTCAAGGCAATCCCTAGCAAAATAAAACCAGCATTCTTCACACAGCTCGAACAAACAATCCTAAAATTCGTATGGAACCACAAAAGACCCCGAATAGCCAAAGCAATCTTGAAAAAGAAAACCAAAGCAGGAGGCATCACAATCCTGGACTTTAAGCTGTATTACACAGCTGTCATCATCAAGACAGCATGGTACTGGCACAAGAACAGACACTGAGATCCAAGGAACAGAAGAGAACCCAGATACGGACCCACAAACATATGGCCAAGTAAGCCTTGACCAAGCAGGAAGAGTATCGAATGGAATAAAAACAGTCTCTTCAGCAAACGGTGCTGGGAAAACTGGACAGGGACATGCAGTACCATGAACATGGCCTACTTCCCCACACCATACACAAACAGAAACTCAAAATGGATGAAACACCTAAATCTAAGACAGGAAGCCATCAAAACCCTAGTGGAGAAAGCAGGCAAGAACCTCTTTGACCTTGGCCACAGCAACTTCTTACTCAACACATCTCTGGAGGCAGGGGAAGCAAAAGCAAAAATGAACTATTGGGGCCGCATCAAAAGAAAAACCTTCTGCACAGCGAAGGAAGCAATCAGCAAAAACTGAAAAGCAAGTGACGGAATGGGAGAAGATATCTGCAAATAAGGTATCTAATAAAGGGTTAGTATCCAAAACATATAAAGAGCTTATCAAACTCAACATCCAAAAAGCAAATAAGTGAAGAAATGGGTAAAAGACATGAATAGACCTTTCCAAAGAAGACATCAGATGGCCAACAGACACATGAAAAGATGCTCAACATCACTCATCCGTCAGGGAAATACAGATCAAAACCACACTGAGATACCACCTCACACCTGTCAGAATGGCCAACATTAACAACTCAGGTAACGACAGATGTTGGCGAGGATGCGGAGAAAGAGCATCTCTTTTGCACGGCTCCTGGGAATGCACACTGGTGCAGCCACTCTAGAAAACAGTGTGGAGGTTCCTCAAAAAATTAAAAATAGAACTACCCTATGACCCAGCGATGGCACGACAAGCTATTTACCCAAGGGATACAAGTGTGCGGTTTCGAAGGGGCTCATGTAAAGAAGAAGTGGTATATACACAATGGAGCATTACTCGGCAATCAAAAAGAATGAAATCTTGTCATTTCCAACTACGCGGATGGAACTAGAGGGTCTTATGCTGAGCGAAATGAGCCAGTCAGAGAAAGACAAATATGTGACTTCACCCATATGGGGACTTTAAGATACAAAACAGATGAACCTAAGGGAAGAGAAGCAAAAAGAATATAAAAACAGGGAAGGGGTCAATACGTAAGAGACTGAAATGTGGAGAACAAAAGAGGGTTGCTGGAGGGGGATGGGCTACGTGGGTGAGGGGCACTAAGAAATCTACTCCTGACATCACTGCTGCACCACATGCTAACTAACCTGGATGTAAATTTAAAAATTAAAAACAAACAAAAAAAGAGTCACAGTTCCGGTTCTCGTACGTGCACCGAGTTTTCTCTACACCTGCTCAGGTCTCAGTGCTCAAGCTCTGCCCATACGAAAACAGTTCTTACAAAGGCTCTTCCCTGACTTCACGCACAGAGGTGTACCACGCGCACTCGTAACTTACTCAAACGCAGCCATACTTAGAACGGGGTCGGGTGGGTAGGAGCCGGGAGGGGAGAAGGACATCATCTCTGGGATCCTGCAGCCAGCTTCCCACCCGCTAGCCTGTGCCTGCACGGTGGCGAAGCCTCTAGAAAGAATACGGGAATGGCCTCCGAGGTTCCCCTCCCACTCACTGAAGTGACTTCTCTGGTGGCAGGAAGGTGGCCCCAGAGGCACACTGACCAGGCAAGAGTTAGAGGGAATCCTGAACTTGTCCCCAGGGGGCAGTGGTAACGACAGCCAAAAGTCTGATGTAGACATCTTCGTGAATGTGCTCGAGTGTTCCAGGCAGCAAAGTGTTTAAGTGATTTAATTTCTGAACGAAATCGCTCTTCTTCTTAGTGTAACGCATGCCACGTTCTGCAAGGATTACCATGCAGAACACGGGACTGTAGATATCGGGACCGATGTTCGAGGATTCCAAGGGGACCCGATACAAACCAAAGACCCTCCCGGCCACTTGAGCTGCATCTCCACCGTATGCTTCTGCAAATGTCAGTGGTTAACTTTGCAAACCTACTGTGTGCTTCGAAATTCCTCGAAGGGCCTGACTCAACAGACGTCAATTAACACTATGTCACAACAGTTGAAAGGAATAGTTGCTATTTTTATATGTTCTGTCCACGACCAAAAACACCAGCTGCAGAGGCGCCTGGATGGTTCAGTTAGATGACCGACTCTTGACTTTGGCTCAGGTCACGATCACTTAAGCCCGAGCCCTGCGTCAGGCTCTCGCTCGGCGTGGAACCTACCTGGGATTCTCTCTTTCCCTCAGCCCTTCCGCTGGCCATTCTCTCCCTCTCTTTCTCTCTCAAAAAAAAAAAAAAAAAATACCAATGCATTCCTTGCTTTTCTCAAAAGGCATTCTAAACTTTTTTTTTAATGTTTATTTTTGAGAGACAGAGTGTGAGCAGGGGAGGGGCCACGAGAGAGAGGGAGACACAGAATCTGAAGCAGGCTCCAGGCTCTGAGCTGTCACCACAGAGCCCGATGTGGGGCTCGAACTCAAGAACCACAAGATCACGACCTGAGCCGAAGTCGGCCAGTCAACCGACTGAGCCACCCAGGTGCCCCAAAAAGGCATTCTTTATATGCTTTCTTTTTCCTACAAATTTTTCTCAAACTGGCATTTCCAAGGCTTATTCTATTCCCACCTTTTTTATCATGTCCAACAGACTGTGAGATCCTTAAGGACCAGGTTTGCGGTCTCTGGGTCCCACACCCACACAGCCCCCAGGACAGGGCTGGTGGCACTGTGGGCAGCCATCGGTCACCACGACCAGAAGCAAGGACAGCCCCATCCGTACGATAGAATATTTCTTATTCAGCCACAAAAAGAACGAAGTTCTGACTCAAGCTACGATGTAGGTGAATCCCAGAAACATGATGCTAAGTGAAAGAAGCCAGACAGAAAAGGACAGACGTGTCTCCATTTAGGTGAAATGCGCAGAGGAGGCAAATCCACAGAGACAGAAAGTACATTAGCAATTGAGAGCAGAGAGGAATGGGAAGGGGTTGGAAACGGGTAAAGGGTTTCTTGCTGGACTAATGAAAATGTGCTGGAATAAGACAGGTACACCTTGGAGAATATGCTAAAACTGACTGAAGTTTAAAGTTAAAAAGATGAATTTTATGGTATGCAAATTATATCTCAAATTTTTTTAAGCTGATACATTTTGAGAGAGAAAGCAAGCACACTGTGAGCAGGAGAGGGGTAGAGAGAGAGGGAGAGAAGATCCCAAGCAGGTTCCATGCTCTCAGCGCACAGCCTGACTCGGGGCTCGAACTCATGAACCGTGACATCATGACCTGAGCTGAAATTGAGAGTTGAAGGCTTAACCGACGGAGCCACCCAGGCGCCCCCAAATGCAGACGCTTTTAGGACATTTCCTTATTGTACTATTTCCCCAAATAGAAACTGATCGACTAAACGGAGTTCAAATTTCAAAGACAAACTCTTCACGCACCGTAGCGGGGCCAAGACTCACTGCATGATGTCAGCCGTGCTGAGCACCGTCGCCGGGGAGGAGGGAAGGGAAGGAAGGAGGCCTTCCGAGTGTCCACGAGGAACGCATGCCATTTGCTCACCCTCCACCGGAGTTCGGTCGGCTTTCTCCAAGGGGCAGGCCCGGGCCGCAGCTCGCTGGGAAGGAGAGCAAGCGAACCGGCCGGTCCTGCTCCTCGCTGGTGACGGGCTCGGGCAGACCGGGACGGCTTGTATGGTCATTTCTAATGTGTGACTTGACTTCCAGAGACGGGCTCGATCATTTTTTTTTTTTATTTTTTTTATTTATTTCTAGGAGAGAGAGAGAGAGACAGCGTGAGCAGGGGAGGGTCAGAGAGAGAGGGAGATACAGAATCTGAAACAGGCTCCAGGCTCTGAGCCGGCAGTCAGCACAGAGCCCGACGCGGGGCTCGAACCCACGAACCGCGAGATCATGACCTGAGCAAAAGTCGGACGCTTAACCGACTAAGCCACTCAGGCGCCCCATCGATCACTTTAAAACAGCAGGACGGGACAGGGGGACGGGCGTGTCTGGGGGGCTCAGTCAGTCAAACTTCCGACTCTTGATTGCAACTCGTGTCATGATCTCACGGGTCATGAGAACAGGCCCTGCGTCGAGCTCGGCGCTGAGCATGTGGAGCCTGCTTGGGATCTCTCTCTCTTCTCTCCCTCTCTCTCTGCCCCTCCTTTTGCTCTTCTGCTCTCTCTAATTAGATACACTAAAAAAATTAACACACCAGGACGGGAATCAAACAAATGTGAATCTATCAAGATGAAAGTTTCCAGCTCGTTCCCCCGGGGGCAGCATGCTAAGAGCAGATCCACCTGGTGGGGCTCTCACCCTTGATGAATGATGTGCACTAGACAGAAGGTCCACAGACACCCGGCCTCTCTTGGGGCTGTGGCCAGAACTACCGTTTCCCTTCGAGGATTCCAATTACACGCAGAGAGCCCCCGCCTCCAGGAAGCCATCTATCAATCTATCGCTACAGACTTGGCCCTGAGAGGCAACCGGGCTCGCCACCTACAAACAAAGCCTCCTTCAATGAACCTGAATTGCAGGAATGAAGAAAGACCCTCGAAGGTCACTGCCAGACACCCTTCTGCAAATTTCCCTTGCTCTCAAGTGTCTACATCATTTCTGTACAAAGCCATCCGACTGTATGGGGTCTGTCTTTGATTTCACGTGTGCGTGCGGGGCATTTAGATCAGAAAAGTTTTGGATCCGGGCTTTCCGAAAGCCTAGTTATTCCGAGATGCTGGTTCTGAACTGGGGTCGCCACGCCCACAGGGGGTAGCTGTTGACGTCCAGGCGGTGACAACCTGGGAGGGTGTGACTGGCATCGAGTGGGCAGAGATGTGCCACATCCTCTAGGGTCCAGGTCGGCCTTCGGGACAAGGCACCCCCAGCCCTAGATGCCCAGTGCTGAGACGACCTGCTCAGAAGGAGGGCACCGCAGGCCACGCAGGGGCTGATCCATTGAGGCCGGTCCGTCAGAGCCCAGGCCCGGTGCCCGCTGACACAATGTCGAATGGCCCCGATGTCTGACAGCATGCTTACAGAGAGAGAGAGAGAGAGCACGTGCCCATGTGCGGGGGACACACTGGAAGCATACTCAGCACGGGGCCTGACTTCCAAGTCAGACTCCATCTCACGACCCTGAGATCTCATGACCTGAGCCGAAATCAAGAGTCAGATGCTCAACCCACTGAGCCACCCAGGCGCCCCTCAGTCAACGTTCTTAAACATCCTCTCTTAGCTTCTCTCTCACTTTCTAGAATATATATTTATTTTGAGGGTGCCGCGGTGGCTCAATCACTTGGGCATCTGACTTGGGCTTGGGTCACGATGTCACAGTTCGTGCGTTCGGGCCCTGCGTCGGGCTCTGTGCCGACTGTGTGGAGCCTGCTTGCGATTTTCTGCCTGCTCCACCCTCACTTGTGCACTCCCCACTCTCTCAAAATCATCTTTAAAAAACAGAAAATGAAATAAAATAAAATGTGTATTTCTTTTTAAGACAGAGAGAGCATGATCCAGGGAGACAGAGAGAAAACCTAAGGTGCCCCCTACGTTCAGCGCAGAGCCTGACATGGGGTTCAGTCCTATGACCCCAGGATCATGACTTGAGCAGAAATTAACAATCACACGCTCCACCAAGAGAGCGACCCCAGGCGTCTCTTGCTCGTGCTCGTTTTTAGACAGCCCATGGGCCACCATAAAGTTACAGCCACAAAACCTCCTCATAAGGACCCATCTGCTCATATGGGACAAACCCTGAGGTGATTACAGCTCTGGGGACGTCAGAGTGGGGATCTGCAAACCCCTCCTATCAACATCGTGGCTAAAACAAAACCTTACAAGGAACCTTACAAGCAGGGAGGAGAGAGGTCCGTGAGCAAAAAGTTATTTCATCAGTGATAGTCTGGATTGTATAAAAAAACAGCGGTTGTCATCAATTCGATCTAGAAGGTCACTTGAGTCAACACGGAAAACTCTGGAACCCAAACACCTGGGTCTCTGAGACTATCTCCATCGCACTCGAATATCTAACTTTCTCTATGTTTGGACCTGATCAATAAATAGCACCGTATCCAGGAAATTCAGTTACACGGAGCGGCGGAGCCGAAGCCCGAACGGTTTCAGGAAGCGTGGCTGCCCACGAGGCGGGTCCTCGCTGCAAGCCACGGGGCAGGCGAACGGTACTCCGAGCCAGCCCAGGAAGACAAATTCCCAGGCTGGGGGCCGGGGTGGGTAGAGCTCGCTCACCAACGCATTTCAGTGTGCACGATTTTCCCCACAGGCTTCCATGTAAATTTTGGAACCGAATCATTTCCTAGATGCCCAAGGCCCACACGAGGGTCCCACAGCACAGTCTGCTGACCGCAGAGCAACCCGGAGACCCCGGCACTCAAGTCCTTCAGTGAAAAGGACAGAGGAGGAGCGCCAGCCCCGGCAGACGGGGTCCCCAGCTGCAGGGCCGCCGTGAGCCAGGCAGACCAAACTGTCCTGAAGCCACAGAGGCCCGGTCACAGCATTCACGGCCCGACAGCGTCTGTGAGGGGTCTGCACAGACAGTCTATCTCCCATTGATCAAGCCACCCAGGCGAGCAGGGGACACCGCTTAGAATTACAGACGTCTGGAGGCGCCTAGGGAGCTCGGTCGGTTACGCGTCCGACTTGAGCTCAGGTCATGAGCTCACGGTTCGGGAGTTCAAGCCCTGTTTTGGGCTCTGTGCTGACGGCTCAGGGCCTGGAGCCTGTTTCAGATTCTGTCTGCTTGTCTCTCTGCCCCTCCCTTGCTCATGCCCTGTCTCTCTCTCAAAAATAAACATTTAAAAAAATTACAGGGGTCTACAGTGCTTAATAAGCAGCATGAAACTATTAAAAAGAGTCATAGGTGATGAAATGCAAGAGGAGCCTCAGTTGGCTTCTGTGACTTTCTGTCACACCCTCAAGTGTATTACAGGGGTCACGGACACCTCTCTCACGACGCGCCCCCTCCTGGTGTGGTCAAGGGCTTGCGGGTGGCCCTGCGGCTCCGCAGTTCCCCTGCACCGGCCACAGGCTCACCTTCAGACAAGAGGCTCAGGGTCTCATCGGACGCCTGCCCGCCGACACGCACCGGCTTCCTGGAGACGGGGCTCTCCCGCGGCTCACCGGAGACATCTGGGGACAGGGAGGTTCCCAAGGACTGCCACCGAATCTCCTTCTCGGGGCGCTGCAAGTCCAGGCTGCATCCCGTCCAGCCGTAGAAGACCAATGACAAGAGAAACCCCTGGGCTGGGTTCAGGAGCCCCTGCGAGAAGGACGAAAAGACACGAGTCGGTCAGTCGGTGCGCTGGGACTGTGAGCGTGAACTCCATGCGGATGCCCAGTGTGCGGCCTCCCTGGGCAGTGACCTGGCTGGCTGCTTTGGGGCAAGACCAAGGTTGGCTCCAGGTGCTGGACGTGCAGGAGGGGGTGGGGGAGGGGACAGGAGGGGAAGGGGGTGTGCTTGCAACAGGGGCAACCGAACCGATCTATGTTCACCCCTGCCCAGGCAGCTAGGCCCTCCTACACAGAGATGCTCCCCGTCTTGTGCTTCCGGGTCAGAATGTGATTCAACAGAAGGACCTGAGGCTGAACATGAGGCTAGGGGACCTTCCTCTACTTCCATGTTCTAAGTACCCATGAAGTGAACCAAAGCGACCAAGCGAAATTCCAAACCAAAGCAAAGAGGTGGAGCAGCGAATGCCGATCTCTTTTTTAATTTTTGTTTTAACATTTATTTATTTTTGAGACAGAGAGAGGTAGAGCACGAGCTGGGGACGGGCAGAGAGAGAGGGAGACACAGACTCCGAAACAGGCTCCAGGCTCCAAGCCGGCAGTCAGCACAGAGCCCGACGCGGGGCTCGAACCCACGAACCGCGAGATCATGACCTAAGCGAAAGTCGGACGCTTAACCGACTAAGCCACCCAGGCGGCCCTAAATATATTTTTAAAAAATACTAGAGATTCCCTAATTGTCACCTTTAACATCTGCATAACATTCCATCTGGTTGAAAAAGTGACATTTACGTAGCCATTCCCTGGTAGTTAACTTCAGTTGCCTATAACGCTTTGTAATTATACATGATGTCACCAGGAATAGCTTCATCCCTATCGTTTTTCCACAGTCACATTTTTTCAAGTGAAATTCTCTGATATTTTGGGCCTGCCTGAAAGCTCTGATACGCTGTGCCAAACGGATTCACCAGGCATGTCTCCATTCGGTAATGGCCCCCACAATGAATGGCATTTGCTAGCTGGTATATCAAAGCCGGACACCGGAATGTATCCTTACATATTTACCTAACAACACATCCTACTCCTGAGCCGTTTCTTTCTTTCTGAACATTACTTTTTAAGAACAAAAAACCTTAAATCAAGAGGGACCTACCATAATAAACCATGTGGTCTTGGCCGCATTTCTGATGGGCCTCAAAAAGCTCCCGTTGATATCCGGTTGCATCTCGAGATAGAATAAAAGGCTTTCATTGATGATGTTTGGTATCCAGCTGTCAAGAAGGAAACAGCCCGGGATAAAGGGAACACGTAACGCAACTCATCTTTAGGTGCTGGGGGTCAGGAAACATGTCCTCTGAGACCCCCCAAGTCCTGGGGGGAAGCGACATGGGCACACGGAAGAATCGGCACATCCAGGATTTAATTTCAGACACCTAACTCCTCCTCTTGAGGGTAAAGCAGAGATCAACGAATCCGAGGGGAATACTCAACAACAGGTGTAAGGCTCTAACGCCATATCTAATAACTCAAAATTCAATGTTCCCTTGAAGATGTAACGTTTTGAGGGAGATCCACAGAAATCTTGCTATTTGATGTTTAAAGTGTTTGATGTTACCAACGATTTAAAACCAAGAGCTGGGTGTATTTTGACGGGGAGATCATTTCCAGGTCTCCTAGGAGAATGCCCAAACAAACCTCCTCCTGGCGCATCAATTATTAAGGCCACTAAGGCACGCCCTGCTTTGCCATGTATTGATTCACCCCAGCAAGAGGTTTCCTGATTCCCGTCTGTCTTGCATGGGTGACACACCTATTTTCAAGCTTGCACCTGAAACTGGGCAGAATGCCAATAGCCGGGCCGACTGACGTTTCGAGAAAAATAGCTCTACGGGTCTCGAGGGAACCATGAATCATCCCACCAAAAGATGTGCCCTTGCTCTTGTATCTTTTCAGACACAGGAATCCGGGGGTCAGGAAGGATAGAAACAGGTACGTTTTAAAAGCGCGGTCCAGGGGCGCCTGGGTGGCTTAGTCAGTTAAGCGGCCGACTTTCGCTTAGGTCATGATCTCGTGGTTAGTGGGTTCGAGCCCCGCGTCGGGCTCTGTGCTGACTGCCAGCTCAGAGCCTGGAGCCTGTTTCAGTCTGTGACTCCCTCTCTCTCTGACCCTCCCCTGCTCGCGCTATCTTTCTCTCTCTCTCCTAGAAATAAATAAAAATCTTTAAAAAAAAAAAAAAAAAAAAAGCGCGGTCCAGCGCTTTATTTCAGAGGGAGCCCGGGCAGGGTGCCTGAACACCAGATGCACGCTCGCGGTATCGCAAAACTAAACTCGGGAGTTGTCTGCTCGAGCGCTTTAGGTATAATCTGTGCGGATGTGAGGATCTTTCTAGGACTGCGGGCTGGCCTTCCTGTCTCACGTGTATTTCCTCAAGGGCACCTGGCACAGTTTCAAAGATTTCCTTTCCACAGACTCCCCGCTTTGCAACTTTCGGGTCATGCTTGGAAAAGCAAGTTGTTTGCACAGCCCCTCCTGGTGGCAATTAAAAAACAAAAACGAGGAGAAAGGTTACCAAATGATCAACACCAGCATTATTTTGAAAAATCGAATCTTGATCGCGGTTCCCATCCGCCTCTCGTTCTCGGTGTAAATGCCTTTTCTTCCTTTTAGTAGAGAGGCCACTGTGAACACAGAGGGGAAATGCAGGTCATGGTCATTATTTGCATCTCCCAACTGACAGGGAAGAGTCAATACATATAAGCCCAGAAGCAAAGGTAGGAGAGTGGACGGCAGAGCAAGATGTTGCCCTTCCTCCCCCCAGACTCTAGGCTGGGGTCCTCACAACTCGATGGGACACCGGGTCTTTAAAATGTTTACTTTCAAATAACTGTAGACTTCCGTAAGAGGTGCAAAGACAGCGCAGAGGCTTTCTGCTCACCTGTGCCCAGCTTCTTTCAACAATAACATCGTACACGCCCAGGGTCACATTTGTCACAGAGGAGAAAGTAACAAGGGTGTGTTACTATTAATTAAGTTCCATGGGGCGCCTGGGTGGTTCAGTCGGTTAAGCATCCGACTTTGGCTCAGGTCTCTCTCTCTCCAAAAGAAACATTAAAAATTAAAAGGAACAATAAATAAAATGTGCACGAAAGGTCGATTCAGGATCAGCTGTGGATTGTACAAGGTCAGAACATTTCATGTCCTCTGCCCCAAAAAGTAGGAAGTCTCACAGTTCATGGGTTCAAGCCCCAGGTTGGGCTCTGTGCTGACAGCTCAAAGCCTGGAGCCTGCCTCAGATTCTGTGTCTCCCTCTCTCTCTGCCCCTTCCCTGCTCATGCTTTCTTGCTTTCTCTGTCTCTCTCTCTCTCTCTCAGAGTAAATAAAGCCTTAAAAAAAAATTAAGCTCCAGATTTTATTTGGATTTTACCAATTCAAGGATTATATTTTTAGAGGCACCTCGGTGGCTCAGAAGTTGAGTGTCTAACTTCAGCTCAGGTCATGATCTCATGGTTTGGGAGTTCGAGCCCTGTGTCAGAATCTCCACTGTCGGCACAGACCCTGCTCTGGATTCTGTCTCCCTCCGCACTCAAAAATAAACATTAAAAATAATCTTACGGGGGCGCCTGGGTGGCTTAGTCGGTTAAGCGTCCGACTTTCGCTTAGGTCATGATCTCGCGGTTCGTGGGTTCGAGCCCCGCGTCGGGCTCTGTGCTGACTGCCAGCTCAGAGCCTGGAGCCTGTTTCAGTCTGTGACTCCCTCTCTCTGACCCTCCCCTGCTCACGCCGTCTCTCTCTCTCCTAGAAATAAATAAAAACATTAAAAAATTTAAAAAAAAAAATAATAATCTTACGTTTTTAGGGGTGCCTGGGTGGCCCAGTTGGTTAAGAGTCCAACATTGGCACAGTCCATGATCCCACAGTTCATGAGTTGGAGCCACGTATTGGGCTCTGTCAGCTTCAAATCTTCTATCTCCCTCTCTCTCTGCTCCCCCGCCTCCAGCGCACACAGGCTCCCTCTTTCTCTCAAGCATTAAAAGAACTATTTTTAAAGGTTTATGTTTTCTGTTACACAGTAACACATCCTGTTTTGAAACAGTGAAACATTAAAAAATTTCTCCTTTATACAAGGTGGAATACATTGTGTAAAAAAATGTTTAATGTCTGAGAAAGAGAGAGAGCACACAAGCAGAGGAGGGGTAGAGAGAGACACAGAACGCCAAGCAGGCTCCAGGCTCTGTCAGTACAGAACCCAATGTGGGGCTCGAACTCACACACCACGAGATCATGACCTGAACTGAAGTCAGACGCTGAACCGACTGAGCCCCCAGGTGCCCTGATGACGTGGCAAACACGAAGAAAGCTTAGAGGAAAAGCATCGAGCCGCTGTCTACTCCCACACGAGCTCTGTTAGCATTTTACTGTGCTTCTCAGTCCTTCTCCTATAGGAGTTGTGTTCAATTGACTCAGTACTTTCACACAAACCTGTATAAAAAGTTGCTGTATTTAATACAGTGCTTTTAAGTTCTATTTTTTTTTTTTTCCGTTTAGAGAGAGGAAGCGAGCGCACAAGCGGGGGAGAGGGCCAGAAGAAGAGAGAGGATCTGAAGCAGGCTCTGCACTCAGCAGAGTACTCAATCCCACGACCCTGGGATCACGGGCCTGAGCTAAAAATCAAGAGTTAGACGCTCAACTGACTGAGCCACCCAGATGCCCCAATATACTGTTTTTAAATGCAGCCGTGAAAGTGACCCAAAGAGCCACAGTGACTTCCTGCTTGTAGGGGCAGAGGACTTGAAGTGTTCTGAAGTTGTACAATCCACAGCAGATCCTCAATCGACCTTTCCATTAAGGTGCACTTTTTGTTTCTTTTCATTTTTTTTAACGTTTATTTTTGAGAGAGAGAGACAGAGCATGAGCAGGCAAGGCGCAGAGAGAGGATGAAACACAGACTCTGAAGCAGGCTCCAGGCTCTGAGCTGCCTGCAGTGAGCCCGATGTGGGACTCGAACCCACGAAGTGTGAGATCATGACCGGAGCCAAAGATGGACGCTTAACCCACGAGGCCCCCCAGGTGCACTTCCGAACCCTCATTCTGCACAGAAGAGATCCACGCGGCTGGGGCAGGTGGGAGTTTTGCCCCAGGTCTCGCTTCCTTGAGGATGGGGCGGGGCCCGGAATGCCAAGTCCCCAGCCTTGCCTCAGAGGTCTTTCTAGTGCACTCTGCCCACTCACAACATCCTTCATTGCCAGTTGTTACTATTGCATTTGACTCATTTCCTGTGCTCTACTTCCTGTTTCCTGCCCAACTGAGTGAAGACACAGGCCAAGCACCTCATGGGACTAAGCAGACTCACTCTCCTCCGGCCTTACTCCATCCCTTCCCCCCAGCCCCCCACTCCTCTCTGACCTCCACAGTGTTCCCCAGGCACTCCCGGGCCCTGCAAGGCTCCCCAAGGGCAGACCCACCACGAGCCCAGGCGGAGGTGAAACGGCCCTAGCCCTGAGCTCTTACACGTTGGCAAAGAACGTGTGTAGCCCGTAAGTGAACAGGCTTGCTCACTTTCACTTATTAAATCTGCTCCCTCTCTCCACGCGGACTGTACTTAGGCCTCTGGAGGATGACAAATGAGGTCAGCTGTCCTGGCTGAGTCCAGAAGCACCGCATGTGCCGTTATCCGAGCCCCAGGCCCAGAGCCACACCCCGGTCACACGCCCCGACAGCTTCCCTGTGGCACACCTGCAGTCACGGTCTTCCGGAACAGGATGGGGCTGGCCCCAAGGACGAGCAGCAGCGGCAAGTACGTGGTGACATAGTGGGGGACGGCGTGCTCCAGGTCCCGTTCGCACCTGAGGGGGGAGAGCCAAGGGCATTGGTGAAAACAAGGCTGCGCGTGAAGTGTACACACTTATCTGCAAGCAGAGATAAGAGAATGGGAGAGAAAGGACAGAGCATCCATCTACTTCTGACTCCGCCAGAAGGAAATGTGACTCAGAGCTGATGCCTGCAAGCAGGCAATCAATCACCCAAGAGCAGGACACACCGGTCGTGTTTCTGTGTGTCCCGTACGCGCGAGGCTCTCTAAGTCACTCCCCTGGGGAGAGGTTGTAAAGGTCCCCGCTTGAAAAAGGAAAGACAGGAAAGAACACGCTGGAAGAAGGGAGTGCCCGCCCTGGGGCTCTTCAAGGAGAAGGGGACACAAACGGGAATGCAAACCGCTGCAGCCGCTGCGCCCAGGCTTGCGCGGAGGCGCCCCTGAGGCTGAGCGCCCGGCCTCGCACGGAGGCGTCCCTGACGCTGGGCGCGCGGCCTCGCACGCACGCACACCTGACGCTGGGCGCGCGGCCTCGCACGCACGCACACCTGACGCTGGGCGCTCGCTCTTAAGCAGAAGCGCATCTAACGCTCGGCGCACAGCCTCCTGCAGAGGCGCACCTAATACTGGCTTCTCACCCTTAAGGGAAAGCGCACCTGACGCCGGGCGCGCATACTGGTCCACAGGCTCCTGGACCCGCTTACCTGGACACGGAAGGGTAGTAGAGCATGACCGCTCCCTCCACGCAGAGCAGGACGGCCAGGCCCCAGGCCATGATGTGATACAGCAGGATGGTGCTAGGAAGGGAAGCCGAATCAGAGACGAGTGATGGAGAGGCCCGGCCACACAAAGTACCAGATCATTTCCCGCCCCCACCCCCACCCCCACCCCCCAGGTCAGGAAACCTACACTGAGCACACCCTTGGCAAAGGCTTGCCCTATGATACCACGGAGTTTTTCTTTTTTTTTTTTTTCTTTTTTTAAGGTTTTTTTATTTATTTCTAGAGAGAGAGAGAGCGCGTGAGCAGGGGAGGGTCAGAGAGAGAGGGAGTCACAGATTGAAACAGGCTTCAGGCTCTGAGCTGGCAGTCAGCACAGAGCCCGACGCGGGGCTCGAACCCACGAACCGTGAGATCATGACCTAAGCGAAAGTCGGACGCTTAACCGACTAAGCCACCCAGGTGCCCCGGAGTTTTTATTTTCTAATGGAGATGAACCTCACAGAACCTAAAAGTAAAGCGAGCAACTCAGCGACGACTGGTAGCATCTCGACGCTGTGCACTCGCCCCCCTCTCCGCAGGTCTGGAACAGCTACTGCCCCAGGAGGGGACCCCGACGCCGTCGGCAGGCACTCCCCCTCCTCGGCCCCCAGCCCCAGCACCCACCGGCCCCCTCTAGGTCTCCGTGGCTTTCCCCCCTCTGCACAATTAGTTTCAGCGGCGGCACGCAGTATGTGGCCCTCTGCGCCGGCCTCTGTCCCTTAACAGGAGTCTCTCAAGGGTGAGAGGAACAAGGCTCTAGTACCTCTTCGGTCCTCCGAAGTGCCCCGCTCCCGCAATAAGCAAGGAGCTCCTATCCCCACACCTTCCCGAAGGCGCCTCTGTACCTCAAAGTCACGTGTCATAGTGCTCAGTGCACACCCAGATCTCTGAAGGCCTGTGGGCTCGCGCCATGTTCCGGGAGCGGCCCGTGGGGAGCTGCCCTTTCTCCCCTCCTCCCCCACCAGTCCCTGCATGCCTGACACTCCTGGACCATCAGTACCCTCCGTCCTCCCGCTCCCACACACCCCGCCCTGTGCCCCAAGGACTCAGCCCTGCAGATGGGGTCTGGGAGAGGGACGGGCAGCTACCTGACTGCTGCAGCGGTTAACCTGCCTCTTCGGTGCCACGGGATGGGGGCCCACGGCTCCGTCCAGTGTGCTCGCCGTCACCCGTGACTGTGCGACACTCCCGGCACACAGTGCAACCCCAAACCCCCAGGATCAGCTGTGTAGACAAGGGAACGGTCGGGGATCCGAGTGCAAGGGTGCCCTTCCACAGGGAGACGAGAGGAGAGACGGCGCATGGGAATGAGGTGCAGGAAGGGGCGACTGTTCGCAGCCAGCTCTCCGGAAGGCCACAAGGAAACGCCCCTGGCCTGCTCTGCCTCCCGTGTTAGGTTCCGTTCTGAAGCAGCCCCGCCTATCTCTCTGGGTTTGGGAGCAGGGGGAGGGCGGGGGGGGGGGGGGTCCTGCCCCGAAATCAGAGGCTCTGCATCAAAGAAAGAGGAGAAAGGAGCAGCTTTTGCAAAGGCCTGCGTTGCTGACTAGAGCTGGAGCCCTGCATTCCAGACCCTGACCTTGGGCCAGAGGTAGCCAGGGGTGCTGTCCGCAGAGGTGGGAGGGAGCGGGCCAGGCCCCAGGTGACCAAGCAGGGAGGGAGTCAGATCGGCCCGGTGCTCAGGCAGCAGCCACTTTAATAACGGATGTGACCCCGAACCCAACCAGGTCGCGAGTGTCGAGTCCCATGCGTCCACAACCTGGAGCAGCCGGCGGCTGAGGGTCCTCATCACTTTATCTGACCACCAGTCCGCTTTCATGCCCAGGCACGCAAGGGCCCTCCCCGGGCCCCCTCTCCCTCACACTGCTATTCACAGAGCGAGTGGGGACTTTGGTTTCGGGCTTTGCCCACCGTCTCCAGCCACTTGTGCTGTTGCTGAAAACCCGGACATCCCCCCCACACCTGGAGCCGCAGACGCCGTTTACACGTTAACTCTAATCTGTCTTAATGACATTTCTTAGGATTTGGAAAAAAGAAAAAAGCCTCCTGTGCCAAAGAAAATAGCTGAGGACTGGAAGGATCTAGAAGGGAATATGGACTTTGATGCAGCCCTACCTACAAAGCCTGGCCCCTGCCCTGGGATTCCTCGGGACCCTCCCGGGCAGCTCCCAGCAGGGTCGGCCGCACCCTCGGGTCTGGAAGCAAGCGGGCTCTTGACGGGGCGACGCTTCTGGACCCAGCACCTCAGCTCTGGTCCCCCGGAGCCCTCACACCAGGAGGCACGGCTTGGCCTGTACGAGGTAGGGGCTGGTCCCCGTGCCTCCAGGATACCCGTCTTACTGCTCTGCCGCGGTCCCTAGACCCAAAGTAAAAAGAAGAAACAAGCTCAAAAATAAACACTAAGCTTCAGGCCAGAGAGACCAAAGTTACTGAGGATGATACCTAAGGGAAAGCAACGATTTTACAGCAAGGATCTACTTAGGGTGCCGAGGGTATTCCACAGCCTGAATGTGATTTTTGTTTACTCATGTTGGCTTTCAAAGTGAATTTATTGGGGCACCTGGGTGGCTCAGTCGGTTGGGCGTCCGACTTGGGCTCAGGTCATGATCTCACAGTTCACGGGTTTGAGCCCCGCGTCGGTCTCTGTGCTGACAGCTCAGAGCCTGGAGCCTGCCTCAGATTCTGTGTCTCCCTCTCTCTCTGACCCTCTCCTGCTCACGCTCTCTCTCTATCTCTCTCTCAAAAATAAATAGAAACATTAAAAAAATTTTTAAGTGAATTTATTCGGGGGCACCTTAGGGTTGTGAGTTTAAGGCCCATGCTGAGTGCAGAAAATACTTAAATCTTGAAAATGGGATCATAGACCTGGGCGCCTAAGGGGCTCAGTCAGTTAAGTGTCTGACTCCTAATTTCGGCTCAGGTCATGATCTTACAATTTGCGAGTTGGAGCCCCATGTCTGTGCTATCAGCACAGAGCCTGCTTTCAATTCTCGGCCCCGCCCACCCCCTCTCCAAATAAAAATAAACTTTAAAAAAATAAAATGAAATGGATCATAGACCTAAATTGAAGTGTTCAAACCACAAAACTCTTTTTTGGTTCTCAATTTTCATGCAGGAAGTCACACAAAAGATTCCAGACCAAGGAGTTTTAATCCTCCTCCTCCTGGTCAATCTAAAAGTAACACAACGTGTAACTGTTTTGCTCTTAACGACTAGGTGCAACCAATCATGTAGATTACACTTCAAATATTTTGGGGAGACAGGTTTCAAATACCTTTCGGGAAACCGCACCTCAGAGATTACCATAATCTTGGGGCGCCTGGGTGGCTCAGTCAATTAAGCGCCCAAGTTCAGCTCAGGTCATCTGATGGTTCGTGGGTTTGAGCCCCACATTGGGCTCTGTGCTGACAGCTCAGAGCATGGAGCCTGCTTCAGATTCTGTGTTTCCTCTCTCTCTCTGCCTCTCTCGGCTCATGCTATCTCTTTCTCTCTCGCTCGCTCTCAAAAATAAACAATTTAAGGGGCGCCTGGATGGCTTAGTCGGTTGAGCGTCCGACTTTCGCTTAGGTCATGATCTCGCGGTTCGTGGGTTCGAGCCCCGCATCGGGCTCTGTGCTGACTGCCAGCTCAGAGCCTGGAGCCTGTTGCAGTCTGTGACTCCCTCTCTCTCTGACCCTCCCCTGCTCACGCTGTCTCTCTCTCCTAGAAATAAATAAAAATATTTTAAAAAATAAATAAGTAAAATAAACAATTTAAAAATATTTTTTAAAGATGCCATCAAGTGAAAGACAACCCAATGAACAGAAGAGATCTGTAAATCCTGTATCTAATAAGGTACTTCTATCTAGAATCTATATGAAGAACTCTTACAACTCAGTAATAAAAAAGACCAAGTAAACAGGTGAAGAGACTGAACAGACATTCCTCCGAAGAAAGCACACAAATGGGAAAGAAGCACAGGACAAGGTGCTCGCCATCCCCAGCCACCAGGGAAATCAAACCTACGACGAGATGCCACTGGACACACACTAACGTGGCTACAGTTTTACAAACCAAACTAGTACACGGAAAGAAGGAGTGTCAGCGAGGACGTGAGAAACCGGAACATCATACGTTCCTGCCTAACAACATCAAATGGTGCAGCCACGTTGGAAAGCACTTTAGCAGTTTCTTAGCAAGGTCAGACGGAGAATTACGACGTGAGCCGGGGTATAAAGCCCCCGAGTACGTGATGAAATCGCACGTCCACACAAACATTTGCACACCAGTGTCCACTGGAGCATTATTCCTGAGACCCAAAAGGATAGAAACAACCCACAGGTCCATCCACCGGATAAATGGACACAATGTAGCACATCCACCAGTGAAATACTATGCAGCCAGGAACAGGAATAAAGTGCTAACACGCTGCAACCCGGTAAGGCTTCAAAGCGTCACGCTAAGTTTAAGAAGCCAGACACAAGGGGCGCCTTGAGTGGCTCAATCAGTTGGGCATCCGACTTCAGCTCAGGTCATGATCTTGTGGTTTGAGTTCCACGTCAGGCTCTGGACTGAAAACGTGGAGTCTGCTCCAGCTTCTCGGTCTCCCTCTCGCTCTCAAAAGTAAACCTTAAGAAACAAAAATGTTTAAAGAAAAGCAGCAGCAGCAGCCGGACACAAAAGGTCACACATGGCAGGTCTGTGCTCACAAGCAATACCCAGAAGAGGCAAACCTAGAGGCAAGGGCACCAGGAGGGGGAAGGATTAATCGCTGGTAAAGAGATTTGGGCGAGGTGACGATTAAAAGGTCCTAAAACTAGTGGGCGCGCCGGTTGCGTGATTCTGTGACTATACTAAAACACAATGGATTTTTGGATTGTATACACTTAAATGGGTGAACTTTATAAAACTGTTAAAATAAAGAAAAAAGAAAAAAGAGCAGGGGCACCTGGCTGGCTCGGTCAGAAGAGCATGTGATGCGATCTCAGGGTTGTGAGTTTGAGCCTCACCTTGGGTGCAGGGGTTACTTAAATCAACTTCAAAAAAAAAAAAAGCAAACAATGGCTCCATCCCAAAGGAGGGCGCATGCTTCCTGAACAAGGGGTCAGGAGACCTGGGCACTTGGCCTGTGCTGCCAGCCAGCCTCCCTCTGTCAGGTGCCCACGCCCGCTGCCCCCACGGTGCTCAGTGCCCGAGAGCCTGCTACGTGCCAGGCGCGGCTCTTAACCATTTACGCAGAGCACCGCAAGGGCCCTCCTGGGTCCAGACGAGGCAGCTACCATCTCGCAGCCGGACAGCCGAAGCGTAGGCACGTTAAGGAACTCGCCAATGGCCACACGCCGAGCGACCCTGTACACGTGGCGCACACTGTGGACTCTCACCAGGAGCCACCCGCAGCTCCAGCGTTCGGCTTCCGTGTTTGGCACAAAGTTCGACACACACTTCAAAGAATCTTTTCCCCGAGTCTCTAGAAACGGTCAAACATTGTACTCATGCCAATTCTTTCTTGAGTATGTGTGCAGTTGCAAGTACTTAAGTTATGGGTTACTTGTTCTCACGGTTCAAAAGTCCTCATTTTGAATCCGGCGTCGGCCTTTCATACAAATAGTGGCCGGAGGGCCGCCTGGGGGGCTCAGTGGTTCAGCAACTGACTCCTGACTCCCGCTCAGGTCGTGATCTCATGGTTCAGGAGATGGAGCCCGCGTGGGGCTCTGTGCGGACAGCTCGGAGCCTGCTTGGGACGCGCTCTCTCTCTCAGTGTCTCTGCCCCTCCCCTGCTCGCGCTTGCTCACTCTCTCTAAATAAACTTAAAGAAGAAATCGCGGCCAGAAGCGTTTCTCAGAGCGGGGCCGCTGACACTCTGACCGTGTCCACCCCTACTGTGCAGCCCGCAGTGGTCCCCCACACCCCTCTCGCCCCTCTGCTCACCTCTGCCCTGCTGATCTCCGGACCACCAGATAGGCGTCAAGGGCGTAGCAAAACAGCCACCAGAAGCAGGCACTGTACAGCAGCTGGACCCACATCTGTAAGCAGGAAGGGCCTGGCGTCACAGCGTCCCCCGCCGTGGAGGGAGCGGGCAGACGCCTTTCCTCTGAAGGGGGGGGGGCAGCACGTGGAAGACCTCCACAGACACGTGGACAGGCCGGGAAGGAGAGGCTGGGTGCGGCCCGGGATGGCGGGAGCCCCGCGCTCTGTCGGGCCACCTGCCGGCACACGTGCGGGCTCGGAACTCAGGGCCTCGGATGTGCGGCCTGCCCCGCACGAAGGCTCACGGAGCCTCTGAACGAGAACGGAGGGTTGTGGGCGGGAGAGGTCTCCCCGGCTGAGTGGAAGGACGGGGCGGCTCCTAGGGGCAGCGGGACACGGGCGAGCCTCTGCTGTGGGCGGAGACGGCACTCCACTGGGTGCGGCGGCGAAGCAGGGACGGGCCTGGGGGGGGGGGAGCAGCGACAGGCACGGGGGGGGCAGCGACGGGCATGGGGGCGGGGGGGCGGCCGGGAGGCAGGCACGGGCACCGGGGGTGGGCGATTATTCCCCAGCTTGGTGCACAGAGCCCCAGAGACACATGGACCTAAATCCTATACTCTGGGGCACCTGCGTGGTTCAGTCGGTTAAGTGGCTGACTCTGGGTGCAGGTTCAGGTCACCATCTCATGGTTCCTGAGTTCAAGCCCCGTCTCAGGCTGACAGTGAGGAGCCTGCCTGGGATTCAGTCTCCCTCTCTCTCTACTCCTTCCCGCTCTCTCAATAAATAAACTTAAAAAGTAAATACATAAATGTAGATTTCATGAAGTACAATACATATCCAACAAGTCAACAACTTTCATCGTTCTTTCTTTTACCCATCTGGCCAGCTGGTTTCAAGTGCGGCTCAGTTAGGTAAGGACTGTGTGTGTGCTCCGAAGTGGGGGGCAGGGAGAGGCCAGAGGAGCGCAGGGGCCCTCAGACTGAAGCGTGACTCAGAAGCCCTGGCGGGGTGTGTCATGTCATAGACCCCATGCCAAGGTTCTGGGAACTTGCATTTCTTTTTATATTTTCTTCATGTTTGTTTATTTTTTGAGAGAGAGCAAGAGAGACAAAGTGCAAGCAGGGGAGGGGCAGAGAGAGGGAGACACAGAATTTGAAACAGGCTCCGGGCTCTGAGCTGTCAGCACAGAGCCGACGCGGAGCTCTAAGCCACAAACCGCGAGATCACGACCTGAGCTGAAGGCGGATGCTTAACCGACTGAGCCACCCAGGCGCCGCAGAGAACCTGCATTTCTAGCAAACTCCAGGGCTGACACGACGCTTGGAGGACCAGGGCGTGGGAGCAGCAGAGGGCGGAGGACACGGGCACGCAAGCAGGCGTACTCACTGCAGTGCCCACACAGTACGCGGCGGGCCAAAGGTCCGTCCCCTTCACGTCGGAGAGGCCCTCGACGAAGCCTGGGAACCCCAGCCACACGGCAGACCGGAAGACGATCCCTGAGACAGAGTGAGAGGACACGGTCATCCCGTGGGCGATGCATTCCGGGCCCCCCAGCTGATGCCGAACCTGCAGACTGTCCCCACTCCTACACGTGCGACGCTCTTTCCTTTACGTTCACTCCGACGGTAAAGCTGGCTTTATGAACCGGGCACAGTAAGAGGTTCACGGCTGATAAGAACACAGGACACTGCGACAGTACGCGGTCACGGAAGTCCTGTGAATGTGCTCTGTAAGCATCTCCCTGTCCTCGCTCTTCCCGTGGGGACGGGAGATGCGGTGACGTGAAGGACACAGGCACCGGGACGTGGCGCGAGGCTGCACGGACCTTCTCACGCGGCGCCAGGAGATGCGCCTGCGTCAGACCACAGGCCGCGGGGAAGCAGAACCGCGGAAAGCCCCGCTGTGGCTAAGGGTGACCACGGTCCTTTGGGACGGTCCTGATTCAGCTCAAACGCCGACTTGTTGCTCTGGAAGAACGAGGAGATGATGGATGGAAGAGTAGGAAGGGAGAGAGGAAGAAAGGAGGGAGGAAAGAAACACACACATTGGCGTGTGTGGACAGACAGAGAAGTAAGATCTAGGAGGTAAGTATTTCGGGCACAAAGCAATCCCAGGAACTGTGATTTCTACCTGAACTGCCATCAGCCTCAGTCATATGCCTAACGCAGTTGTTTGCTTACTTGGTATGAAGAAGCAAGTGGGTCAACGACCACCTGTATTTCTTGGCTACATTTTTAATATACATATTAACCATTCCTGACATTAAAAAAGTGACTGAAATAGCACAATTCTGAAATGTAAAAAGGTAACTCTTTCATTCTTAAAAAAATGCATTTAGGGCCAGTGGCTCAGTGAAGCATCTGACCCCAGCTCAGGTCATGATCTTGAGGTTTGGGAGTTTGAGCCCCGCGCCAGGCCTGCTTCAGATTCTCTGCCCCTCCTCCACCAGCACTTCTCTCTCAAAAATATTTTTTTAAATATTTTTATTTACTTCTAGGAGAGAGAGAGACAGCGTGAGCAGGGGAGGGTCAGAGAGAGAGGGAGATACAGACTCTGAAACAGGCTCCAGGCTCCGAGCTGGCAGTTAGCACAGAGCCCGACCCGGGGCTCGAAACCACGAACCGTGAGATCATGACCTAAGCGAAAGTCGGACGCTTAGCCGACTAAGCCACCCAGGCGCCCCTCTCAAAAATATTTTTAAAAATAAATGGGGGCACCTGGGTGGTACAGTTGGTTGAGCATCTGACTCTCGATACTGGCCCTGTCATATCTCATGGTGTGTAGGTTTGAGCCCTGCCTCGGGCTCTGTGCTGATGGTGCAGAGCCTGCTTGGGATTCTGTCTCTACCTCTCTCTCTGCCTCTATCAAAATAAACAAACACTTAAATGATTAAATAGCTAAAAAAAAATAATGCAATTAAGCTTCTCACAAATTAGCTCTCAATTTCCTTTGACGTTTATTATCTGTAAGTTTTCCTTGCTATTAGACCCAAATACCTAATTCTCCTCAAAATAGTATATAAACTTTAAGTTATATATTAAGGTTTTCTGTGATATGCTTCATCTAATAACATCCTACGTAGGGGCGCCTGGGTGGCTTAGTTGGTTAAGGGTCCAACTCTTGCTTTCTGCTCAGGTCATGATCTCACAGTTCAGGAGTCTGTTCCCTGCATCAGGCCCCGCACTGGCAGTGCAGACCCTGATTGGGATTCTCTCCCCACACCCTCACCGTCTGCCCCTCCCCTGCTCGGTCTCTCACTCTCAAAATAAATAGACTTAAAAAGTAATAATATACTATGGAATAAAACACTAAACGATAATTGTTAACAGTACAAAGTTATATGCTACGTGCTCACGTATATTATATCATGTAACAGATGACTAAATATACAACACCTAACACATACTAAATATACTCTGTGTAATATGCTACCAAACTGACACCACATACTATACTACCAAATACATGCTGCATGATACATCACCAAATACACTCTGCATGATACACTCTATATAGAGAGTAAATATACACCATAGTAAATATAGAGTAAATATACACTACCAATCATACATCATATACTACAATACAAAGTTTGTATCACATAACACACCACTACACATACACTATGTAACACACCACTCAAGAGGAACTATGGACACTGAGATGCTTAAGATATACCTTCTCACTGTCAAGCACTGCTCATTCTTCCAGAGAATGGTTTATCATCTTCGGCGTATGGCGTTCCTCTGAGCTCAATAAATGCCCAATGTATTTCTGTAGCGATATGAGCTCATGAATGTCGACTTATTGTGATAACACTTCATAATGTGTATGTCAAGTCATTACGCTATCTTCAGCTCTTAGAGTGCTGTCGGTCAATTAGATCTCACCAAAACGGAAAAAATAAGTTCTGTCCTATGAGGTAGGCATCACAAGGATTTTATTTTTCAGTGAGAGGTCAGTCACCAAGCCTTCCCCTGAACTTTGCTTCTGCTCTTTTGTCATCATGCAACTCCCTTCCAGAAATAAGCATAGATACAAATAGTATTTCACTGGTCCTCAAAAGAGATCTGGGTGCATCTTTATTTCCAGATATCCAAGTTACAGAGACTAAATTGCTATTAAGATGCTTTTCCAGAGGCACCGGCTGGCTCAGTGAGAAGAACGTACGACTCTTGATCTCAGGGTCCATACAGGGTATAGACATTAAACATTTTTTTATGTCTATTATTTATTTATTTAGAGGGAATGTGAGTGCGCACTCACACATGGTTGTGAGAGGCAGGGGGAAGGAGAGAGAGAATCCCAAGCAGGATTCACGCTGTCGGCACAGAGCCCAATGGGGGGCTCGGCTCGAACTCACAAACTGTGAGATCACGACCTGGGCCCAGATCACAAGTCGGGCGTTTAACCAACTGAGTCATCATGCACGTGCCCCAATAAATGAGCTTCAAAAAAAAATCTTTTCCAAAATGTTCTCGTGTAATCGGGAAGAAAACCGATTTGATTTATTTAGGCTGCACCAAGCTGGTTCTGTCTCTCAGAGAAAGGAAGTACTGCTCCCGGTCTGCCTCCTGGAGTCTCACAGTGAGCAAAGGGCTTCCAGCATTTACTCGAAGTCAAGGTCCTGCAGGGTCTCCAACCACAAGGGCACAGACGGGGAGAACAGCACCCTGGGACAGACAGCCACCTGTGCGGAGATCCTCTCAACGGGGGTGGGGGTGGTTAAAAGCTGCTGCCACCCCCTCAGGGCATTCCAATACCATCAACAGCTTTTGCTTCCCAGGAAAATTATGCAAAAATACATTTCCAAAATGGTCGGCAGCTGTCAGCCAACTGCCAAATGTGGGCAGCATGTGGATCCCGATTCCAACGAACCAGCTGTAAAACAGCATTTATGAAACTACTGAACAGACACCAGGGACGTTAAAGAAACTGATTTTCATTTTTATTTTCAGGTGGTAATAATATCGGTGCTATGTGCAGATTTCATTTTTTTCAATGCACTTGAATTCAAGTTAGTTAACACACACCGTAGTACTGGCTTCAGGACTAGAACCCAGCAATTTATCTCTTAGTAGAGGCCAGTGCTCATCCCCACAAGGGTCCTCCTTCATGCCGGGCACCCATTTAGCCCATCCCCCCACCTCCCCTCCAGCAACCCTCAGTTTTCCGTGTTTAAGTCTCTTACACTTTGCCTCCCTGTTTTTACGTTCTTTTTGCTCCCTGTCCCTAGGTTCCTCTGTTGTGTTTTTTTTTAATGTTTTTATTTATTTCTAGGAGAGAGAGAGAGAGACCGCGTGAGTAGGGGAGGGTCAGAGAGAGAGAGAGTCACAGACTGAAACAGGCTCCAGGCTCCGAGCTGGCAGCCAGCACAGAGCCGGAGGCGGGGCTCGAACCCATGAACCGCGAGATCATGACCTAAGCAAAAGTCAGAGCTCAATCCACTAAGCCACCCAGGCGCCCCTGCTGTGTGTTTTAAATTCCACCTTTGGGTTAAATCGTCTATTTGTCTTTCTCTGCCTGACTTATTTCGCTTAGAATCATACACTCTGGTTCTGCCCACGTTGTTGTAAATTAATCCAGTGGCGGTGATACCAAGCCTGGGTGTAGATGAAGGGAGATCATAGGTCGGGGGGGGGGGGGGGGTCCTTTATACAGTCTGTGTGATTTAGGTTTGTAATTTTCCAAAATAAAAATGTCAACAAATGTATTTGGAAACTATTTTGGGGGGCCACCTGAGTGGCTCAGTCAGTTAAGCGTCTGACTTCAGCTCAGGTCATGATCTCAGTGTTTGTGGGTTCGAGCCCCATGTCGGGCTCTGTGCTGACAGCTCAGAGCCTAGAGCCTGTCAGTGGATTCTGTGTCTCCTCTGTGTGAAAAAAAATAAATACATTAAAAAATATATGTATATTTTGGGCTTTAGGGGCCATACTTTTTCTGCCAACACCCACCTCTGCCCTTGCAGGGCAAAGATAGCCCTAGACAACGCACAAGGGCGGGTCCGGCTGTGTTCCCACCAAACTGTACTGAAGGACACAGACATTAAATTTCATGCAATATTTACATAAAATATCTTCGGAAATAGTTTTCGTTGTTCAAAAACCTTTGGGCCACAGAAAAGAGGCAACAAGCCAGGATTCAGTGTGGGGTCGGCAGTTGTGCCACCTGCGGTAGAAAACCCAAACCTGGGGAAACACACACACACACACACACACACGCACATACATAGCAGAGGTATATATATCAAGGTTTCTTCCGGATTCTGCTAACTCGTTCTGGAAACGGTTTTGGGTGTAGGCACAAAATATTGTTAGTCTCTCACTGGCACAAGTATTATGGATCCGTTGTATTTTCTGGGTTTTTGCTTCACAGCAACGGACTGAACTTTCCCCAGTAAGCTTGCAGTAACATACATTATAACCTGTTTTCTCTTTGAACAGACGTCCCCTACGCATAATTTTTACTGTGGTCCTTGTTTTGCGGAGTCCCTCGGTCGTCCCGTCCCGTCGTCCCTAGGGAGCCGCCTCTGTGCTCCGAGTACACACCCTGCCCAACCTCGAGGCCCGCGCTCCCTCACCCGGGCACACAGCAGTTCCGCGCGCCCGACCCCGGCACCGAGCGGGTCCCAACCGCGGGCCGCGCTCCCCGCACCGGACACCGCCCACCCGCGGGCGGCACGCCTTAACCCAAGCAGCCGAGCAGGTCCAACGCGCGGGCCGTCCTCCCCCACCCGGGCACGGAGCAGCACCCAGACGGCGGGCCGCGCTCCCAGACGCGAGCGTCGCCGCAGGTCCGGGCCCGCGGGCCGCCCGTCTTACCCAGGCAGCCGAGCAGGTCGCAGGCGGCGGCGGCGCGCAGGATGCGGACGGAGGCCGGGGCGCGCGCCGAGACCGGCGGGGCCGGGGCCGTGGCTCCGGGGCCCGCGGGCCGCCGCCCGGGCAGCACTTGCAGGAGGCCCAGGGCCAGGCGGCACGCGCCGGCGCCCAGACACAGCGCGTGGAAGGCCCGCGGCTGGAAGCCCAGCACCAGCTGCGTGGCGGCGTCCCGCGTGGGGCAGCAGAAGATCCCCAGGCGTGGGGACGCCATGGGCCGTGCTCGGGGACGCGGCCCGGGTGTGCCGGGGCCCCGCCGGCCCGCCTGGGTCAGGTGCCGGGCGGGGGGGCGGGGGAGTCACGTGCCCGGGCCTTGCCCCCCGCCCCCGCGCCCCCCGCGGGCCGAGCAGGCGCCGACCGGGGCGGGGGCGGTGCGCCTTCCGCGGCCGCCACGAGGTCTCACGAGGGTGAGGCGGGTCCGAGCCCAGCAGGAGGCGGGGGAACGAGTCGCGCCGGAGGCCCCGAGGGAGGTCGGCTCTCTTCCCTTCCACCCAGCCTTCCCCCCAAGCTGCCTGCTCCTCTAACGACTCCCCGGAGAAACCTGCCTCGTTTGCCAGCTCTTCCCTATTTGGAAACTGACACCCCTAATTTTGATGCGTTACAGGCACCGGAGCGCGTTCATCCACGTGCCCCATGCGGTTGGTGTTAACGGAGCGCCCTGTTCTGCTCCCGGGACGCAATCCCAGAGGCAGGGGAGTTTCCTTGCAAATCACATCTTAAAGGCCTAAGCGTTTAGCCTAATGAGACACGTTTGCACACACGTATTTTGCACCTTACTGTTCCGGGTTTCGTGTTTGCTCAGCTTCAGTACGGGTTTGGGCATTCTAAATCGGCCTTCAAGAGTAATTCTGGTTTTTCTTTCATTATCCAAGCTTCCTGAGATTTCAGAACTTTTTTTCGTTAGGCATAGAAAACCAAGCTTTATCCTATGCACATATAAATTCCAGAATTGTATCCCCACTAATGATAACCATAAGCCTACTGGGTAAAGTTGAGAAACAAGGAAACTGCAGAAGGCTGAAAATGAAAGAGCTGCCGTGCAGGCTGTGGCCTTACTGACCAAAGCTTTATTTAAAACAAACGGAAAAAACCGTATCAGCTGTACCATCTAATACATTCACAGGCCAACCAGCAAACCCATGGCGGCCACCCTTTGACCTCTCCCCTCCTAAATAGGCCCCCTCTGGGTTATTCCAATCAGGGAAAGGGACGGCATCCCCGTTCCTCCCTCCCCCACTTATTACACACTTAAATGCAAACACATGCCCTCCCGCCCAGCTGCTCATCTCCCTTGCCACCAGGAGCTTTGCTATGTTAACGTGAGGCTAAGTCTGGGCTCACCTCGGAGGCCTTCCTTCTGGAAGGAGACCGCAGGACTGGGCTCCCTGTTGGCATCCATCGTAGGCAGCCGGGAAGCTGCGTTGCCAGATGTGAAGCAGAGCCTTTAACAAAGGGCTGCAAACACCAGCACTTCAAAAGGGTCTGACCTGGCACCTCTCTTAGGGGCAGCTGCTTTGAGAGAATTCCGGAACCCACCGACATTGCCAAAACCGCCACCGCTGTCGGGTATTGCACGCTTGCTTGTACAAACCGCAGAAAAGCTCAGAGAAGTACTCTCCCAACAGTGACCTGTCAGCCCCTCAGAGAGCACGAGGCCTGCCGTCTGTTTTGGACCATTGATCTCCTCCTTCCTTTGCTCTTGGATAGCGGAGGCCGCCGCTGGAGTGTGCGGGGAGTGTGCTTTCAAAGAGATAAATGACATCTGGATGCGTGGCGGGTCCGTGCAAAAGTGCCATTGCGTTTCAAGCTCTGCCTTGTGCCCTAACCACACGTACCCCGTCTCTCTGCTTCTACGTGCAAAGCTGAGGGCTGTGGGGACTCCGGCCCCGAGGAGTCCCGGGTGAGGCTCCCAGGCGGTCACTGGCAGAGGTACCTCGGGGAGGAAATTATTCCGAATGAAGATTCCCGGGCCAGATGGGGGCCTCAGAGCAAACCCGCAGAAGGACAGATGGGAGACGACGTTTTTTAACTGTCACAAAGAACCTGACATTAGGGTAAGGAACACAACTGACGTAAACTGTGTGCAAGATGCGACTCCAGTATGAAAACGCAGACGGGTGAAGCACACGGGAGGCGGGAAGGATGAGGTTTTTAGGGGTGACAGTGGGGTTCGCGGGGGTCCCAGGCCGACGGCCAGGAAAGAATTCCTGAAGACCCCTTGGGTGCAAAAGAGTGATTTTGGTAAAGCACGGGGACAGGACGAGCTGCCCCGGGACCATGAGACCCTGGTTAGATGCAATGGGGCTGAGGGAGGTGAAGTCCAGGGGAAGTTTCCAGTGAGATTTCTGTATGCGAAAGAAGACTCAGGCCATCTGAGGGGCAAAGCTCTGGTCAAGCTAGGACTGCTCTTCCCTCTAGCAAAGCATTAGCGGGAAGACGGGAGGGGGCTGTGCAGAAATGTTTTACTCTGCCAGCCTCAATAAGGCAATTTCGTTCTATCTGCCGTTTCTTCCTGCCTTTGTTTCCCACCTGACTGGAGGGCGATGGAGACTGAGGTCCAACAGAACTGTGATGTCTATCCCTTAACCATCTGTTTCCCCCCTTTCTTTTGTTCTTGGGCAGCCGGGAGTGCCCGAGGGACACCACATAGATCCCACCTGGGGAGGGGGCGGCAGTGTTTGTGGCCGGCAGCTTGCCTGATGCTTCCAGAAACATCTGGAAGTACGGTAGATGCGGGAACTGCACAGACGATACTGCCAAGCCACAGTCCGCCGAGCCCGGACACGGAGAACTCCGTGCGGTAACAATCAGGACCCTTCCATGTAGGAAGGACGTTTCTGTAACCCTCTCCCTCCGTTTCGCCCTCCGTCCCAGCTTCCGGTCGGAGTCCCCCTTGCCTGTGGAGTCGGGGCTGCCCACGCAAGGGGGTCTTGGCTTTCCCTCGCTCCGCGCCTCACGACTCGCCTGCCGCCCCCCCGGGTCAGCTACACAAGCTCTGGAAGCGGCTCAGGGCGTTTCTCTTACAGGCAGCTGTCTTCTCACGGTGAGTCCCCGGACACGCACAGGTCCTAACGGGAACGACCGAGTTCACAGGGAGGACCTCAAGGGTGCCACGGAGTCCGGGGCGGGGGGGTGGGGGTGGCGGATGCAGGGTCTGTGCTGGTAGCAGCCGCGTTGCTGCGGAGAGTGGGTCACAAACACCTGCTGTTTTCGGAGCGCGTCAGCAGGCAGGGGCGACGCCCTGTGTCCCTCGCTCCCCGCCCCCGTGACCCCCAGCGCGGGCCTCAACCTGACGAGGATGGTATGCACGGTGCCGGGCGTGGCTCTGTTCCCAGAAAACTTTATTTACCAAACTGCTGCCAACCTAGACATCTTGGCTACGGCAGGTCTACCCCCAGAGGCTCTGGCTTACGCAGCAGTGCCCCCAGAAGGCTGGGTGGCTGAGCCCCAAATACAGGCAGGCTGACACCGGGTGGGGCAGGCAGATAGGCCGGTGAGGATGGGAAGGCGAGAAGCTGGTGGCAGAGCAACCGCTCTTCCTTCCTTCATCCCATGGAAGTTTCTGAGGAGAGGAGGTAGCGGGTCTTGAGCAACCCGTGGTGTTGCTTACGGATCTGTGGTCTGCTCATGAATATACCGCCTTGAATTCGCTCTTCCTCCTTCCGGGTCTTAGTTCCCTTTTGGCCAGGAATTCCGTGGTGTTTGTCCGTGAGGCCTCCGCACACAACTTGCCCTCAGCTCTGCTTTCTAAGGACCCCAGGCTCGGAATCTGCCGTCCTGGTCCGGGAGTTCAGTTGCTGGAGCCACTGCCCTGCCTGGGGTCCATCTCATGACCGGGAGCACCCTGGCCTCTCAGTTCATTGTCGTTCAGCAGAAAGGTGTTGAGTACCGTGTGCAAACTGAGCGGATAAAGAGACAGGGTGTGTCCAGTAAATATGGATGTGTTATTAGGCCTGAATAAAAAATACCTGGGGCGCCTGGGTGGCTTAGTCGGTTAAGCTTCCGACTTTCGCTTAGGTCATGGTCTCGCGGTTCGTGGGTTCGAGCCCCGCGTCGGGCTCTGTGCTGACTGCCAGCTCGGAGCCTGGAGCCTGTTTCAGAGTCTGTCACTCCCTCTCTCTCCGACCCTCCCCTGCCCACGCTGTCTCTCTCTCTCTCTCTCTCTCCTAGAAATAAATAAAACATTAAAAAAAATTTTTTTAAATAAATAAAAAAAATACTTAAACGACAGAGGCAATGTCTGAGCCAGATTAACTAATTAGTCATAGATATACGGTGGAAGACGGTGGAAAGAGGGACTGAGTAGAGTTTAAAATGAACTTGGCACTTGGCGCACCTGGGTGGCTCAGTCGGATGGGCGTCCGACTTTGGCTTAGGGCATGATCTTGCACTTGGGGAGTTTGAGCTCCATGTCGGGCTCTGTGCTGACTGCTCGGAGCCTACAGCCTGCTTCGAATTCTGTTTCTCTCTCTCTCTCTGCCCTTCCTGTGCTCACGCTCTCTCTTTCTATTAAAAAAAATTAAAAAATTGTTTTAATTAAATTAAATTGAGCTTAAAAGACATTTAAATATCAGACCTGAGAATAAAATTCATCAGGTTTCATGTGCATTCCGCTGTAGGTTTCACTGAAAAGCAGATTCTAATTCTGCTTATTGAGACGTCTGGGTGAGGCCCTGCATTTCATGAGCTTCTGCATTTGTAACAAGCTTCCGGAGTGTGGACGCCGCTGGTCAGTGGATCCTACTTCGAGCAGCAAGGTCTGAGGGCCTGTATCTCAACCCACGAAGGAAAGGGAAGAACCCGGCAATACTTACATGTGGGGAGGGCTTAGTTTGACAGAGCAGAAAAATTGATCAAAGCCAAAGCCCTTTCCGAACGCCAGTGACGAGCCCCAGATGAAAGCATGGGGTCAGCAGTGACGAGCAACATCCCTCAACATCCCTCCTGACGGCTCCGAAAGCCCCGGGGCCGGAAGATGTTTGGGGCTAACCTGGGGCGGAAGTCATGATGCCGGCAGGACAGGGACGCAAACGGGAGAGGAAGTCTGACCTGGGACACAGCAAACAAAACTGATTTGTGGTGACGAAGGGAGAATGAGCTGACCGTGTTCTCAGGTAGAAACTGAAAGACCGTTCACCCCGGTCTAGAAAAAAGAGCGGCCAGGGCTATGACCAAGTCCCGACAGAAGCTCTTTTTGCATAGGTGAGAGGTTCAGTGCTCTCTTAACAGCGGTTCAGGACCTATCTAATCCCGAACGACCCACCTCCTTACACACCATTTAAAATGCTTTCTCCCTGAAAGCAGGCGAGCCAGCTGTTAAATACAAAAAGCTCAAATGGAAGGCAAAACAGGATTTGCTTCCCAGAGATTTGATTTTCAGTTCACAGCTAAATTTGCTGGAACACACCCATTCCATAGAGAAAAGCCATGGTTAACAGTCCGATGCAGTAAATGTACCAAAAGTAATAGTATAGAAAGTTGCAACTGACATTAATGATGGAATGAACACCAAGGAAAAAGAAAACAGAGCTGCATTTCAGAGACGATTATGACGTGAGTAGCTAAGGCTATTACGTTAAAATAAATGTTTGCTAACTAAGAGAACCGAGCCACAAATAAATGGGCAGGCATGAACTATTAAGAATAGTTGAGTGGTCAGTGAAGTCAAGGGCGGTGTTTCACATCTAAAACCACATTTTGGTGCTTTTTCGGGATGTGCAGGAAGCAGAAGTAATTCTACAATCCTCTGTGGGAAGAAACAATTATTCTTACATTTACGTGTCCGAAGACCTCCCTCTATCATTCTTTACCATGAGGACTGTCGGCTTTTCAGTTCACCTTCTTCTGCCTTTGGACCTTTCAGCTCAAAAAGAAAAGAAGTTTTGTTTTTAATGAATACTTCTCATGTCCAAAAAGGAACGTAATGATTTTCAGGCCCAGGGCTCAGCTATGAATTCGAGGTCAAATAACACACACTCACGGACAATTAAAGGCAAATTCTTTTACATAAACATGGCTGTCTTTGGAGTGGCTTTCATGCGCACGCACACACACCTTAAATGCACACACAAAATTATCTCTTAAAAAAATTGTAGAAGCGTTACACACACTTGACTGGCCACCAAATTGGACTTCAAAACAGTTTGATATGTGCTTTTAAAATCACGAATGGTGGAAATGATTCATTCAGTCAAAAATTAGGAAATCCAGGGGCACCTCGGTGGCTCAGTCAGTAAAGCGTCCGACTCCTCAGCTCTGCTCAAGTCGTGATCTTGTGGTTCACAAGTTTGAGCCCCACGTGGGATTCTCTCTCTCCCTCTCTGACCCTGACCTGCTCATGCACACATGCTCTCTCTTACTCTCCCTCAAACAAATAAACACCTTAAAAAAGGTAAATCCATTCCAATTTGAAATTATGTCCTGAATGGATACATGTTCTCGAACGTCTTATCTCCTACTAAAGCGAAAAAAACCATCGAGACCATAACAAGTTCTTGGTGGGAAAAGAGATGACAAAGCAGGCAAGCCCTTCTCTTTCTGAGGAGCCAAAAGGGACAGGCATGTTGACCGCTGTTAGAAACGACTGGAGGCTGGCTCAGCTGGTGGGGCATATGACTGTTCATTTCAGGGTTGTATGTTTGAGTCACACATTGGGTGTCGAGATTCCTTAAAAATAAAATCTTGGGGGGGCGCCTGGGTGGCTCAGTCAGATGAGCGTCCGACTTCGTCTCGGGTCATGATCTTGTGGTTCGTGGGTTCGAGTCCCGCGTTGGGTTCTGTGCAGACAGCTTGGAGCTGGAGCTTGCTTTACATTCTGTGTCTCCCCTTCTCATGCTGTATGTCTCTCTCTCAGAAATAAATAAAACAAATTTTTTTTTAAATAATAAAATCTTAAAGGGGTGCCTAAGTGTATCAGTGGATTAAGCATCTGACTTTGGCTCAAGTCACATCTCCTGGTTCGTGGGTTCAAGCCCCACGTCGGGCTCTGTGATGACAGCTCAGAGCCTGGAGCCTGCTTCAGATTCTGTGTCTCCCTCTCTCTCTGCCCCTGCCCCAGTTGAGTGCGCGCTCTCCCTCTCTCTCAAAAATAAACAAACATTTAAAAAAATAATAAAAACATTTTAAAAGAGAGAAAGAAAGAGATGGGAAAGAAGGCCTAGCTGGCCAGGAACCAGGAGGGACAGTTTCTGAGGTTAAATGTGCAATCTCAGCAGTCGACTAAAGACACAAGACGCAAAGAAAGGTTTGAAATCACACCGTGCACACATGACACCCCGTGACCGGCCTAGGCCCTCCCGTGCTGAATGTGAGGTGACGTCACATGTCGACGAGTTTCTAGGGAAAGGCCGGAAGTGCTGGAACCGTGTGATCACAAAAGGGAGACCAAGCATAGATTTGTGTGTCAAGTAAAGACCCATCAGAGGTGACTCGGGTACCATGTCACAGCACTTGCAGGAGGGAGCAGGCCACTGTGGTAATCTACGCTACGTAACCGATCACTCAGACTTGGCAGCCTAGAGCAACACCCGTTTATGCCAACATCGCTGAGTACGGATCACACGCTCGCTCTGTCCAGACTGTGTTCGTTGTCTTCGTATGCCTCGTAGGTTTTTGTTCAGAGCTGGGCACGATGTCCGCGGTGAAAAGATTTGGGGTAAATAGGCTATGAGTGGGCAGGGCAGGGTGGATGCATTCTACAGTTTATGATTAAGTCTGTCTTGTCGTGAGCCTGTACCCCTTGGCCAAGAACTTCACAGATGCCTCTCAGGCTTGTGTTGTCTCCCTCCCCCCAGCCGTAGGTGGGAAAGAAAGGTTGGCTGGAGGAGGTTGGACTTCAGTATCTCATTCCTCCCATGGTGGTTAGGCTCTGGTAACCCCAATCAGTTCATGTCAAATTCCTCCTGAGGACAGATCTTGTTCCGAAGAACAGAATGCTCTGGGGTATTTAAAAATGGCCACTTTCCCCTTTGCTCTGAAGGAAGCACGAGCAATTTTTCTCCAGGTTTCACAGTGAGAACCTAGAGCTCTAGGAGGTCACACTCACAAAAGTATATGGATGCCTGCAGTTTTTATTTATTTGCTTGAGAGAAAGAGAGAGAGAGAGAGAGAGAGAGAGAGAGAGAGATGGATCCCAAGCAGGCTCTCCACAGTCAGCACATAGCCCAATGTAGGGCTTGAACTCACAAACTGCAAGATCATGACCTGAGCCAAAATCAAGACTTGGACATTGGGGGCGCCTGAGTGACTCAGTTGGTTGAGTGTCTGACTTCAACTCAGGTCATGATCTTGCAGTCATGAGTTCAATGCCAAAATCGAGCTCTGACGTTGACAGCTCGGAGCCCGGAGCCTACTTCAGATTCCGTGTTTCCCTCTTTCTCTCTCTGCCCCTCCTCTGCTTGTGATCTCTCTCCCTCAAAAATAAATCAATAAACATTAAAAAAAATTTTAACTGAGCCACCAGCCCACCCACCCTCGTTTTTTTTTTTTTTTTTTTTTAAGTATTTTTTTAATTTATTTCTAGGAGAGAGAGAGACAGCGTGAGCAGGGGAGGGTCAGAGAGAGAGGGAGATACAGACTCTGAAATTGGCTCCAGGCTCTGAGCTGGCAGTCAGCACAGAGCCCGATGCGGGGCTCGAACCCATAACCACGAGATCATGACCTAAGCGAAAGTCGGACGCTTAACCGACTAAGCCACCCAGGCGCCCCCACCCACCCTCGTTTTTAACTCACATTCTTCTACACTGAGCCTCCAGCACTTTGTCATTTACAGTTCAGGTTTTCCTACCCGGGTAGTGATTCCTGTGGAGGTTTCTAACAGATTTCAGCTCGGGTAAGTTGTGCTTCTCTGCATCGGCCCATGTTTTCAATTTGCGGGGCAGCAGGCCCCTGGGACCTTATGACTCTGAGAAATCTAAGAGTGGTTGATCTTTCAGCTTGTCCAGCTTTTTTCATGTTAAAGCTGGACACGATGGTGGACGAGGTGGAGACCACCAGGTTCCTCCCATGCCAGACTAGAAATCAGCAACACACATTTATTTGCTCCTAGTGTCTGCAGCTTAAGAGGCCAGGCACTGAAGCTGGGTCTCCCACTGTGGGCTCTGTCAATGGCTGCAGTTCCGGTACTGACCAGACTGGTCTCATCTGAAGGCTTGAGTGGGGAAATATTTGCTTCCAAACATTTGCTTACATGTTTAATAACAAGTTTTCCTTCTTCGTGGGCTATTGACCAGAGGTCACCTTCAGTTCCTTGGCACATGAGTCTCTCCATGGGGTGGCTGCCAATAAGGCTGCTTGAGTCATGAAAGCCAGCAAGAGTGATGCACCAAGTGGAGGTCACAGGCTCTTGTAACAGAATCACAGAACTCCTATCCCATCACCTTTGCTGGATCCTAATGGTTAGTAGTTAGCCATGGGTCCTGCTCACACCCAATGGAAGGAACACAGAGTGTGAACACCACTGTGGGGTGCACTGGGGGGCGCCATCTTTATTTTTCTTAATGTTCATTTTTAAGAGAGAAGGAGGGAGGGACAGAGAGAGATGGGGATGGAGGATCTGAAGCAGAGTCTGCGCTGACAGCACAGAGCCTGACATGGGGCTCGAACTCACAAAACGAGATCATGACCTGAGTTGAGGTTGGACACACCCAATTGAGCCACCCAGGCACCCCTGGGATGGCCATGTTCACGTCTGTCCATCACAGCTGGCTCTCAGGGTTGCCTGATGGTGCGGGAATGCTGGAGCACCGATTCTTGTTGGTCAACCAGGAAGGGTTGCCCCTTGGGGGCGGGGGCACTTCCAGTCCCGGCGTCTCTGAGAGCATTGGCAGAGTGAGTTCCTGCCTCCTGAGGGCATCCTCCCGCAGAATCAAGCAAGGCTGCCTGCTGCCGCTCCAGGAATATGTTAAGGGGATAGAAGGACGACCACCCTCTCCATCCCAGATTAAATGTGCTTGGTTTGACCCTGTGGAACCGACAAAAAGGCTCAGGGTTGGCTACCAGGTTTTCAGAGAGTAAAATGAGTTGCGGCGGCTTTCTCTCTGGACACTGAGCGCTTTTCTCTGTCCCCCTGGGGAATTCAGTAGCTCTGCAAAATTCCACACAACGAATGGGTTTTGAATCCAGGCTTAGAGCTCAAAGAGCCTGATTAGTGGTTCTTGCTGGGCTGGGTATTGACCTCGCCTGACAAAACATGAGTCTTGGCTTCTGAAAGAAACTTGCATTTCCCCTGAGAAAACCACAGAAATTCACAGACTGAGAAATTCCGTCTAAGAATACAACTTCAGTTCTGCAAGAAGCAGATAATGAATCTTGGAGCTGAGTAGGGTCAGGCTGAGGAGAGGTGAGACCAGACCATGCCACGGAAGGGCGAGGGGTGGGATTTGTGTTCTGAGAAGAGAGAGGAAAGTAGACTAACGTTGATATTGCTGTCTGACCACCTTCCGTGAGCGGGCAGCGTTCAGTACTTCGTGTCTTGCTTAACTCTCATCTGCACCCTTATGGCTCATCTTTTTATCTCTAGTTTTTAAGTATAGGGCAGCAGAAAAGGTGAGGAGACTTGTCTAAGGTCATGGAGGTGCTAGAGGTGAGGATCAGACCCAGGCAGATGACACCATAAGCACTTTCTCCAGAGGGGACGCAGAGATTCATTTCCGGTCACCGTGGGCGTCTGCGAACCGGTCAGAGCGCAGAAACGCACGTTCTCTATTCACCAGCCTGAAGCAACAGGAGCCCCGTCTTGAGAAGCTGCAAGCAGCTCACAGGCAGCCAAATCTGAAGTCATGTGACCAAAACTGCACCTTCAAGGAGGTATACGGGGTGGGGGATGGGGAGGGGAGGGGGTTAGGACGCACATGTGTATGTGCAGGCTACAGATTTCAAACTTCATTCACATTTTATGTTACTTCTGTAGCACGTTACGCTAATATAAAGAAACGAGAGGACTATTACTTCTGGGCGGATTAAATGCCCTGCAGTTTTTACCCACGTGAGACAGTCCAATCTCATATATCTAACAAAGGGGACGAAGTGCACTCAGACGTCGGCTAATTTTGAAATGACTGTTTCACTGGTACTCAAGTGGCCCCGAGCAGGGAATAGGAAACCCACAGTAACCCCAGTGGTTTGGCTCGCGGTTAGAAACACAGCGTGTTGAGAGATAATACAACCTTACGTCAACCCGGTCGTGCGCACTGTGGAAACACTTGTCTGACGCACAGGCTAGAGCATACACCTCAACAGCAGAATCGAAAGGCATTGATATACAAAATGTAGGTAAGGGAGTCCTCTGGAGGGAGTCTCATCAATGCAATGGCTCTTCCCCTCCTCCACCCCCTCTAGTTTTTCAGGCTTCAGTGCTTTGCCCTTGGTTGAACATATATATAGTTTTTATTTTTTAATGTTTATTTTTCAGAGAGAGAGACACACACACACAGAGCATGAGTGGGAGAGAGGCAGAGAGAGAGAGGGAGACACAGAATGTGAAGCAGGCTCCAGGCTCTCAGCTGTCAGCACAGAGCCTGACGTGGGGCTCAAACCCATGGATCGCACGTTCATGACCTGAACCGAAGTCAGACGCTTAACCGACTGAGCCCCCCAGGCGCCCCTAACATACAGAATAAGTCATGTGTATAACCTGAGTTTCTCAAACTTAGGACAGTTCTTGAGTCTGTCACAGGGGTCAGAAAATGTATTCTTAAGGGGCCAAACAGTATGTATTTTTGCCTTTGCAAAGCTACCCATTTCTCTCGATTACTGTTTGTCTGAACGTGCTTTAAGCTGACTTAATCAATGCTTTGATTTCAGGCATCTTAATTTGGCCTTAAGGACAGCCTGTCCAGTCACGGACTTGGTGGCGACATGGAACTGACGTGATTTCCCACAGAACACCTCTGCTCTGTAAAACCCAAGTTGTTAAACGGCTTAAGCAGGAAGGGGAAACTTTTCCCTGTAACTCTACAGTGAGAAATCTGACAGTCGCCTCCTGACCCATGTAATGAGGTGACAGTCACAAGTGACAAGCCACATAGATGTCACGTATTCCCTGATGTGGCGGGCCGAGATGGCCACTCATCTATGTGTATGCTTTCCCCCAGTCCATAACCTCGTCAAGAGGAAACATCGGATGAGCCTAAAGCGGAGACACTTGGCAAAACACGTGACCAGTCCTCCTGAAAACTCTCCAGGTCACGGGGCACCAGGGGGCGCCTGGGTGGCTCAGTAGGTTAACCGTCTGACTCGGTTTCAGGTCAGGTCATGATCTTGTGGTTCCTGGGTTCGAGCCCCACATCAGGCTCTCCACTGACGGTGCAGAGCCTGCCTGAGAATCTCTCTCCCTTTCTCGGCCCTTCCCCTGCTCACTCTTGCACTTCTGCTCTCTCTCAAATAAATGAACTGCAAAAAAGAAAATTCTCCAGGTCATGAAAACAAAGGAAAGACGGAGACCAAAGAGACGACTAAATGCAATGTTGGGTCCCGGATTCAGAAAGAAGACACTAGCGTACAGACTGGGGAATTCCAAATAGGAGTTCAGTGATGAGGAATATACCAGGCGAGCCTTTATAAGTGCTTTCTGTTTCATCTTTGCAACTTCTCCGTAAATCTAAAATTGTTCCAACAGATGAATTTATTATTCTTGTAAAATCTTTAATGTTTATTTTTGAGAGAGAGAGAGCACGAATATGAGCTGCAGAAGGACAGAGAGATACACACGCAGAACTCAGGCTCCAGGCTCTGAGCTGTCAGCATAGAAGCCAACGCAGGGCTCGAACCCATGAACTGTGAGATCATGACCTGAGCCAAAGTCGGATGCTTAACTGACTAAGCCACCCAGGCGCCCCTCCAACCAAAGAATTTATTTTGAAAGAAGTTAATCACACAATATTTCCTGCAGCCCTTCCACGTGTATAATTATGCAAAAGTAAGGAATGATCTCGACCAATTAATTTTTTAGAGACTTCCTTTCCCTGCCTAGAAGAAATCTGTCCATTGTAGTAAAATGTCTACCACCCTTCAGACAGCCGACCTCGGTTACTTCCTGTTCTTTCTAAGGCTAGTCCAATACTTCAACATTCCTTGAAGTTCAGAAGAAAAGATTCAAGTGAAGCAAGTATTCGGGCCAGCGACCAGCGAAGGAATTTCCCCGCCTCCAGATCAACAGTCCCTCCAGCCTTGCAGGGCTCCTCCTTCCCACACGGCACCCGACTTATTTCAGCTCTAAGGAAGTACATACAGATGGCTCCTTTCTCCGCGCGTGTGTGGTTGTGGCTGTGTTGGGGAGTGAGAGGGAGGGCATGAAATAACATTTATTGAGCTCTGGCAGTATGCAGACTCTCCTGGCGATTCCGGGGTTCTCCAGATGGGCTCCCGGAAGGGCAGCCTGAGTGTGGTTCAGGAGCTGGTCACAAGTGCAAGCTCCCTATGGCTTCTCCGAGAGTCTCACAGAAGCATCTCTTGGTTTTTGGGGCACCTGGATGGCTTAGTCGGTTAAGCGTCCGACTTTCGTTTAGGTCATGATCTCGTGGTTCGTGGGTTAGAGCCTCGCGTCGGGCTCTGTGCTGACTGCCAGCTCAGAGCCTGGAGCCTGTTTCGGATTCTGTGTCTCCCTCTCTCTCTGACCCTCCCCTGCTCACGCTGTCTCTCTCTCTTTCCTAGAAATAAATAAAAAACAAACAAACAAAAAAAAGAAGTATCTCCGGGGTTTTGTCTCTCAAAATCTGGAGTACGAAGGGAAGAGGCATTCCACAGTGACACGAATGCTATCCTAGGGAAGGGATGGAAGGTTCCTGCTGCATTTGGGAGACTTCACAAGGAAGTCTCACTGGAATCTCACACGCACAATTATTTTTTGCTGCTTGGAAGTTGCTGGTGTTGGCTCTCACTGGTACCGCCGAGTCGGTACTGGGGATCCAGGTATCATACCTTTATACTGAGAGTTAGTTGGCAAATTAGAAGCAGGTTGGGACCCAGAAGGGGTTTGAGATTGGAAACAAAAAATCTTCCCCAGATACAATGTGGGAAATCAAGGTTAAGGTTGCCAGACTGGTGTCCAAACTCCCATCCTCGGGGCGTCTGGGTGCTTCAGTCGATTAAATGTCGGAGTTTGGCTCAGGCCATGATCTCATGGTTTGTGGGTTCGGGCCCCGAGTCAGGCTCTGTGCTGAGCGCTCTGAGCCTGGAGCTGCTTCGCATTCTGTGTCTCCCTCTCTCTCTGCCCCTCCCCTGCATGCACTCTGTCTCTGTTTCTGAAAATAAATGCTAAAAAAAGTAAAAACAAAAAGACAAAAAAAACCCCTCCCATCCTCCTCTTGGGTACCCCAAGCCCTGCACCGATTGAGCTCTGACCACAAGGTCTATGCCTTTGACCTCAGCTGAGGGTCACGTGGAGGATGTGGACATGGCCCATCCATGTGGCTGCCTTTTCACCCCCCTTTGTCTCCTCTCGTCACGCCCCCCTAATTTTGAAGTTTTAAAGCAAAGGTAAACTACTGGTCTCCGCCCTCCCAGAAATCCCTGGCTTTTACTTAAAGCAAAATGCCCCGCCTCATCCAGGGACCCCAGGGAGAAAGAAGGAATCCTGGACTTGGCTGCCTACACGTGCGCATGACTTAAGAGAGCCACTTAGATCTAGACCTTGATTACATCTCACGAACTACAAGGATAAAAGATAATTTACACCCTCCACTACCCATTCCCCAGGTAAAACTTTTGTCCCTTGCAAGGAAGTCACTAGCTTTCAAAATCCTTGCTTGGATCTGTTAGCCTGAGTAGCAGCCCTGGGTCAGGCTGAGTTTGCGGTTTTAAGCTGGTAAGGTTTGTGCTAATGGGATATGCAGCGGTGTTCTCAGGCATTACTTGGAGAGCTCGCTCACCCACTGCTGAGCCCTCCTCCTCTCTGATGCCCTTTGCTCCTGTCCACAAAAGTGGCTGATCAGCAGTCAGCTATCCTTCCAGAAATGCCACCGGAGAATGAGATGCCAATCTGTCTCGGAGCTATCCCAAATCTTTCTCAGGGAGCTGTCACTTGGCATGAGGGTGCGACACTCTTTCCCCAATGACCACCCTGGGGGCAGGCAGAGAACTCGCCCGTTCTGCCTCTCCTGTGAGCCCTGGGATCTGTCTGCACAAACAGCGGGGCTTTAGCCACAATGCTTCCAAACTAAGACAAAAGTCCCATTTTGTGTCTTGGAATGTAAGGGATTCTTGCACAGAGACTTTCCTTTCCAGGAAGCACCTTTATTCGTGCCGGTACTGGTTCCGTTGGGTTCATACCTGAACAATGAGCCCTGAACACCAGGTGGCGTGCTTTTCTGTACATTTTCTACTTCTTTGTCTCCCATATATGGTAACACGCAAACATGCCCTATGATTAGGTGGTCTCAGGTTACAGGATGGTGAGGTATGTCATATCTGCATATAGCCGGGTTGCCTTCCTTAATCTTTAGGTTTTTACATTTTTCGTCTACATTCCTTAGGGAGGGGACCCTAGCACATTCCTCACTTTGAAGCTCGGACCCCTCTATTTCGCGTCCAAGAACATCATTTTGGTTTAGAGGCTTTTATTTACGTAACATCATTCTGTGAGTGGCTGGCTTTCTTTCAACCACGGCCTCAACTAGGCTGAAGACAGACCAGGTCTGGAGGGCACATGAGCAATCCTCATTCGATCTGTGATCTCCTCTGTGACTTTTCCCTCACCATCTATCCGGAGGCAGCAGTTGCTCAGGTTAAACTTTCCACAAACCCCTCCCTCAGAAGCAAGCAGGTAATCTAAGGCCAAGCGACTCTGATAGATGGCATTGCACACTTGGTTTGCTGCTTGCCTAGTTAGTTAAGGGCTCTGGCAGTTTCACTGGTTATAATTTCTACAACTGCTTGCAGTCCGCTTATGCGGTTTAGCATGTAAATGGGGGTGCGGTAGCCCCAGGACCCATCCTCTGCCCAGGTGGCAGGGCCATAATATGGGATTATATGCTTGGGAGGCCACCCATCATCTTTCCAATTGCCAACTTGTAGGGCACGCCGCTTCCTTCGAGTCTCCCTATCTCCGTACATTTGAACTTCCAGATGTTCCTCCCTAGCAGCTGGGAGCAGAAGGATGGACAAATAGGCACCAACATTCATGACCCTCATCAGCCTGAAGGAAGTACCGTATAAGCTGTTTTTTCCACGTATCCAGCAGAGCCCTCCTGGGACCCGCCATTCGATGGCTGCGTCAACATTGTCCCAAGCCTCGTGGAGATGGGAGAAGTTAGACAGGGGTGAGGATCCAGCTCAAGGTGACCCGGGGACCCCCACCATTGGGTTTCCCAGGTGGCTGAATTATACAGCCTTTGGCCCAGGCACGTTAAGTTTCCAACAGAGCTGGTGAACTTTCCTCCCCATTGGCAAAGATAGTTCTTCCCAATAATGAAGGTTTTGAGGAGCAAACCCTGGTAGTGGAACTGGGGTGTTTTGTTCCATTGTAAGGCTTGCGGGGATCTAATTCCCTGGCCTCCCATGGCCACTGATCCCCCACGTTGATTCCCCCACATACGTAGCATGAAGGGATCTTTAGGGTCTGGGTTACAGTCTCTGCCAGGGCTACAAACAAGTTCCTCGCTGGGACTGAAATGGGAGGGGGGCTACGTCTTTCTTTGTAGAAGGAGTGGAAGACTTCATGGGACATGGAGGCGTGCGGGTGACCCTCTTGACATGTAACACAGTCCCTGGGGCTCTACCCCGCCCATAGATTCAGACGCCGATCTGGGTGCCCCACGACCGCTTGTAGTCTCCTGGGTTAATGATGGTGAAATTAACAGGGTTACATACCTTTGATTGACAGCCTGACGCAGCAGCCCCCTTCTGAGGAGCACTGTCGCACCTTCATTTTCCCAAGTAGCCCGTGAAACACAGCTCCAGCTGGGGCACAGAAACTCCGGTGTATGGGCACACAGACTGTTATGCTCGAATCGCGAGTCCCCTGAGACGTCCAAGGAGCCGACACCAATGCAGGTACATAATGGTCTTTAGTACAAGCTCGAGCAGGGGCTCACCAGTCAACCGGCGCAGCGGCAGTAGGGTGAAGCCCCCAACAATAGCGAGCAGGGTTTTTATGGGGTAAGGGACGGGGGTGTTACAGTGCACACGTTGTACGTATAGCATCATCACATAGACACCAATCACAATTGTACAACACCCATGGTTATAGTTTGACCATTCAGTATCTGTGAGGTGTTCGTTACTTTTGGCGGGACCCAATCATGACCTATGAGAATCCTTTGAGAATGACCAATTATGAGATGAGTTCAAAGGGCCCCCGTGGGGTTTAGGCAAGCGGTGAGTGATTGGCTAGTTTGTACAAAGTAACTATCTATAGTCCTCAGTCCCTGACTCAGACCACAGGAATGTTTTTAACTTCTTTTGATTGGCTGATCTGAGGGCGGTCTGAGGGTGGCTTCAGCCTTGAGCAGTCTGAGGCTTTTCCTGGAACTCGGGCTACGTGCAGCCCGTGGTTGCTCTCCATGGAGGCCTTAAACTCAAAATGACGTTACTTAGGCTCCTCACTAGTCCCCCCTTGTCCTCCATGGCGGCCGGCACCCAAAGTCGTCTTCAGGGGCCCCGTGAGGCCGTGGGGCCCGCTGGTACCGGCCCTGGACCGCGGTCTCTTTCTGCTTGGGGCCCTGCTGAGAATCGTCCAGTTGCCGGGGGCCCTCGCTCTTCCAGTGGCCCTCCTGCGGCAGTAAGCACGCCGATTCTGTCCTACTTCGGGTGCGAGGCCCTCCTCCGGCCCCTCCCCTTTCTGGCCTTGACCCTCTCCCTGCGGGGCACCTTTCTGGGAGCGTTTCCACGGCTCCCCCAAGGCGCTGCTAATGTCCGCCTGCCTCCGCGCCTGTTGGCGTCCTTCCCCCGGCGCCGCCTGGTCCCGGCTGACCAGCACCTGGGCTGCTGCTTCCAGCAACTGACTGGCCCTCACGCCCCTGAAACCTTCCGGCGTTGGCGGCTGGCACTGAATGTCCCCCTGGGCCTGACCTACGGCAGCCGCGTTAACCATCCGTGGTTAGCGGGCGCTTCAAGGGGGCTGTAGAGACTAAATGCATCCATAGTCTCTCCTAAAACTGGCTCGGGCTTTCCTTGGTCCCTGGAGCACTTCTCACGTGTTACTCCTATTCATGCCCCACCCCCACCCCCAAGGGCTTCTGGGTATCGTTCAGTCCTTGCAACCCCTCCATCTATACTTGAGTCATTTGCGTCCCATGAGGGGTCCTCTGCAGGGAAGTGAGGCCGAGCAGGGGCCTGGGGGTCTAGTGTCCCACTGGAACCTTCTCCTCTCACCATTTCAGGGCCACCTGGACGTAGGAAGGGGAGGCTGGGTGGCCACAAATGCCAAGGTTGGACTGATCTGGTCATAACGCCCGGAATGCCAGCAGCCACCAGACACTTGAGGGGCCAGGGTAGCAGATTCTCTCCGTGAGGGAGTTGTGGTCCTGCGGACACCGAGATTTCACATTTCTGGCTTCCATGAAGGAAAAAAAAGTCTTAAGCAGTTTATGGCAATTTCTTACAACAGCCTTAGAAAATGCACAGGGGATCCCAAAGGCGTTTCAAGGTTCAACCTGCCCGAAGAGACTCCTTACTGCCCACCCGCACCCGTTCTGCGGCCACCGCCCGGTCGTTTCAGCCAGAAGCCCAGGGGCTGTTACACTTGCTCACTCGCCCCACCCTGCGCGCACAGCCTGTGCTGGGGAGTCGGGGCGCAGGACGCACAGTCAGAAGGGGCAGGACTGGGAAGCTTCTGAACTCATTCACAGCGTTTCGGTCCTGACGCGTTCAACGTCCCTGTCAGGAACATTCCTCTGCTCACAGGGTCCGCACCCAAGGACCAATGAACCCGCAGCCCCACTTCCTCAGTCCTTCTGCCCTTGATGTGTCTGAAATCCTTTTGAGAGAAAAGGGGGCAGGAATGAAGCCAGAGTTCTCCTTTGGCGCCTACCTGAGATTTCCACAAAGAGGAAGAATTTGAAATTTCCCCTATCACTGGATTAACTCCTTTTCCTCCCCCCTTCTCTACTTGGGTTTCTTTCTCGCCTGCTAGAACTTTTGCAGTTAAAAGTCATCTTGTGCCTGATGGTGCACTTTTTTTTCCTATTGTATTTTCTTCATTGGCCAGAGTTAATGTTTCCGATTTCCTGCATCCTTTACATTCCTTAGCGACCTCTCCCCAGCACTGGGCCAGTTAAAAGTGCTCGAGAGGTACTGCTGGCTACTTTATTTTTTTTATTTTTTTATTTTTTTTATTTCTAGGAGAGAGAGAGAGACAGCGTGAGCAGGGGAGGGTCAGAGAGAGAGGGAGTCACAGACTGAAACAGGCTCCAGGCTCTGAGCTGGCAGCCAGCACAGAGCCCTACGCGGGGCTCGAACCCACGAACCGCGAGATCATGACCCAAGCAAAAGTCGGACGCTTAACCGACTAAGCCACCCAGGCGCCCCACTGCTGGCTACTTTATTAAAAAAAATAAAAAGTGAAAAATAGCCAATGGCTTTCTAAAACTGCATTTTAGGGGCGCCTGGGTGGCTTAGTCGGTTGGGCATCTGACTTTCGCTTAGGTCATGATCTCGCGGTTCGTGGGTTCGAGCCCCGCGTCGGGCTCTGTGCTGGCTGCCAGCTCAGAGCCTGGAGCCTGTTTCAGTCTGTGTCTCCCTCTCTCTCTCTGCCCCTCCCCTGCTCACGCTGTCTCTCTCTCTCTCCTAGAAATAAAGTAAAAAAAAAAAAAAAAATTAAAAAATTAAAAAAAAAAACTGCATTTTATGTTTTAATTTTTTTTATATTTAATTTTGAGAGAGACAGAGAGAGAGAGACAGAGTGTGAGCAGGGAAGGGGCCGAGAGAGAAGGAGACACATTGTCTGAAGCCGGCTCTAGGCTCACGGCTGTCAGCACAGAGCCCGAAGTGGGGCTCGAACCCATGAACTGTGAGATCATGGCGTGGGCCAACCTTAGACGCTTCACTGACGGAACCACCCACGGGCCCCTAAAACTGCATTTTAAAAATGAAGACTTTTAGGGTCGCCTGGGTGGCTCAGTTGGTTAAGTGACCTACTCTTGATTTCAGCTAAGGACACAGTTCGGGAGTTTGAGCCCGGCATGGAGCTCCAAACTGTGACAGTGTGAAGCCTGCTTGGGATTCTCTCTCTTCCTATCTCTTTGCCCCTCCCCCGTGCTCTCTCTTATATAATTAAACTTAAAAATTAAAAAAAAAACACAACACTTTAAAAAGAGTAGATATCTCTTTTTAAGTACTCCCAAGTTAAAAGTATTGTTTTATATATACAATAAAAACCTTGATTTGCAATCGTAATTCTTTCCGGAAACATGCTTGGAATCTAAAGGACTTGTATACCAAAGCGATTTTCCCCTAAAAAATAATGGAAACTCTGATGATTCATTCCACAAGCCCAAAATACTCATATCAAAATGATTACAGTTCTGTAATATAATACAAGATACTAAAGACAATACAAACTATAAAGGAAAACAAATGAACCCGCACATACCTTTGAAAGCCTTTGTGGCTGGTGTGAGGGAGACAGGAGAGAGGAGGGTTATTAGAAGAGTCTGGCCACTACTAAGAGACGTTGGCCACGGTGCAGTATGAACAAACTCTTCTCAGGTACTGAGGTGAATGGAACTGCAATTAGGCAGCGGACGAAAGGGTCTCTATCGGCAGGCGGCCTGACCTAGAAGGAAGCAAAGCTTTCCTAAGCTCACTCTTCTCTGGAAAAGCAAAGGACGGTCCAGAGGTGCTTGCAGTGACAAAAAATACACTAGTGCCCGCTCTGGGCACCTTCCAACGTTCGGAAACATCACCGATTTCTGCCAAACACCATGGCCTGAGACTGAGCATTCGAGCATGGGAGAAGATCACCCACAATCCCGCAGAGACAGAGAGAGAGAACCATCGGCTCAGGGGTGATCATGTGCTGATCGGCGTCATGTACTACTCATACTGTAAGACACTGCTTGTTTATCAACTTAAACTTATGGGGCGCCTGGGTGGCTCAGTTGGGTGGCCGACTTCAGCTCAGGTCATGATCTCACGATTTGTGGGTTCGAGCCCCGTGTCGGGCTCTGTGGTGACAGCTAGCTCAGAACCTGGAGCCTGCTTCCCATTCTGTGTCTCCCTCTCTGCCCCTCCCCTGCTAAAGCTCTGTGTCTCTCAAAAATGACTAAACAAAGCAAAAAAAAAAAATTAAAGGACACGTCTCCAAGGCCCCCAAAGATTGGAACTCAAACAAACCTAAATTAGTCCCCAGTTTTATAGGCCAGGTTTCCACATAGGATGCTGCAGCCTCTTTCTTGTCTGGAGATCAAGGGAACCTCGAAAGGTGGCTCAGGGTCTAAACCTCTTACAGAGGAAAGCCGACTCCCTAGCTCGGTGCAAACTGCCCCCCAGTACCCAATCCCGCACGGGTCCCTGTGAGTGGAAGAGTGTGAGTGCGTGTCTCCCGTGTGACCGGGCTCAGCAACCTCAAGCAGAACATTAATCCCTGTGGGGCTCAGTTTCTCCCTCTGTAAACTGGGGTGATGCGTGTTCAAGCAGCTGTGTCCCGGACATCCCTTTACGTAATGTGCTGGGTACAGAGTAGGTTCCCGGTGACTCGGGGCTACCACTTCTTCGTTGCTGTGGCTGTCGCTTCCCCAGGCAGAGGTGCCGGGCACCGGAAGCCCGACTCCCAGGGTGGCGCCCTCGCACAGGAGAACGGCGCCCGCGCAGGCAGAGCCGCCCCGCGCAGAACGAGGAGGTCTCTCCCCTAGAGATCTGTATATACTCAGCCAACAAGGCCCAGGGGAAAATCCTTCTGAGTCGGGGGTAAAGGTGGGGGTGCGGTTACGCAGCACTCAGCTTTGGTCACAGGGCAACTAAGTTAAATTCCAATGTTTGTAATCATAGCTGGCGGAAAGCAAGATGACGAACGCTGGTGAAGGGCAAAGTCATTGCATCGATGTTTACCTGGAGGTGGCCCCTCCGTCCCCCAGCTAAGCTCTTGGACCTGGATGGACTCTCAATCTGAATTATAGGGACCCCCAACTCAGGTACGCAGTGGGTGAAGTAGAAATTGGCTAACACTGCCCTTTAAAAATTGCCACAGGTGTTCTGGAAAACTGGGCATTTCTGAGCTACCACTTTGGAAGGTAAAGGCGAAGCTTTGGTACCCTATCCTCCACTGCATTCTATAACTACAAATCCTCTGTTTTTTAGAAGAAAAAAACTAAAATAATTTGAACTCTATTTCATAAAAAGGATTAGCTATTGATGAAATCTCTGAAAATTGGTTCAACTGGTCTTCTATTCATCGATTGGTTCATTCACTATCAGGAAAGGGAAAGAACTTTTTCAGTAATCTCCACAGTCAGCATGGGGCCTGGGAACTCACAACCCAGGGATTAAGAGTCACATGCTGTGCTGACTGAGCCGGCCAGACACCAAAAGAACTACCTTTCATTTCACCTGTCTCTCCTCTATCAAAGGAAGCGTCAGATTTACAACAGCGGCATACCCGTGCTATGGAATGCCTATGGAATGCCTAGAAGGTGGGGGGTCACAGGGTCACGTCTGCAGGTCCAGAAGAACATACGCTCATAAAACCTATTTGTCCCTGGCTTTCTGAAAGAAAGGCTAGATGCTAACAAATATATTCTGTCCTTGGAAAATCTGGCTGAGTTGTGAGTTCTCAGAAAAGAAAACCATTACCACTGCGAAGTCCACACTGGTTCAGTGTCACAGTAAACTCTTCCAAAGAGGGTGCGGGGCTAATGAACCGGGGCAATGCCTTTCAGTCACAAGGTATCGATGACTTCCAAGATATGTTACAGTGTCTTGTGACGATACAACCGACATGACACAGAAGCCTAGGTGTGAGGGTGGATTTGCCTGACTATATAAACCCAAGAATGTCCATGAGAGGCTTTCTGAGGGTCTGCGAGAGGGCATCTATCTCCAAGCAGGCCACAGAGGCTTCTGCTGTATTTACTGCGAGGGAGCAGCCTTAGAAATCTTCCACTCATGCTCAGCTGAGAGGAATGCTTCATGTGAAGATTAAGAACAGACTCAGTAAAATGAAATGTAGTAAGGATAAATGTCAACCCGCACTGAGTGTGAGGAATGAACAGTATAAATAACCCTTTCAAGTGGCAGATACGTAATCTGGTTCCATGGTCAACATAAAATGTTAAAGCTGTTTGGCTGTGATTTAGGGCGACAGTGAAATCTTGGACTCGGCTTAGTGAGTCTAGTGGCCTGAATTTCAGCCCTGGTTCACGGAGATTTAAGTTAATACCACAGGGCAGGGCTGTGCGTTTTAAGACTAGGGAACGGCTTGGGGCACCTGGGTGGCTCAGTCGGTTAAGCGTCCGACTTCAGTTCAGGTCATGATCTCATGGTTCATGGGTTGAGCCCCGCGTCAGGCTCTGTGCTGACACCTCGGAGCCTGGAGTATGTCTTGGGATTCTACATCTCGCTCTCTCTCTGACCCTCCCCTGCTCACGCTGTCTCTCTCTCTCTCTCTCTGAAAAATAAAAAAAAAAAACATAAAAAAAGACAAAAAAAAAAAAAAAAAGACTAGGGAACGGCCAAAAATTCTAAGCGCATTTACATGGTCCTTTATCTTTTGGGTTTTCAATCCATCCGCTTTTTAAAGTAAATGTTTTACCTGAAGGTAAGTACAGACGCACATTTAGTGGTAAAAAACAGTATAGGGACATCCCCTGCACCTTGCACCTCAGTCAGAATATTATCATTGATACAATTTGCCAAGCTTGGTTAGATTTCCCCAGCTTCGGGACACTCCCGTGTGTGTCTATTTAGTTCTGTGCAATTTAATCAATTTGTGCAGATTTGCATAACCGCTCCAGTCAAGGTACACTCGAGATGGATTCTAACAGGCACGCTCCTTATCCCTCCCTTTACAAAGAAAAAAAATCCTGATCACTCTACCTGGAGACACTCTGGACGCCGTAGTTTGGAAGTTACTTATGGGCTAAGTAATCATTTCCCAGGGCCCGAGGTGCCGAGCGAAGTTTGCACTCTCACTTCAATTGCCTGGATGAGGCAAACCCTCAGCCCAGAACGGAAACCCCTCCCCTGACCGCTGAAGAAACTGAGGCCAGAGTTGAGGTTCCCTGTGTCTGGTCGACAGAGCCCGAGACCCCTCACTTTTCTGCCCAGTGGTCTCCGAGCTCGTCCTTGAGGGCCATCCCAGCCCCACCTGCTCCAAGTACCCGGATGGAGCTTCTCTGAAGCAACAAGCGATCACCAGCGTCCAGGGACATAACTACAAATGAAATAAAAAGTGTTTTTCCTTGCAAAGCATGCAAAAACGTGCCAATACAGATATTTCTTTATGCCAGACTTTTATGTACCTTGAAAAGGGGTAGCGCGAGGAGGCACACCCTTCAGTAACTTCGGCCCACCTCTCCATCGTGGGCAATGCAGGCGGGGGATAGTAAGACGCCGTGGCACCACCGTACGAAAGTGAGGACAGGGTCCGGACGCAAAGACTTCCTGGACTGCGACTTAGAAGGGCTAGGAAGAGCCAAGGACAGGCCATGCCTTCGCTGGGCCGGGCGCTGCAGCAGGGACTCGGTGGGACGATGGGCAGCGCCACAGGGCAAGAGATCAGGCGCCCTTCTCCCCTGCCCGGACTTTAAAGCAGCCTCCCAGGGCCAGAGCTTCGGCCCGCGCTGCGCGGCGGAGGGAGGCTCTCACGACGGGCTCCCGGGACCCGCGGGTCCCAAGCCTGGGCCTGGGGGCAAAGCACGTGCGAGCGGGAGCCGGCCGGCGGCTCGCGGACCCGCGCGGGGCCGAACCGTGGCCGCCCGCCGCGCTTCCGGCCTCACCTGGGCGGCCGCCGGGAGCCCGCGGTCGGCGCGAACAAAGGCGGGGCCGGCGGGCCGGCCGCGCGCTCCAAGATGGAGGGCGCCGGGGACTCGGACCGCCGCCCCGGCCCGAGCGGGCGCTTCCGCCGCCTCACCTGCCGCGACTCGGCCCCCCGGGCGGGGTGCGGGCGCGCCCGGAGCCTCCGAAGGCCGCCCTGCGCTCGCGCGGGACGAAGGCCCGGGCTTCGCGCCGCGGTCCCGGCCGCCTCTCGACCCCGCCGAGCAGCGCGAGGGCCGGAGAGCGCGCTCCGCCCCCTTGCGCCCTCCGGGCAACGTTGGGGGGGCGCGGGCCGGAGCGCGCTCCAGCAGCCGGCGGGCCGCACAGGTTCCGTGCGCGCGCCGGCCCTCGCCCCCGCCCACCCTCTGGGTAACTCGCGGGGAGCCCCGAGCGCGCACTCGTACCTTTGGCCGGCTCCCCGGTACCGTGTGCGCGCAGGCCCTCGCCCCCTGGGGACCCGTCGAGGGCGTCCCCGGGCGCGCGCCGCTGCCCCGAGCGCCGGTCGCCCCGCCATCCCTCAGCGGCCGCGCGGGCCCCGGGGGCGTCCCTCCCACCCCCCGCCAACTCCCGGGAGCCCCGCGCGCGCCCCGCCCCCTGCCCGCCGAGCCGCCCGAGCCCTCAGCGCGCCGGCCCCGCCCACCTCCGTGCGCCGCGCCGCCCGCGCCCCGCTCCCTCCCTGGCCCCGGCCGGCACTTTCCTCCCGAGTTGCCGCGCAAGTTCGCCACTGGCCGGCGGCGGCAGGAGCGCACGGAGCTTCCCCTGCCCTCGGCCGGCCCGGCTCCGAGTGCATGGGCGCGGGCCGGGCGGGCCCTGGGGGCTGAGCGGCCGCGCCGCCTCCGCGCCCCGCGCCCCGCGCCCCGCGCCATGGAGGGCGGCGAGCCCCGCGCGCGGCCCGAGCGCCTGGCCGAGGCCGACGCGCGGGCGGCCGACGGCGGGCGCTTGGTGGAGGTGCAGCTGAGCGGCGGCGCCCCGTGGGGCTTCACCCTGAAGGGCGGCCGCGAGCACGGCGAGCCGCTCGTCATCACCAAGGTGAGGCAGCTGCGGGACCCTCACGGTGACAGCCCAAAGGCGGCCTCGGGGCGGGGGACTCGTCGGGGGTAGGGGCGCCGGCGGGGCAGGCGCGGGTCCGCCTGGGTTCCCTGCGGGGACCGGGGCCCCGGGACGCGCATGGGTGCGTGGTCCTGGCGCCACCCCGGTCGCTCGGCGGCGGCTCCCAGCCCTGCTGACTCCAAGCGCCGCGCAGAGTTTAAATGGCTCCTGTTCCGGGTCCCCTCCCCTCCCCCTGCGAGAAGGGACCGGGCTGGGTCCCCTGTCACTCCTGGCTTCTCCAGCGGCGGCCTGCACCTGTGGGGCTGCCCAGAGGTGGGGGAGGAGCCACCCCAGGTGCCGGGGGGGGGTGGACTGAACTGTCCCCACCTGTGTTTGCCACTGTAGGCCCTTGGCTCTGCACCCCTTGAACCTGTGCCCCTTGTCACTGGGACACCCAGACTGGCAGCTGTCGCCATGCCAGCTTCCCGATTCCCATAAGCTCATCAATATTTACAGACTTTGGGCTTCCAGCCCTAGATCCACAGCGTTCTGGATCCCTGCAGAAACGTACCGAAAGTTTCAGAGTCCCTTTTAAAAGCGGGACTTGAGCTCCAAGAACAAGATTCTAATGCGTCTCGTCAGGAACGTGTTTGGCGTTTTGTGCGTGTGGTGGGGGAAGGAGGCTGCCTTAGCTCTGTGAATTCTCTGGTCTCAAGAACAGAAATCGAACTTGAAATTTACCAGCTGGGCTTGTATTGATCTGTGAAAACGACAAACCCGCCATCCTGTTTTCTTCTGGATATCTTTTTTTTTAATGTTTTATTTATTTCTGAGAGAGCGAGAGAGAGCGAGCAGGGGAAGGTCTGAGAGAGAGGGAGTCACAGTCTGAAACAGGCTCCAGGCTCTGAGCTGGCTGTCAGCACAGAGCCTGACGCGGGGCTTGAACCCACGAACCGTGAGATCATGACCTGAGCCAAAGTCGGATGCTTAACAGACTGAGCTGCCCAGGCGCCCCCATCCTGTTTGCTTCTGGATAAAAGTGTCAGTGTCTCCGGGAAGGGTTGGGCCAGGCCATTCCTAGGGACAAAGGTCCCTTTAAAATGTAAAAATTCTTGGCTACTACCAGAGTTTGAAGGTGACTTGCTGGTTTTTTGTTTTTTGTTTTTGTTTTTTCTCCTGCTTTCCAGCTTCCCTGCCACAGGAAGGTATGAAGTCACCACAGCACCCGGAATGAATTTGAGAAGTGGTGTGGCTTTGTTCATATAGCAAATGAGACCCTGAACTTTTCTGTTCTCTATTTTCTTTTGTTTTTATATTTACAGAACCATAGAGTCTGAGGGGAGGTTTGTTTAGATGTGCGCTGAATTTGTGTTCAACTGGGCAAAGAGGCTGTCATTGCTATAAATTTCACTAATGTGTAAGCCATTAACGAATTTGGTTCTTTGAAAAGGTGGTACACACTTTGCCCAGCAAGAGCACTTTCCTGCATAAATGCATATCAAAGACTGTTACAGTTGTGCCTTTTTAATAAAGGTCTTACAGGGCATTTCTGATGGTAAAAGTTAAAAATGGCGAATTACTAACACCTTTAGCATCTCATGTGTTTCTTCCAAAAAAAAAAAGATACACACAATTCAACATATCTCTCTTAGACGGGTCATTATATGGAGGTGGAATAAATTGTAAAACATTAGTTAAGGTGAAGTCTTGCCTTTGGGCATACACAGTGTAAGAAAGTTGGAAGTCACTTGAAACTCTGAAATTCCGGGCGTCTGGTTGGGTGGTGGCTCAGTCGATTCAGCGTCAGACTCTTGGTTTCGGCTCATGTCATGATACCACAGTTCTTGGGTTCAAGGCCGCATCATTGGGCTCTGCGTGGACAGTGGAGCCCGCTTGGGGTTCTCTCTCTCTCTTTCTCTCTCCCTCCCCCCCTCCCTCCTCCCCCTCCCCCACGCATGCATGCTCTCTTTCTCTCCCAAAATAAATACATAAACTTAAAAACTGTGAAATTCAATTGTTTGGCCAGAAGCTGGAGAAGGGGATTCAAGAGCATGTTCTCATTCCTAAAATCCCTGGTATGTTCTCCCTGGCCTCCTGCTTCCTCTGTCCAGCGCGCCCCATTCTAGACTGAAGGAGGGGGGCATAAAACTCAGCAGATACACAGCAGGGCCCTTTTGGGGCATGAGGCCTGTGTTCGTGATTTTGGCCTGGTGGTTAGCTTTCCACGCTGCGGCTAAGGTGTCGTTTCCTACTTTGAAAGTTTTTGTGAGTAGGCCACTCACCGTGTGCCCAGCCTTTCCAGATTGTGTTTCCGGATTTTGCAGGAATCAAAATGTTTGTGAGTCTTATCCGAGATGCTCCTCCGTCTCTCCCTTAAACTGCTGCTTAGTTTTTATAGCTGTTCCAGTGTGACTGGAAACTGGGAGTCTATGTATTTAAGATAGAGAGGATTCAGGAGGGTTTGGGACTTCTGTGCTAGCGTCCCATGTACATGGGACTAGACTTTGCAGAGATACGTGCTCCCACGTGCGTTTATCGTATGTTTTTAACTGCACGTTGCATTGCATGGTATTGGCAGTGTTTCACATGCCTGTTTGTCCTCTTGGATTAAGTCATCAATTAGGCCTGCTTAGATTGCAACAGCTGGTAATTAACTGTCTCGTTATTAGAAAAGGATGAAGGGAAGCGTGACCATTTAGAACCACTTGAAGAGTGGGACTCCGCAGTTGCGATAGAGACCGCAGAGAAGGGTTCCGCTGGTAGAATTTGGATGAATCCAAGTTTGGAGTCTTCCTGTCTGTAGCTACTGAAAATCTCTGGGGCTCCTTACACCAGCTGCTGTAATTTGGGGCCCAAATAATAATTGTTCTAAGAGGGGTGGGGTTTTTTCTTTGCATTTAAAAAGTCATAATCCAATATTTTACATAAATGATCCCGGGGATATCCTACAGCTCACTTTCTACGTAACAGAGTCAGACGTGGGGGTGGCTCGATCAAGCGTCAGATGACAGACTCTTATGATAAAGGGGGTGTGATTTGCAAGCCTCGTAGGAGTGTGCATCTTAGACCTGAAGAAATGCCAAGAACAAGGTTGCTTCGGTCTGTGATCTTCAGATCAGCAAGTTTAATCAGCCTCTTTTATTTTAGTTTGTTAATGTTTGAAATGTATTTTGAGAGAGAGAGAGAGAGAGCAAGGATGAGCAGAGGAGGGGCAGAGAGAGAATCCGGAGCAGACCCCTCACTGTCCCCTCATGCCTCTTTCGCTTGAATCCTGAGATCCTGACCTTAGGTGAGATCGAGTCCTGCCTAACTGACTGAGCCACCCAGGCACTCCTTTCAGCCCATTTTATAGATGCAACAGCTGAGGCAAAGGGAAGTTAAATGGTGTGCCCCGAGGTAACAAAACTGGTGAGTCCGGAGAAGGCCCCTAAGGACCAGCTCTCCATCCCCAGAGCCCCCGGTTCCCCTCAGTTCCACCTGGAAACACGCGCAGTGCCATTGTCAAGTGACTGTGTGCCATGCCTTACATGAGGGTCTTTCAGCCTTGGCACCACCGATACTCATACTCGGGTCTGTGTCCTCTGTGGGGGGGCTGTCCCGTGCTTGGCAGGATGTTCGGAAGCCCCCCAGGTCTCCACTCACGTGATGCCACTGGACCCCCCCCCCCCAGGCGTGACAGCCAACAGAAGTCTCCAGACACTGTCAAATGTCCGTCCCGTGGGGGCAGAATTGCCCTGGATGGATTCACAGTGTGGTCACTTTCGTTGTAAAAAAGATGTTAACTTTTAGAGCTCATGCCTCGTTTTTCATTGTGAGGACCCCGGCCTTTTGGGCGGTTTTTGTGCGGGGCTGTTTTCTCCCCAAGTGCTGGCCTTGATGCCAGGCGTTATTTACATAGTAAAAGTCAAACAAATACTTGCTTCATCTGCATTTTTGTCTCTGGGGAAAGGGAAGGAAGCTGGAGCTGAGCGCTGTTCCTGGGCGTTCACTGGGGCTTCTGGGGAGAGACAGTCTTTTCTTTGAGCCTAGTTTGAAGTCAAAGGGACCCCGAACTCCCCGGGAGTGGCATTCTTGGAATTCGAAATGCACGCGTGAGGTCCCGCCAGGCCTCCCCCGGAAGGTGGTAGCCGCGTTTGTATCCACACAGGACTTTCCCCCTGTTTGCAGCTTGACCTTATACTAAGGCTAGAAAATGCACAGGGTGCGGTTTTTCCAGGCTCCTGGCCGGGGGCGGGGGCGCGGGGGGTGGACTGATGCCTTTGTCCTAAGAAACCACAGAGGTTTTGACTCCTTAGTGTTTCCGAGGCCGCATTTGGATCCGGGTTATCCAGGGACCTGGGTAACGTGGTCCCGTTTTTATGAGGTCCTTGCTCCATGGATTCAGCAGATGTAAAACATGGGTGGGGAAGGGGAGGAGCCTGATTCCTAAACTGTCTCTTGAGGGCCTAGAATTTCAAATGGGCGGGAGGGGATCCCTTAGGGAGCTCGGGCCACCAGCAGGCTGTCCGCAGGCCTCCTGCAGCCTCTGGAATGTTTGCTAAGGGGGGAAGGACTGAAGCGCCGGCCCCTCCTCTTCCCCATGTGCGGGAGCCCCTCCCTGAAGCAGGCCAGTGCCTTAGCCAGACGGGCCAGAGACCTGAACCTGGGCCAGCTGTGGCCCCAAGGCTGGCTCCCTTGAGGGTACCTTTGGGGCCCACAGCCATCGTACAGCAGGGCAGGCGAGCTGTGGCCTGGGATCCCCGCAGCCTGCCTCACCCTCTTAGGCGGCTTCGGGCCTTTGAGATGTTTCTCTGGGCTTGAGTGAGAGGCCTTCAATGTGCTTCCTAGTGTGGACAGTGGGGGTGGGATGGAAGGGAATCGGGGCACACAGGCAGGTGGCACAGGTCCTGTGTAAACCGTCGGTCAGGGCTCCTGAACGCAGGAGGCTCTGGGCAAAGCCTGGCCGGCGGTGGTGGGTGGGGGTGGGAGTCCCTGAGCACCTGCTCTTCCCTCCTTAGTGGTCTGCAAAGGCGCCCCGTGTTGTGGGACCCGGCCGAGCCACCGTCATCGGTGGCGGGGAGGTTGGAGCGAGCGGCAGCCTTGGTCAGGACAAGTTGTGCACCTCACGTCTCTCTGTTTGCCCCCGGGAGCCACGTGCTTCGTCAGATATCAGGAAAGGTTTCAGGGAAGAGGGACCGGATGATGAGTGAGGCTCTGGAACGGACAGGTGTCCACTTCCCTGGGATTTGCACAATTCGTGTGTGAAGGCACGGCGGCATCAGTGTCTCTGCTGCCTTGTGGCACCGGACAGCAGATGGCCCATGGCTGGAGCTCCGCCGCCTCCTCGGTGGCCGCGCCAGGGTGCTGTGCTGGGTGCTCCTCCGCGGTGCCGCCGCAGCCACTTTGGGGGGCCAGCCGTGTACTCGGTCGGCGTCTGGTACTTGTCCTCCCGAGGGTGTGTGCGGGAGGCCGGGGAGTGTGATGTCCTGTCCCAGGGTCTGCCCGCTGTGAGGTTCGACGGCGGCAGGAGTCTTCCTTGGACCTTAATTATGCTTCACTCGGGTCTAGAAATCCAGAGGCTTCTGGGGTGTGAAAAGCCATGAACTTGAGCTGCGCACACTTCCACACCATGTTGGATTCGGGCTTCCTGGTTCAGTTGTGAGTAGTTCTTAACATGTCCGGACACTGGTGTTTTGAAAAAAAAAAAAAAAAAAAAGGAAAGAAAGAAAAAAAAAAAAGAAATCGAGTTGGCCTGAGCATGGTAAGGAAACGCTCCTAAAAGTAGTCATTTTCACCTTGTTCCCGCGAGCCGGGATTGCTTAACTGAACCTTCCTGTGCTGGGCGCCCTGCATGGACGGGGCTGGCGTTTCTGTTTGGTAAGCGTTTTGGACTTGCGGTCTTGCCAGAGTTGTTTGATGTCCGCATGCACATAAACCTGGACCTCAGCATTGCTGAGGGCCTCTGTGCGGCTTTTCTTCTTGTGCGCTGAACGCCGTAAACATTCGCCAAGATCATTGCAGGGTTGAAAAGCCCAATAGACTTTTTATTCAGGTCTCACTTCTTTCAAACTCTGTGGTCAGGAGTGGGGGGAACCCTTGGAGGAGACATTTTGCCAGCTGCCCCTCCTCCAGGCTAAAAACTTTCACCCACATGAAGGGTTTTGGAAGGAGCCGAGGGTTCTGCATTGCTCCCTTCGGTCTTTTTAAAACGTTGCCAGCGTTGCCAGTGTCTAAGGCTGGTATGTTCTGGAAGAATTGTTTTCCTGTTACCTTGTTGGATCAAATAGTTGCATTGGCTTGTAGTCTTTCAAGGGTGTTCTGTTTACCCCCGTGTGAGTGGTAAGGCTTCTCTTTGGGTAACATCTTAGTAGAAGGACGTAGGGTATCATCAAAAAAATAATAATCATTGGACTAGCCTTATTTTAGGTTCAGACAGATAAGGTGGTTCAGAAAAGGCAGAATGTTCTCTATTGTGACGCAAAAGTGACTTTTTTTTTTTAATCTTTCCGGTTTCCCATTATTAGTGTTGTTGTTACTGACTGTTGAATCTCAGACCCTCCAGATTCTGTGCTTTAAATAAGGCAACAGTTTTACTTCATGGAAGGAAAGGGACGAAATGTTAGTGTATCTCTTTGAGTTTTGTTTTCATTTTCATCAGAGTGGCTCCGGCACAGTTTAAATAAGCAACTAGTTCTTGGGCCGGTCATCAGGCCACAGCTCTCCCTGCTGCCGTTTCTCCTTCCCTGAGCCCAACAATGGCAACTTTCTAGCTAACACTTCTGGTCATTTGCTTATGCTCTGTCTTGCTGCTGCTTTTGTTTGTTCCTGTTGACTTCCCGCTGTATGGGAAATCGGGACTCGGCCTTTTTCCGCACACCTCCTTCTAACCGTCCAGCCACACACATTTCTTCCCACTGTGAACCCCACACTCCCAATCTGATGACGTCATCATTTTGGTTAGAAGAGGGTTTTTCGACTTTAGCACTATAGACGTTTAGGCTCCCATACAGTTTACCCTGGCTTGAACTATGTGGATCCAAATCCATACACACACACACACACACACACTACAGTAATGTAAACATCTTTTCCTCTGATTTTCTTTATTTATAAAAAAGATTTTATGTTTATGTAATCTCTACATGCAACATGGGGCTCGAACTCACAACCCTGAGGTCAAGAGTGGCATGTTCCACCAACTGAGCTGGCCCACTGCCCTTCCTTAGGATTTTCTCAATCACGTTTACTTTTTCTAGCTCTCTTGTTCGTAAGGATGCAGTATATAATACATACGACATACAAAGTATGTGCAACATACAAAGTTTAGGTCAGGCCTCCAGCCAGCAGTAGGCTATTAGTACTTAAGATTGGGGGGAGTCAGAAGTTTTTCACTTATTTTCGACTGCAGATTGGGCTGCAGGGTCAGCGCCCCTCGCCCCCTTGTTGTTCGAGGGTCAGGGGTAGTTCTTTGTTGTGGGGGAGGGAGCTGTCCTGTAGATCGTCAGATGAGGAGCTTCCCTGGCGGCTGCCCGCTAGATGCCACTACTGCCGTCACCCCAACTGTGCCGACCACACGTGTCTCCAGACATTGCCAGATGTCTTTCGGATGAGGGGACAATCACCGCCTTTGCCCTTTGCCCTGAGTTAACGCTGTTCAGTGCTTGCATATTTTGATGGCCAGCACGATCACTGCCGAGCCTGGTGGTACAAACCGTGATTATTTTTCCTCTGCAAGTTTTCATAGTCAGTGCGGTTAATGGGAGTTTTGTTCCTTTGCTTGATTTCCTACACACTTACCATCGATTCATCCTCCAGATCTTTCCCAATTGTGAAAAAAAATTCATTAGATAATTTTCTAAATGTTTGTTTATTTTTGAGAGAGAGAGAGTGTGAGCGGGGAAGGGGCAGAGAGAGACAGAGAGAGAGAGAGAGAGAGCACGATAGAGTGTGAAGCAGGCTCCAGGCTCCAAGCTGTCAGCACAGAGCCCGACGCGGGACTCAAACCCACAACCAGCGAGATCATGACCTGAGCCGAAGTCAGACGCTTAACCAGCTGAGCCACCCAGGCGCCCCTCATTTCTCTTTCTTTCATTTCTTTCTACTTTTGTTCTTTTTGGGAAGGACAGCGGAATCTTCCACTCCTTACATTGAGTTTTAAATTTGCACTGTCCATTTTTTCTAATTCCGAAGTTTTATTGTTGCTCTTGAATGTTCCTTTTTTTTTTTTATTCCCCTACTGATTTTGCTTCATGTATCTTCTTTCATACGTTTGACAATATTGGGCATAATTTTTTTTTCCTTTTAAGGTTTCTTTGTGCATAGTTTGAGTTTCTGAGCTGTGCTACATTTTTGTTTCGGCTTCTCTCTTCCCTGTTCAAGGCTGTCGTCGCACGTTCCGTGATCCTTCCATTGGCAGGCAAGTGAGAGTAGGTGACAGGCGTGCCTGGGCGGCTCCGTCGGTTAAGCGTCCGACTCTTGATTTTGGCTCAGCTCGTGATCTCACAGTTTGTGAGATTGAATCCCTCATAGGAACTCTGCACTGACAGTGTGAGCCTGCTTGGGATTCTCTCTCTCTCTCTCTCTCTCTCTCTCTCTCTTTCAAAGTAAAGAAATAAAAAATAAACATTAAAAAAACAAGCGAGCAGGTGTTGTTTGGAAGCCGTGTGCACGTGGCTTAGTGATACCGGGGCTGCTTCCCCAGGTCTCCTTTAAGGTTGCAGCTTCAGTTCGGGGCTGGTGCTGCCCTTGCCAAGCTGTAATTCTTGCCTCTACTGACAATACATTTCTGGTGTAGGACAGATTCGAAAGGTGATGTGAGGTCTGCCGGCGTCAAGGGTCCCTGCTTGGCTCAGCGGGGCGGAAGTAGTCACTTGTGCCCTGAACTGTGGCCATGGTGGCTCCCGTTGGTGGGGAAGGTCTTCACAAGCATTCAACTGGCAGTGCTTGTGTTCGAGGCCAGATCGAGCACTCTGTCCTTAACCTCCTTTGTTCGTTCTTTCTTTCTTTCTTTCTTTCTTTCTTTCTTTCTTTCTTTCTTTCTTTCTTTCCTTCCTTCCTTCCTTCCTTCCTTCCTTTCTTCCTTCCTTCCTTCCTTCCTTCTTTCTTTCTCTTTGCTTGTTTCTTCCTTCCTACCTTCCTTCCTTCCTTCCTTCCTTCCTTCTTTGCATTCTTTGTTTTCTTTCTTCCTTCCTTCCTTTCTTTCCTTCCTTCCTTCTTTTTAATGTTTGTTTATTTTTGAGAAAGAGAGTGGAGAGTGGCAAGAAGAGAGGAAAATAGGACCCGAAGCAGGCTCTGTGCTGACTTCAAAGAGCCCGACGCGGGGCTCAAACTCACGAACCGTGAGATCATGACCTGAACCAAAATCAAGAGTTGGTCGCTTGACCCACTGAGCCACCAAGGTGCCCCTGTAAGAGGCCATTCTAACAAATTGATTCCAGAGAGAAATCAAAGCTTTCCTTTTAACAAATATACCTGGCTTTCAGAGGCGGGGTATATAACGCTTGGTTTACCCATGTACAGGAAGGAATGAGTATTTACTTCGTAGAAGGAATCATTCCGGACGCTCAATTAGCATGTAGCTTATTCCCCAGACTCTCATTATATCAAATGAGACCTGTGTGCCATCGTTTTGGCTTCCTTCCACTTTAGCTTTTCTCTCAGATGATAATTTAATTTTGACCCTGTCTTGGTTTGCCTTCCCCTCCCTGCAGATGAGGGTCTGGAAGATGTGTGGGACAGGGCAGAGGTGGGGAGAATCCCCCACCCGGGTCCTCAGCACTCAGGTAGGGCTGGCCAGAGGAGAGGGCGGGTGGCCGAGTGCTGGCATGATGCCGGGGCCTGGACCTTTCTGCCAGTTGGATTGTCCTTCCCTTAACTGCCTTGGTTACAGTGCAGAAGATGTCGCCTCGGAGGGTTACACGTTAAATCGTCATTAGCAGGGCTGCTGTTATCAGATTAATTAATTATCATCTTGTGTGGCAGACTCTTTCTCCCCTCTGGGGAACAGGATTTACAGGAGTTAGGCCATCAAAGAAAGAGAAAGATGAGTGGAGTCAGAGTGATCTGTGAGGAAGGCTCTGTGGGGCTGTGAGCGAGGGGAGAAGGAGGGTGTCTTGTTTCAGGGGCCGGGGAGGCGGGGAGGGGCGGCCGAGGGAGGACAGGGCTCCCCCACCCGTAGGTGAGGGTGCTTCTTTGCCTCTGGCTTGCAGATGCCAAAGCTGATGAAATTCTGCATCCGTTTATGTTACTCGTGCATATGTTTTTACACCGGTAAGAACGGCGATGTTGATCTGTGCTGATTGTACGGGTGCTTGTACGTTTTTAAGCACGCTGGTTGTCCTTGGGGCAGCAACATTGAAACCATCTGGAAAAAACTGAAAATAAAGGAAATGATGGATTAGTCGCCCAAAACAAAATCATCATTTTTCTGATGGTACAGCTATATTGATTCATTTTCCCTGTCTCTGCAAGTGTTTGCTTTACACCAGGTACAGCTGATTCTTCATTGCTTGGGGGCACCCGAGTGGCTCCGTCGGTTAAGTGTCTGAGGCTTAGGCTCAGGTCATGATCGTGTGTAGGGCTCTGTGCTGACAGCTCGGAGCCTGGAGCCTGCTTCGGATTCTGTGTCTCCCTCTCTCTCTGCCTCTCTACCACTCATGCTCTGTCTGTCTCTCAGAACAAGCAAATAAACAAAAAAGTATGCGTTTTTGGGGGTATGTGTAGCTTTTAATTTCGCTTCATGTTTAGGCGTCCTGGACCTTGAGTGAAAGTTGGGGAAGGAAACATCTGGACTCGGAAAGATACACCTTCTGCGGCTTGAATCCTACTGCTTCTGTGTCCATTTAACCACAGGGGCCTCACAGCTGCTCCCCCAGGGCTGGGACGAGGGCTGTTCCCGTTGTCCCCCTCCATTTTCAGTGACTGGCGTGTAGGAGAAAGTCCTAGCCACCTGATACCGTACCGGTGCTTTCTCCGGTCCGTGCGGGTTACTCAAGGGGCCCTTCTCATGCCCTAGAAACGTGGTCTGCTTTCCAGGGTTCAGTTCCCAGATTCAGGTCATGATCTTGAGGTTCGTGAGCTTGAGCCCCGCGTCGAGCTCTGTGCTGACAGCTCAGAACCTGGAGCCTGCTTCAGATTCTGTGTTTCCCTCTCTCTCTCTCTGCCCCTTCCCTGCCTGTGCTCTCTCTCAGTCAAAAATCAACTTAAAAAAAAAGATGAAAACAACAACAAGGTCTGCAATCGATTTCAGTGGCACGGTCCCGATTGCCAAGTGCTGCTTTGGGGCGCCGTGTGCTGGTCCCCGCACCAGGCGGTGTGTGAGGCTTTGCAAGGGTCCTTGGTCTCGCTGTGTCTCTGAGGCGCCGTGGCTGTGTGCTCGGCTTCACTCACACTCCGCCTGCCAGGCGAAGCCGCCTGGCCCTCCCTCCCCACCGGGCACAGCGTGCCCATGGTGGCCTGCGTGGGCCTGCCTCTTGATCAAGGACCTTGTGGCATCCTTGAGGCCGATTGGCGGGGGCATCTCTGCAGTTGGAGGCTGCAGTCGCTTGGTCTTGCCTCCCCGCCGTGCGTTGCCGGACACGTGGTATAAAGCACACCGGTGGGGAATCGATGCCTGTGACACAGCCAGTGTCCTTTTGCTGCCTTGTTCCTGCTGTGGGACTTGGGGGTGAAGGTCACAGTGCGTCCAGGGCCCCATAAGTCGTGCAGGACGGCACGTCGTTGAGGCGGGGCCACAGGGCCTGGGGGGAGGCTGCGAGTCTGGGGAGACTGTACTGGGACATCTTTAGTGTTTCTAAAGAACAAGGCCAGGTGTGTTGGAAAGGTGCTCCAGAGTGATGCTTCCGAGGCCTCGGGGAGCTGGGGGGGGCTCCGGCTGTTGAGCATCCAACTCTAGACTTCAGCTCAGGTCGCGGTCTCTGGTTTGTGAGATCGAGCCCTGCGTCGGGCTCCTCACTGACGGTGTGGAAGCTGCTTGGGAATCTCTCTCTTTCCCTGTCTTCCTCCCTGCCCCTCTCCCCCTCAAAATAAATACACATTTAAAAAGAAGAAGACATGGTTTCCTGGCAGATGGCCGAAGGCAGCGGGGAATACGCAGGGGAAGCAGGCGACGGGCACGAGTGGCCAGCTCTGCTCTGCAGCGGGCGGGAGGGGCCGCGGCCCGCAGAGGAAGGCCCGCAGACGGAGCGCAGCGCTTGCCCTCGGACCCGGAGCCGCCAGGGACTTGCTTCCTGCCCTGCAGAGTGCTGGTGACCGTGACTCCGCGCGCAGCCATGTCCCGGAAGGTGCGTCCACGGTCTGAAGGAAAGCCCTGCCCTGCGTTTCCTTCCCCTCCTCCTGGGCTGCTTTCTCTGTCCCTTTGTCCCCGGACTTCACTGTCACCAGGAGGGTAGGGACGGGGCGGCCCAGCCAGCGCCGGGCCCGTGACCTGCGTGGACCACAGACACACCTGAACAAGCCCAGGCCTGATGCCTCAGAGGGGTCGTCCTGTGGCTTCACAGGTGGCCTTCTTTCGAGTCCCTGCCGCCCCGAGGACGCCGTATCTCTCGGGCTTGCAGACCTCCTTCAAGTAAATCTGCCAGCTCCGCGTTCTCAGATTAAAGGCCAGTGCAGCGCCGCAGGAAGCCCGATGCGTGTACTGGGGGGGCTGGAGGGGGGGCAGCCTGCATTGGTTTTCCCTCGAGTTTTTGCATCTTTTCAAATCTTTATTTTTGAGAGAGAGAGACAGAGGAAGAATGCCCAGCCGACTGAGCCACCCAGCTGCCCAGAGTTTTTAAAAACTTTTAAATTTAGAATTTAAAAGTTGTAGGGGCGCCTGGGTGTCTCAGTCGGTTAAGCATCCGACTTCAGCTCAGGTCATGATCTCACGGTTCGTGGGTTCGAGCCCCACATCAGGCTGTGTGCTGACAGCCCAGAGTCTGGAGCCTGTTTCGATTCTGTGTTTCCCTCTCTCTCTGCCCCTCCCCCACTCATGCTCTGTCTCTCTCTGTATCTCAAAAATAAATAAACATTAAAAAAAAAAATTTAAAAGTTGTGAAAAACTGAGCTGTAACTCACATACCCTCAAATTCACCCTTCTAAACAGAACAGTTCAGTGTATCTTATTTTAGTACATTTACTTAATTATACGGGCAACACTCTCGATAATTCCAGAACATTTTCTTCACCTCCAAGAGAAATGCCACGTGCATGAGCTGTCCTTCGCCATCCCCTCCCTGCCCCCAGCCCTGACAGCCACGCATCTCCGTCCGGTTTCTATGGAATTGCCTGCTGTGGACACTGTGTGTAAGTGGGTCGTGCAGGGTGCAGCCTTCTGTGTCTGCTTGATGCACGGAGCCTGTTTTCCAGGCCCATCCACATTGTACCATGCTTCCGCGCCCCGTTCCTTTTTAGGACCGAATACTATTCCATTGTGTGCATAGAACACAAGTTCTTTATCGCCAGCCGTGAGCGCACAGCTGGCTGTTTCGCCGTTCTGGCCCCGTGAATGACACTGCTGTTGGAGTTCACACAGTCATCTTTGTGTAGACCTCTGTGCTCCACTCTCTGAGCACTTTCCTTGCATTTTGAGCTGGTCACACACCCAGCCGGGAGTGGTACTTGTGTTTCCAGAGCACAGGGGCATCCGACCTCTGATACGTTAAAAGAATACGGTTGGTCTTTCTGGCTTGGAGGTTGTTTAAACAAAATTAAAACTTACAATTTTTAGATCTTAAAATTAAAAAAATTTTTTTTGGTAAGTTTATTTTATTTACTTGTGAATGAAACAGTGCAGGGGAGGGGCAGAGAGAGAGAGAGAGAGAGAGAGAATCCCAAACAGGCTCTGCACTGTCAGCGCAGAGCCCAACTTGGGGCTCAAACCCACAAACAATGAGATCATGACCTGACCCGAAAGCAAGAGTAGCACACTTGACTGACTGGGCCATCCAGGTGCCCTAATCTTAAAATTTTTAAAACTCTCCAGGGACACCTGGGAGGCTCAATGGATTAAGCATCTGACTTCAGCTCAAGTCATGATCTCACAGTTCATGGGTTCAAGCCCCACGGCGGGCTCTTTGCTGACAACTCAGAGCCTAGAGCCCGCTTTGGATTCTGTGTCTCCCTTTCTCTTGGCGCCTTCCCTGCTAGCGCTCTGTGTCTCTCTCAAAAATAAATAAACATTAAGGGGTGCCTGGTGGCTCAGTTGGTTAAGCACCCGACTTCAGCTCAGGTCATGAACTTGCAATTCATGACTTTGAGCCCTGTGTCGGGGTCTGTGCTGACAGCTTGGAGCCTGGATCCTGCTTTGGATTCTGTGCCCCCCTCTCTCTCTGCCCCTCCCCCCTCACGCTCTGTGTCTCTCTCTTCCTCAAAAAAAAGGTCAAAAAAATTTTTAATGAATGTTAAAAAATTATTTTTTAAAATACCTTCAAATGAACCATTTTGGAATCTCATGGGCTTTTGTCTTAACGGCATGAGATGGCCTGTGACCTGTGCGGTCTCGCCTGGGCTCTTAGAACATTCTAGACACAGTGTGCATTGGTCCCTGGCGTCCTCTCTTGTCCCGAGGATGGCAGCTAACAGTTCCTAGAGCCTGTCCGACGGCTGCTGTGGGCTGCTGTGTGCGCACGGGTGTGCAGAACCTCTGACAGCCCTGTGAAGGGTTCCTCGTTATCTCCCCCGCTGTGCAGATGGGGTAGAGCTTTGGCGGCAGCAGGGGCCGCTTGCTGCCCTGGCGGGGGCCCCGCTACAAAGGCCCACCTTCCCCCAAGGGGAGCGTCAGCCCTCCTTCACCGCGCCAGCTCCCCCTCCGTGCTTCTGTTGGCATCGTTGGAGGTGCCCTCGGTCTTAGTGCCCGGGTGAGTCCGGTTGTGTACGCACCCCACGGGGTCCCTCCGAGGCCTCACCCCTGTGGGCAATGACCTCCTCTTCCCACCCCTCCCCACCTCTCCCCCTCTCTCTTCTCTTCCCAGCTTCATTGGGAAATGAAAACCCCCACATCTTGGGGGCCTGGGTGGCTCAGTCAGTTAAGCTCCCGACTCTGGCCTTCGGCTCAGGTCCCGGTCTCATGGTTTGTGAGTTCGAGCCCCCCATTGGGGGCTCTGCACGGAGCCTGTTTGGGATTCTCTCCTCTCTCTGCCTTTCTCTCTCTCTCAAGATAAATAAATAAACTTAAAAGAAAGGAAAATCTCCATGTATTGAATCCAGAGTATGGAATCCTTCAATACACTTAACATTGTCAGGGTTGGGGGCATTGATACTATCTTCACATAGCATTGTGGGGTTTAGAAAGTTTTCTGTCTCTAGAATATTTTTTCTTTTGACCCTTGTTTGGTAACAAGCTGCTGGGAGGTTTGGCCAGGGCTGTATGTGCTCACAGGTGACAACCCAGGACCCAAAGGTCCTCCTGTCCAGCCCGGGCCTTGGAGCACAAAAACAAATAGCTGAATAGCTGTTTTTCCTGTGTGAGGTGTTTTTTTTTCTCTTTTTGATGTTTATTCATTTTTTTTAGTGTGATAAGCGTATTTTTATTTTATTTTATTTTATTATTTTTTTACAAATAGTTTATTGTCAAGTTGGTTTCCATATGTTCATTCATTTTTGAGAGACAGAGTGTGAGCAGGGGAGGGGCAGAGCGAGAGGGAGACAGAATCCGAAGTAGGTTCCAGGCTTGAGCTGTCAGCACAGAGCCTGACGTGGGGCCCGAACTCACAGACGGTGAGATCATGACCTGAGCCGAAGTCGACGCTTAACCGACTGAGCAACCCAAGTGCCCCTGAGTGACTTTTTAAAAAATTCTTTTTTGAGATTTATTTTTCAAGTGTAAGAGTTGTCAGGATTTTATAAAATTACATGCCCCCCATTCTCTGAAATCTGTATAAAGTACTGTCTCAGCTTGACAATAGACCTCTTTATGAGATTTCTATATTTAAAGCTTCTTTTAGAAACCAGGGGACAGCAAACCTCTCTACAGGACCAGAGTGAATATTTTTGGTTTTGTGGCACAAATTGCTGCCCTCTGCAGTTAGTAACAGCATAAAAACAGCCGTAGACCACACATAAAGGCAAGGGCTGTGTGCCAATAAAACTTTATTTACAAAAGCAGGTGGTGCCCAGGATTTGGCACGCTGGTTGAGGGGCCACTGCCCCCAGCCACGGATGGTTTTCAGAGTGTGACCCCCAGACCCTCGCATCAGTAGCACCTGGAACCCTGTTAGAAATGCAGTCGCGGCCCTCACTGCAGACGTACCGAACCCCAGCCCGGGGGGCCAGCCAGGATCCCCACGGGCCGTGCTGGTGCAGGCTGCAGCTTGAGTCCTGCGGTTTTGGGGAGCTGTGGCCCGCCTACCGTGTGCCTCGGAACCAGCTACCAGCTGCTGACTCCGCTCCAGAAGCGTGCAGTGCAACCTCGGGCCCAGGCGGCCCTCTGCGCCTGAAGGAGGAGCGAACTTGTAAAACGGCACCCCTCTGGGCCAGTAGAGGAGACGGGGGAGACAGGGAGCAGATGGCGGGCCCGGAAAGCGGGGTTACTTCTGATACCTCGTGTACCCTAAGGCCAGGAGTTCCTGGAAGTCAGGTTCAGGCCTTCTGTTGGTAGCTGAGCCACAGCCCGCCACGTTTGCAAATGCATCTTTAGTATTTGAAATGAGAAAAGGTCGAGAACATACTGTCTGATTCCATCGGTATAGATGTCCGGCATAGGGACAGCACATGGGACGGGTGTCAGGAAGGGGGCATGAGGGGTGACGGCTGATGGCCTTGGGGTTTCTTTTGGGAAGTGATAAACATGCCTCGGATTTACAGAGTTGTGATAGTTAACGACCTGAGTGTCCTAAAAGCCACTGATTTGTACACTTCACAAAGGTGGACTTATGGAATGTGAGTTCTAGCTCCGTAAAGCTGTTCTTGAGTAAAAGGAAATGGGTTAAGTTCCTGGGGCTCTTTCTTGACCTGCAGAGACTTCCTGTCAGGAGGCCGGCTGGGAAAGTCCCGCCCGGCAGTGCCGTAGGGCCCCGTGTCCGTCCGTCCGTCCCGCATCATGCCCGTCGCGGGATTCCGCTGTGGGTGCTGGCTCTGGCCTACAGGCAGGCAGCCCGGGGAGAGAGCCAGTGTTCCTCAGGGAGAATCAGGCCTGACAGCTGGGGGGTCCCCAGGCAGGGGGAGCCTTTGTGCCCGCAGGGCGGAGGAAGTGGGGGAGGCCACGGGGGGAGGGGGGAGTGAGGCAGGAAGGAGTCCCGGCCGTTCTCCGGGACACTGGGAGCCATAGAAGGTATTAAAGCAGCTGGTGGTGGCAGGGGTCACTCTGGCAGCAGACGGGCAAGTGGGTTCAGGTGTGTGGGAGGAATCGAGAAGCCTCTGGCTGCCGCTGGTGGGACAGGGAAACATCCTGGAATCTGAGTGCCCTAAGGCACCGTGGGGGCAGGGCACCTGGCACTGGTGCTGGGAGGGGAGATGCCAGAGATGGTGCCTAAGTGCTAACTGTGGGTACACGTGATGCTCCCCTCTCCCCATCCCGCCCGGTGGGCGCTGGGGCCCGGGGGTGGGTGATGAGACCCTGGCTTCTGGAAGTGGGGGCCGCCAGAAAGCTCTGACGGGACAGGTGTGTGCAGGGCAGACTTGGCCCTTCCCTTTGCCCAGGTGTGGCTGGGACGATGAGCAGGTGCTCTCTCTGCACACTGGCTCAGGGTCTCTGTCCCTTTCCAGCACTTCCTGACATTTCCTGACAGACATTTGCCTTGCTTTGCCCCTCTGTGGGTTTGCCATGCCCTGTCCTAAGTGCTTGTAGAGGAAAGGAGCAGCTGGTTGGAAAAAATTCCCTTTTAAGAATAAGAATTATAGTGGCGCCCCAGCGGCTGAGTCGGTTAAGCATACGACTTCCTCTCTGCTCATGATCTTGCAGTTTGTGGGTTCGAGCCCCGCATCAGGCTCTATGCTGACAGCTCAGAGAGTCTAGAGCCTGCTTCAGATTCTGTGTCTCCCTCTTTCTGCCCCTCCTCTGCTCTGTCTCTCTCTCTCTCTCAGAAATAATTATTAAACAAATTTTTTTTTTTTTTAAGTTCAGTCTCATCGGGAGACCTAGTAAATATCAAACGGCTCCGGGCCGAGCTGCCTGGACTTTGGGGACCCAGAGTCAGTAGTAGCGTTTAAAGCCAGACCTGCCCTTGTAATTCAGCCCCAAGCTGTATAATTAGCAAATAGTATTAATTCCCATGAAACTGTAACTCATCAGATGAATCATTTAATTTTGTACAGATTAATAACCCTTCTGGTTATGTGACTGTTGCTAAATTAATTGTACTCTAGGGTAAAAATAGATTGTGTGAGTGAATGAATCCTCTCAATGCTTCGTTCTCAAAAATGTGTTGTTAGTCTTAATCATCATAAGATTGTATTTGAATTGTCATAAGTAATGAGATTTTGTATATGCAGTTATGACTTCAGTTCATGCGTATAGAATGCTGTGATAACTTCATCAGGTGTTAATTTTCTGAGAAAGAGGCAGGATCGGGGCACCTGGGGGGCCTCAGTCGGTTGAGCTTCCGACTTCAGCTCAGGTCATAGTCTCCCTGTTAGTGAGGTCAAGCCCCACGTCGGGCTCTGTGCTGACAGCTCAGAGCCTGGAGTCTGCTTTGGATTGTGTATCTCCCTCTCTGCCCTGCTTCGATTCATGCGTGCTCACTCTCGCTCACTTTCTCTCTCACAAAAATAAACATTTAAAAAATTTTTTTAAAAAGTGGCAGCATCTGTAGGAGATGGGGGGAGTGAAATTTGTAATGAGTCAGATGCAAAGGGTATGCGCCACCACCACTGATCCTTGACTCTGCTATTTCCTAGTTGCACACCTTAAATATATATACATATATATAGACACACACATAGACACACACACGCACACTTGCATGCGCACACACACGTATACATATATGTAACTGATTACATAATTACCACTTTTGAAATCATGTTTTAGATCTTTTTTTAAGTTTTTTTTTATGTCTTTATTTTATTTTGAGAGACAGAGACAGAGAGTGAGCAGGGGAGGGGCAGAGAGAGAGGGACACACAGAATCAGAAGCAGACTCCAGGATCTGAGCTGTCAGCACAGAGCCTGGCACGGGGCTCGAACCCAGACTGTGAAATCATGACCTGAGCCAAAGTCGGATGCTTAACTGACTGAGGCACCCAGGTGCCCCTCATATTTCAGATTTTAATGGAGAAATAACATTTAGGTTTTAGGTCACCCAGGTTAGATACACTCTGGCGTTGCCCTCTCATCTTATTAGTTCAGCTGTTTAAGCATTGAAGGATCATTGACTTCTAGTAAGAAGGGGAACATCTAAGTGCGGATACACACGCCTGGCGGAACCCTTCCACGGATTCTCCCACCCTCCAGGAACTGCGCGTTTGGACAAAAGTGATTGCGTGAGCCCTTTCCTAGCTAGCTGCGGGCATTCAGAGCACGAGCAGCGGAACAATGATGGGAAGCTGGAGGAACATTCTGGGTATTGGAACGCCAGCGCGTGGGTCAGCAGCCCTGCTGTGCTGCTGTGATCCCAGCACGCAAGAATTCGGCCCTTGTGAACTGTGCGGGGTCTTACTGGGCTGGGTCTGTGAGGCTGATTCCCCCGATGAGGAGCGAGCTTGCAGAGCTTGGAACCTGGGGAGTGTGGAGAGAGACATGCCCAGGCACACGTTGCCAGGAGTGTCCTGTGGGGAGGGCGGGGGCGGCCCGCTCACTGGGACTGCCACTTCCCAAAATTCTCAGGATTGCTTTCTCGGAAGGGGTGTTTCACTTCTTTTAGTGTACGATTTCTTTTTCGGATGTGACAGAGTAATGGCAGGAAAGATGTGTCCTGGAGGGAAGCTTGCTGTTCTCACATTAGGAAAAAGAAACCCTAAGTTTAAAAATACAGTGGTTGTGGAATAGCTTTAATGGACTCTATCTAGAAAATTCCAAGTTTAAGAAAGAATCTCTTTGCTCCGTATTAAAGAAAACAACGAAAGGGATTGTGAGGAGTGTATTTATTTTTTATTTTTTTTAATGTTTGTTTATTTTTGAGACAGAGCGTGAGCAGGGGAAGGGCAGACAGAGAAAGAGACACGGAATCCGAAGCAGGCTCCAGGCTCAGAGCTGTCAGCATGGAGCCGGACAAGGGGCTCGAACTCATGAACCAGGAGATCATGACCTGAGCCGAAGTCAAACGCTCAGCCGACTGAGCCCCCAGGCACCCGGAATGTATTCTAAGCCCACTTGGGGTACTGGGGTGATTTGTTCCATGGCTCTTTCTCCCTACTACAGACCGTCTTCATCCTATAATTAATCCTCACTTTCAGAAAGCGTGTTTGTACAGATAATCTCATGACAGCATGAAATTTTAATTTAGCTGTTAAAGCTTTTTGGGTCTCACCAACTGGTGGGAGTCTCCCAGTGTTCTGTTCCCATGAACTCTACTGGGGATGAGAGAGTGAACAAGCTGGGATCTTACAGACAGTTGCGCTCGTTAACTTGCTGTGTGTGTATCCACACTGATGAAAATTCTGCCTGGCCTAGCTCGTTGTTCAGGACCTTGGTTGGGTGAAAGGACAGTGGGCGCAGCCCTGGGGAAACATTCTGTAACATTTATTTTCCTTTAGCGGCTGAGTGCTCAAGCTGGCCTCCGGGGCCTGTCAAAGGGAGAGTGCGCGCTACGGTGAGAAACGCTCAGGGGCTGCGGCCCTCAGTCTTTGCCTCTCCACGGCGCGCACGGCACACACCCGGAGACCTTGCACGGGGGCGCTCAGGCTTCATCCATCAGAACCCTGGGGGTGTTTAAGCTCCCCACGTGATTCCACCTTGGCCCTTGGCCTGCTGCAGCTGCTCTGGTCCCTTTAGCTTCCCCAACCAGCATCTCTGGGACTTGGCATCGCGAGCCAGGGTGCCCTGGGATCAGCATCCCAGCGCCTGACACACCCCAGGCACTCAGCGAATGTGCAGTGCAACACCCTTTCTCGAGTTCAGGGGTACGTTCTTTTTCTTTTTGCACGTTGCAGCTTTTTGCACATATGTTTTGGGGGTAGAAGTCCAGAGTGGCAAAGACAGGTCTTTCGTGAGTCACCTAACCTTAGGCATCGCTGCTCAACTTGGGCGACCCAGACGAAATAGACTTTGTAATAACATACATTTATTGTAACCTGTAAGTGATATTCCAGAATCTGTTTCTAAGAATAACTATATCTTCAGCTCTTATTGACTGATCACTTAAAAACAGTATCAACAACAACAGAAACATCTCACACAGGATGACCAGGATTTGGGGAGACTTACCTAGAGGCTCAAATGCTTTTTTTTTTTTTTTAGTTTATTTATTTTGAGAGAGAGAAAGAACACGCGTGCACAAGCGGGGAAGGGGCAGAAAGAGAGAGGACCCCAAGCAGGCTCCATACTGTCAGTACAGAGCCCGATGCGGGGCTCGAGCCCACAAATGTGAGATCATGACCTCAGCCGAAGTCAAGAGCCTGGTGCCTAGAACTGACTGAGCCACCCAGGCACCCCGAGGCTCGATCGCGTTTGAAAGGTGGACGGTTGGAAGCATGCTGGGCCTTGGGGCCTTTGTTGGACATTAAAGCACCAGTGACACTTATCCCTGGAAATGTTCCTGTAGGTTTAGGACCGAGAGAGGGAGGGGTTTGACTTTGCATTTCTTTAGACACGAGGGACTGAAATCTGGGCTGTGGGTTTGAATCCCTTGGGCAGCTTGGAGAGCTATTGACACCCAGGAAGATACACCCCCAGACCAGCTAAGTCAGGATCACGGGATGGGCCCAGGTATCGATGATTTTAAAGCTTAGTAGGAGATTCAAATGTGCAGTCAAGGTAGAGAATCACAGCCTTACGTTTTTGCCTTGACTCATGTTGGTAGGTTTACAGCCAGGTACCAAGAGTTCTCTGCAAAGCTCAACAAGAAATTCCATCCAGCCGGCCAGAGGGCTCCCTGGGTACCCTGGACAGGTGTGTTTTCTGAGCTTGAGGAAATCCCTGTGGTTCCCTTTGGGCAGGGGAGCAGGGTCCAGCCGTGGCTGAGTCCTGTGGCCCAGGGGACCACTAGACGGGTAGGAGGGCAGCCTCTGCGCAGAGGCTGCGGCTGAGGGATTTTAAAACTGAGAAAGCTCGGGATGATGAGCTGTGTTTGGTGGGTACTGGCTCCCAGGTGTGGATGTGGCAGGTGCCGGGCTAATTGCTTTGTTGCAAGGGTTCTCAAAGCACTGATTCTCGGAATCAGCGGCATCCACCTCCTCCAGGAGCTTGTCAGAACGCAGACGAACAGGCCACGCCCCGGACCCCAGACTGGCAGCATCAGATCTGTGCTTGGGGCCCAGCGAGATGTTTCCAGACCCCTCCACGGCATCTTGATTGTAGGCTGACTTTTTATTCTTTTTTATTTATTTTTGAGAGAGAGAGAGAGAGAGAGAGAGAGAGAGAATCCCAAGCAGGCTCTGCACTGTCAGCGCAGAGCCAGGTGTGGGGTTAAACCCATGACCTTAGGTGAAATCTAGAGTAGATGCTTCACCGACTAAGCCACTCCGGTGCCCCGGGAACCCAGTTTGATAAGCTTTACCTTACTGATTCCTTACATCTCACTAAAGAAATGCTTATTATTTTTACATGTTATAGCTGAGGAAGTCATTCTTCTACACGCTATAGCTGTTGGAAACAGCCGTTTGGGGATAGAAGTCCAGAGTTGCAAAGTTGGTGGCTGGCAGAGCCGTGAACCGGGCTCGGCTCGGTGCCCTGCGGCCCTGGACGTAGGGGTCTGGGACTTGGGGCTGCTCCTTTGAAAGCCCCTGAATCGAAGTTCACCTTTATGCGTCTACTGCCAGCATTGACAAGATGAAATGAAACATAAGGTATGTAAGTGTATGGTTAGCAATTAGTGTTAATAGACGTTTAGCTTTTTAAAAAGTGCTTAGCTGGACCTTGTAGGGAGTTCTCTTTTAGCTTATCAATGGCTGTAGTGGCGTGGGTTTTTCTTAAAATCCTGTGTGTGTGTGTGTGTGTGTGTGTGTGTATGTACATATACAGACACATCTTTACAAACGGCAGAGCAATACTTACGCCCACGTGAACAGGCAAGCACAGAACCTCAGCCAGGGGTGAAGCCTGTAGGATTATGTGGGGTTAGGACACCGGACGCTCAGCCCTCCTTGTGCACTGACCTAGGATAGTCACTGAGACTCTCTGAGCAGCTGTCCCAGGTGTAACGTCGGGAACACGACAGGGAGGTTTGAGCAGTGGGCTGGCGTGTTTCATGCACAGTTTAGGTACACACGTGTGTCGCTGACGGTGTTACAGGCAACCTAGTCAGATCCCCCGCCTTCTGCACGCCCTTCCGGTAGGTGCCCGTGGTTGGTTGGACTGAGGGCTGATGCCGCAGGTTGGTGGCGGCGATGGCCAGAGCCACGTTTTGGCGGTGGAGTCCCAGGGTTGCCCAGTGTCCACGGTGGAGTCAGCTACCGTTTGTCCAGACCGCAGGAAGCCACACACTCTTTGCTTCCCCTTCAGTCCTTAGGGGACGAGAGCACAGGGAGGGCTCTAGGGTAGAAGGCTGGGAGCCAGTCCTGGTACAAGAAACCGGGACGCAGAATCTCAGGATCGAGAATTTACTGTTGGCTGAAGATGAATCAGAAAGGTATTTTCCGAAGTTAGTGCCTCAGCTAGAAAGTGTGATTCAGATCGGAAAGAACGCACGCGTCCGCTCCCCAGTTACCTGAATGTGCTTGTGACGGCATTCTAATCGGGGTGGGTTAGTTATGGCGAATGTGTCCGGGATGAGAAAACCGAAGACTCTGACCTAATGCAGCATGATCGGAGTCAGGTTCCATCGGGAGAACGCTACACACCAGAGTTCTTGAAGGTCAGTAATTGATGGCTTCAGAACATGATGTCCGGTGCTTCTGAGGGTTTGGGTGTAGGAGAGGCGAGGTAGCCACTCTTGTACTTTGTCACATGAGCGTGATTGGGTTGGTAGAAGATGGAAGGAGCTCCTCACATCCTGGGATTAGGAAGGCTGTGCCAGGCGCCTGGGTGGCTCAGTTGTTAAGCATCTGACTTGGCTCAGGTCATGATCTCCTCCTGTGGTGTGAGTTCGAGCCCCCATTGCATGAGCCTCAGCCCTGCTTCAGGTGAGCCCCACTCCTCTCTCTCTTTTGCTCTCCTTCCCTCACTGCCCCTTGCTCACTTGCACCCTCTCTCTCTCGCTCTCTAAAAAAATTAAAAAAGGAATGGTGTGCCAGCATGTAGGTCTTTGAAGAGCGTTTTTGGAATGCTGCTGGCCACCTTTAATGAGAGTGCGAGATTCGTGTGCGAGCCACTAGAGCTGGTGACGGAGGCGGGCTCCTCGTTAGGGAGCTGTTTATTCCGGGGATGGGAGCTCCCTAGCCGGCTGGAAGATGCAGCAGGAGCCCGCGTGCAGGGTAGGTGGGAGGCCGTAAGCCGTGGCGGCTCGTGAGTGGCGGGGCTGTGGATCGTCGGGCTCGGGTGCTTGGCGAACAGGAACGAATGCATAGTGCTGTGGGGCCGTGGCCCCCGGGACGAGCCCCAGCTTCACCCGGCTTGCTAATGGATCAGGTGTTCCCCCGGCCAAGGTCAAGACCTCAAATACTTGATGTGTGTTGTTCCGTGGCCAGGCCTTAGCAAAAACCCACCTCGCAGGGGGTTGGGGGAGGTGGGGTGAGGACTTAATTGTTCTGGTTTCCGTGGCAGCAGGTGGCTAGATGCGAGGGCTTTCCCGGGACCGGGCATTTGCAGAGGAGAGGAGGGAGTTGCCAGTATTTCCGCGGCCATTTTCTTCCTACTTATTACCAAGTGCTTCCTGGGATTGTTCTGGCAGAGGAAACGGCCGGGCACTCCTTGGCCTCGGTGTGCTCGGACAGGACATGCCTGACAGCTGCAGCCTGAGAGGAAGGCTCCTCTGGCCGTGGCAGAGACCGACCTCGCCGGGGAGTGGCCGTTCGGCCGCCGGCCGCTTCCCCTCGACCCGTGGGGCACTGAACCCTGTCTGGCGGGCTCCCCTTGAGATCATCAGTGGGTTTCTCCTCTGCAAGGGCAGCTCCACTCCCCATTTTCCCATCCTTTTGGATATTTCCCTCCTAGGTGACGACAGAACACGGTTCAAAATATTCAGCGATATTTGATCTGCAAATGTTTGCTTCAGACTTTATTGCAGACCTCTGTTCCCTTTGAGTCGCATTCCCCGCCCCCTCTTCGGGGACCTCATTAGGAACCTCCCATCTGAGCACTTGGTTGCGGAGGCCTTGAATAAATACCGAGGGTTCCTCACACTGAAGAGCCCCTCGAGCTCATCTGTGTGTGGTTATCGGAGGAGAGAACTGGGGGCCGGGGCTGTTTTGAACGCATGGATCGGCAGCCTCTGGGAAAAGGGACTGCGTGGGGTCACCCACCTGGGGAGTCGCAGGTGTTCCTGCTGTAGTAGGAAACGTCCAGCTCATACAGATGCCGGGACGCCTGTCCATCTGACGGTCTCATTCCTGCAGCCTTAATTCGCAAGCATGTTCCGGGGCGCCTTCGTTACTCCGTTGGTTGAGCGTCTGACTTCGGCTCAGGTTACCATCTCGTGGCTCGTGAGTTCGAGCCCCACATTTGGCTCTTTGCCGACAGTTGGAGCCTGGACTCTGCTTCCGATTCTATGTGTCTCTCTCTCTGCTCCTCCCACCTACACACTCTCTCTCTCAAAAATTAGTAAAAATCTAAACAATTTTTTTTCATTTATTTTTTAAATTTTTTTTTTTCTAGGAGAGAGAGAGAGAGACAGCATGAGCAGGGGAGGGTCAGAGAGAGAGGGAGTGACAGACTCTGAACAGGCTCCAGGCTCTGAGCTGGCAGTCAGCACAGAGCCCGATGCGGGGCTCGAACCCACGAACCGCGAGATCATGACCTAAGCGAAAGTCGGACGCTTAACCGACTAAGCCACCCAGGCGCCCTAAATCTAAACAATTTTTTAAAAAAATTCTCAAGCACAGTTTCCCCAGGGGATGTGAAAGATGGCACTAGGCTTGCGTTCCACAGGCCTGCCTTCTCCAAGGACGGGAATCCTCACTCCCTGGCAAGAGTCACAGACTTCCCCTCCTCATTGCAGCTGGCTATGTGTGCAGGCCTTTTGGTGGCTCTGGCTTGAGGGAAGGGTGGCTGTTGACCTTGCAGGTGGAGGAGAGTGGGGGGCTCAGCCCCGACGGGGAACTGGCTGCCCCGCCACGGAGAACCGTGCATCCTGCTGCGGCAGTGGTGCTGCTTGGAAGGGACTGCGGTCCCCAGCCTGGGTTTGGGGTGCTGTGCCCTGGGAGTGCGCAGAGGGAGAGGGAGAGGGATTGGAACACCTGGGAGGAGGCACGGGGTCCTCAGGAGGAAGGGACGCGGCCCACAGGGAGCCCCCGCGAGTCAGCCACTAGGCGGGGGCCTTAGAGGCGCTTGGTGTCCGTTCTGCAGGTGATTCTGGCCGATGATCCGTCCAGGCTGCTAACATGTTTGTTAGTCATCAAGCCTTCTGGGTTTTGTTTTTCCATGTTTGCTTGTTTATTTTGAGAGCGCAAGTGAGATAGAGTGTGAGTTGGGGACGGGGAGAAAGAATCCACAGCCGGCTTCTCACTGTCAGCGCAGAGCCCGACGCGGGGCTCGAACTCTTGAACCGTGAGATCATCACCTGAGCCGAAGTGGGACGCTTAACCGACTGGGCTGCCCGGATGCCCCAGAGTTACCGCTTGTCTTAGAGGACAACCGTCAGCTCTGTTCTGCAGTACCTCATCCTCCACCGCCTCTCTGGGTTTGTCCTCTGGTCCCTGGTGGTTGATCTTTGTCTGCTGTTCCCTGTCTTTCCGTCCTGTGCCTTGGAACCGTCTCTTCCGTGCATCCAGCGCTGTCTGGTTTCTAGGCCCCTGCCGGGCACCCCTGCCCCTCAGCTCTACCTCTTCTGTGGCTTCCTTATGCATCTACCCACACAGCGTCCCATGGGGCGGACCAAGCTGTGGTTACTCTGCACTCGTACATCGGGTAGACTGACACTGCCTGTGGAATGTGTTTTTGTGTCCTTTGCGGGAGGTGTTCGGGGCTTAGCTGGAAATGCCCGCCGTGAGGTGTCGGGCTGGAGGGGCGAGGAGCAGGTAAGAAGACTGTGGAAGCAGCCAAAGAGAGTGGCAGGTAGGCACCAAGGGCGACTGCAGTCTAGCCTGAGTGTAGAAGTGTCCCGGAGGGACATCTTCCCTGTGTGCTGGTGGGACACTTCCTGGCTCGCCTTCCCTGTGGTGTCCCCGCCTTGCAAATATCCAGGTTTGCCCGGATCTGCCTCCAGGCCTTTGGGAAGGGGAAGGATGGGCATCTTCCGGGAAGAGAGGGGGGCCCGAGGAGGGAGGGGCGGTATGCTGGGGGTTCTCGCTGGAAATGAGCATATACCCCAGACACCTGCATCCCACAAGCAGATGCGCAGCGGGCCCGCCCCTGCCTTCCCGCCCCCCTGCCTGGTGCCAGCACAGAGAACCAGGCGGCTGTATTCAGCTTGCTCTCGTGTGTCCTTGTTGGCCAGTCAAGGTCATCTCTGCTCTGGAAAGTACGTTTTATCCTGCTAACCCTGGAAACAGCTCGCTGATAGGGGAGAAACACAATAGCAGTATTTACTGTAAATAGGGTGACCTAATAGTTTTGTTTTAGAGATGAAGTCAGGAAATTTGACTTGAAGTGACACTTTTTTTTTCCCCTTGACCTCTACCTTGTGCTTTGTGGTTGTGTGGAGGAGAGGGGCCAGAAGCCCACAGGAACAAGGGGCGTGTTGGGTATATGTGTGCCCACGTGGGGGGGACGTGGGGCCCGTGGTTTCTGGGAGTCGTGTGTGCCCCCCTCCTCGCCTCCCCTTTCCCTTCCTTCCCTTGGGTCCCAGTTCTTCTGGCCCATGTGTGTGTTTCTTTTTTTTTTTTTTAAGCTTTTTAAAAAATTTATTTCTGCGAGAGAGAGAGGCAACATGAGCAGGGGAGGGTCAGAGAGGAAGATACAGAATCCGAAGCAGGTTCCAGGCTCTGAGCTAGCTGTCAGCACAGAGCCCGACGTGGGGCTCGGACCCACGAACCGTGAGATTATGACCTGAGTGTAGTCAGACGCCCAACCTACCGAGCCACCCAGCTGCCCACGTCTCTACTTCTTGACTGGTGAGTTCAGGTCAAATCCAACCCTTGTCTGCGTCTGTTGCCTCGTCTGCAGAAGGAGTTGGAAAACCGTGCCTTATAGCTCTGCTTCCAGAATTTGGAGGGTCTTGTGTATTGCCCGAGAGCCGGACAGTACCCAGCAGAGCAGGGCTAGAAATGACTAAGAACATCGGATGCTCGGGGCGCCAGGGTGGCTCAGTCGGTTGGGTGTCTGACTTCGGCTCACATCATGATCTCACGGCTGGTGAGTTGGAGCCCCGTGTTCAGTGTTGTACCCCGACAACGGACAAATCACTGCTTTTATTAGATTAAAATACTTGATATTATGGGGCCCCTGGGTGGCTCAGTCAGTTAAGCGTCCCAGCTTCAGGTCAGGTCATGATCGTGCGGTGCATGGGTTCAAGCCCCGCATCTGGCTCTGTGCTGACAGCTCAGAGCCTGGAGCCTGGTTCAGATTTATTCAGAGTCTCCCTCTCTCTGTCCCTTCCCCGCTCACTCTCTGTCTCTCTCTGTCTCAAAAATAAACATTAAAAAAATTAGAAATAAAATAAAATTTACCCATATTAAGTGTGTGTCTCGGGGACTCGGTCACCTCAAACCATCACCATCGTCCATCACCACTGTCCAACTTTCTGGACCGTTTCCATCACCCCTGGAAGATCCTTTGTACCCTTTCTACCTCCCTGTCCCACCCCAGCGCTAGGCAACCTCGAATCTTCTGTTGCAAATAGATTGGCCTGTTGTGGACATTTCCCATCAAGAGGAGTCCTACACTCCTGGCTTCTGAATCTGGGTCATTCACTCGGTGTCACCTTGTTCAGGCTGAGCTGCGCTGTAATGTGTACCGGTGTGTCATCCCTTTTTCTCGCTGAGCGCTGTTTCGTTGGGTGTCAGACCGCATTTGTCCCTTCACCAGCCGAGGGACAGGTGCATCGTTGCCATGCCGAGCTCTCCGTGCGCATGGTTCTCCACCTCATACAGGTGGCCCCCCGGAGGTGGCCAGGCTCTGCGGTCACTTCAGGCCTCGCAGGAGCCGTTCTGTCACGCATAAGCAGGGAAGGGCGTTTTTCTCTTCATGTATCCATTGTCGGATTGTTAGAAAATCGAATAAGGCAAATATTTGGAAAGTGTGTCCCGTGTCGTTTCTGTCTGACCCCAGGAAGTAGCTCTGAATTCTTGTGACGTGGAGAAAAGTCTCCGGCTTCATCAAACTGACAGCTAAATGGAGAGCGGCCTGGGGAGTTCTTCTGAATATGGGTGGTGTGGCGCGCACGTGTCCCGTGCTGCCCGCTGGAGACGGCGGAATGCGAGTGAACTTGGGAGCAGTGTCTGGGCAGAGGCGAGCCTCAGCTGCCTGCTGGTAGTGGCCCGCACCCTGTAGCTCTGTTCACTTCGTGGCGTGGCGCTGGCACGGGGCGCTCGCACACGTGCTGCCCTGGGGCCCCGGGGCCCCCCCGCTCCTTCCCAGATGTGGCGGGGCCCCCGAGTCCTCCTCGGCCCGCCTCCGGGAGGTGCTTTCCACGGGGCTCAGCAGCCGAGGACGGTGGGCAGTGCTGCCGATTACCTCCTTGGAGGCGGGGCGTCGAGTAAGGCGTTGGCTGCACTTGGCTTCTTGCGGAAGCCCCCCTCTCCCCCATGAGTGCGGGCATGGATCTTGTTCCCGTCTCCGGGAGCCTCCCTCCCCACAGCACAGATCAAGTCTTGACTCCTGAGGCAGGCAGGTAGTTTGCACCAAAGCGTCTAGAGTGGGAGGCAGAGCATCATGGTAGACCCTTTGTTTCTTCTCAAACCTGCAGTGTGACCTTGAGCCTTCCAGAGCTAAACAAGACGAAGGAAACAAAACCCCTTAAGAGAAGTTTAAGATAACTTCTCCATGATGCCCCAGCGTCGTTCAGAAAAATATTTGCATGCAGTGATCAGAGAGGGCTGGCACTTTCTCCAGAGCCAGCTCTTCTGCAGCATGTGGGGGCCAGAGCCATCGTCTGCCCACGTTCAAGGCTTAGGCTCCCGTGCAGACCATGACGAAGAGAGCAGCAGGGCTGGGTGCATTCAGACGGCGGCCTCCCTTTCTTGACTGAAATTTCACCAGGTGGCTCTTGGCGTTGATAGCCATCGCTGGGCAGTGTCCGCTTACGTCGAATATTGTTTGTCGCTTCCTGACTGCCAGGCTGGGTCCCACCGGCCCGTGCGTGCGCTGCGCGTCATCTGTGCCGACAGGTGCTGGGTTTCCTATCAACAGGGCAGCGCGGCGAGGGCGGAGGCATTTGACCGGTCACCTGTGCTTTCCGTGGGGGCCTTATCTAGTCTCCCACGTGGCCTTACCCGGCCGGGAGGGAAACCTCGCCTGTTCATGTGGCTTGTCCTAAGGGGCAAGAGCTGCTCTGCACCCCCAGCCTTCTGGAAAACAAGCGACTTGAGAGATTTTGCAAACTACAGTTGAAACTCTTGGCTGCCTGATGGGATTCGTGTTTGCTTTGAACCCAACCACGAGGCCTTGTAAAGTCCTTTGAGAGGAATTTTTTTTAAGCCTTTGAAGAATAGTTTAGTTGGATGATTCAGTGGAGGTTTTCTTTTAAAAAAATCTTTTTTAATGTTTTCTTAAATTTGAAAGAGAGACAGAGCATGAGCCAGGGAGGGGCAGGGAGAGGGAGACGCAGAATCAGAAGCAGGCTCCAGGCTCTGAGCTGTCAGCACAGAGCCCAGCGCGGGGCTCAAACTCACAAACCGTGAGATCACGACCTGAGCCGAAGTCAGATGCTTAACCGACTGAGCCCCCCAGGCGCCCTTCAGTGGGGGTTTTGACGTATGTATACATCTGTGACCTATGTTTACATCACCACGATCAAGGGACGGAAAGCAGCTATCACCCAGAACTTTCTGCTTTTTTTTTTTTTAATTTTTAATGTTTTATTTATTTCTGAGAGAGTTAGAGCACACGCATGAGCAAGGGAGGGTCAGAGAGAGAGGGAGACACAGAATCTGAAACAGACTCCAGGCTCTTGAGCCAGCTGTCAGCACAGAGCCCGACATGGGGCTCGAACCCATGAACTGTGAGATCATGACCTGATCCGAAGTCGGATGCTTAACCAGCTGAGCCACCCAGGCGCCCCTGTCTTCCTGCTGCTTTTTGTAATATGTCGTTCCAGCCTTCTGTCCCCCCCCAACCCCTCCCCCAACCCCCTCCCCCAACCAGCCCCTACCCTGACCTGCTCACTGTCAGCCCAGAATCCCCTGGCAGTGGAGTCCTAGAGGGGGTGATCGTGTGTGGCCGGCATCTCCCGCTCAGAATGACCTCTGGGGGTCGTCCGTGTCGTTGAATTCGTCTCTTGTCTCTGTTGCACTCACTAGGGTCACATGAGTGGGTTACACGTTAGATGAGTGAGTTTCTTTTTTTTAATATCAGAGGCTAATTTTGAGAACATAACTAGGGGCTCCTGGGAAGCTCATTTGGTTAAAGTGTCCAACTCTTGGTTTCGGCTCAGGTCACGATCTCACAGTTCGGGAGATTGAGCCCTGCATCCGGGTCTGCACTGGCACTGTGGAGGCCGGTTGGGATTCTGTCTCTCTCCCACCCCGCCCCCGACCTTCCCCCACTTGCGCTGTCTCTATCTCAAAATAAATTTTAAAAAAAATTAATTTTCAGAACATAACCGTAAGGAGGGCCAACAGGAGAATAAGGCCTCTTTTCCCTTGCTGGGAAGATCTCCCTCCTTATTAATGGAGGCAGGCGGCTATGTGCCTTTTCTGTCAAATGCCGCAGAGCTCTCACTTCAACCTTGACTTGTCCACTTGAGATAAGACCTGTTTTCTACCAGATATGAGATCCTTGGAGACCTTGGTTTTATCAGCAGCAGGAGCAGGAGGAGAAGGTGACAGGCGATTACAGGGCACGGTATCAATTTGACAAGAGAGCTCCACTCTCCACAAAGCCTTCTACATCTTTCTCGTTCCGTGTACATTTCTAATCCCCCTTGCTATGCTCATCTTTTAAAAATCAAAAGAACGTATATCACTTAGAGGCAGTCTTGTATATAGAAAATACTGTGAATTGGGGGCGCCTGGGTGGCTTAGTCGGTTAAGCGTCCGACTTTCGCTTAGGTCATGATCTCACGGTTGGTGGGTTCGGGCCCCGCGTCGGGCTCTGTGCTGACTGCCAGCTCAGAGCCTGGAGCCTGTTTCGGAGTCTGTGTCTCCCTCTCTCTCTGACCCTCCCCTGCTCACGCTGTCTCTCTCTCTTTCCTAGAAATAAATAAAAATATTTAAAAAAAAAAAAAAAAGAAAGAAAGAAAAGAAAATACTGTGAATTGAACTCCCGTATCTTTGATTTCTATCCCAAATTCTTGTGAATACATTCGGTTACAAAACTTTCAATTTAACCTCAGGATTAAAATCTGCTCCTGCATCTTTTAACAGTTGCCTGCTTGGGATTCTCTCTACCCCACTCTCTCTCTCCCTCTGAAAGAAGTAAATATTAAGAAGAAAATAAAAGCTGTATACGTATATGCAACAGAGAAAGAAAAATTGACTATATTAAGATTGGTAAATGTTTTTTAATTAGGGAATATAGGTGAGCATTCTCCACGCGCCCCCTTTATACTTTTGTATAATTTAAAACTGGTCTACCGAATACTTTTTTTTTTAATTTTTCCAAAAAAAATTTAAAGTTTTAAATTTTTATTTGGTGGGAAGAAGGGCAGAGAGAGAACGGAGTGAGAGAATCCCAAGCACGCTCCGCGCTGTCAGCACAGAGCGCAATGTGGAGCTCAGACTCTCGAACTGTGAGATCACGGCCTTTGCTGAAATCGAGAGTTGGCCACTCAACTGACTGAACTCACACCCAGGTGCCCCCTAAATGCCTATGTTTAAGAAAGCAAATGAGTGTCGTATATAGCTTTGCAGAACTTGGCTTTTCCAAGTAGGGTTCCTTGAAGATGGAAAGATTTATTTCTTTTAAAAAAGTTCTTCGCTTCTCCGCGGTGGTGCGTCTGGCCAAATGGTATGTGTGCAAGGATGTTTATGATGCGCAAAATAGGATGTAAGTTGTCCAGTGTGCCTTCTGATGCATTTCGTGCCTTCTCCCTCTGGCTCCTGTGATGGAGGGTGAAAAAGGCCCATGGAGGTTTCAGTCCGGGCTGTCCGAGATCTCTAGGAGGAACCAGAGAGGGGACGGGCGAGAATACCCTGGGGCGGATGGTGGAAGGACTATAATGCTTTGTGTCTTTGGTTTGCTGCGTGCCAGGCGCAAGATGCTGGCTGCATCGTACCTTACCCTGAGGACTCCTGGTCCATCGTCCGTGCCCCTTGTCCTGGGCGGTGGGAAGGCCGAGTCTGTGTCATCCGACTCTTCCCGGCCTTGCAGGGCCCTCTCCAGCCGTTACTCAGAACGCGTCTTGTGCAAAAATTATCCCTTTTCTCTAATAGGCCACAGAAGTGATACTCAGGTTCAAATATTCTGCTACTGCGGGGGGCGGGGAGGTGTGAGTGTCGCAGTCCTTGACTTGTCCACCAGCTTCGTTAATGAGCATTCTCTGTTGCAAATTTCTCTTATTTATGACTTCCTGGGGTTTCTTGGTTTCTTGTTACAGTCATGTTAAGGTTAGGGAGTTTGGTCCCCTTTCCCTTTTGTTGTTGTACTTTGGGATACATTTTTTATTTAAATAAATTCTTTTTAAAAATTTTTAAGTGTTTCATTTATTTATTATTATTTTGGGGAGAGACAGAGAGAGAGAGGGAGACACAGAATCTGAAACAGGCTCCAGACTCCGAGCTAGCTCTCAGCACAGAGCCTGACGCGGGGCTCGAACCCACGAACCGTGAGATCATGACCTGAGCCGAAGTTGGACGCTTAACCGACTGAGCTGCCCAGGCGCCCCTTTAAATAAATTTCTGAAGGGCTTGTGAGACTTGGAGGGATTTCTGTGGAAGATTCGTTTTTTAAAAATATATATTGGGGCACCTGGGTGCCAAAGTCAGACACTTAACCAAGTGAGCTACCCTGAAATATTCATATTTTTCCTTTGAACTGTGGTAGGCAGGTGCCTGTCCTAGGGTCCTTAGAGAGAATTCCCACTGCCTGGTGCATAGTGGCTGGATGGCTTTGAACCCTAATCACAAACATGCTGGGCTCTTGAGAGTGAATCACAGGGTCCCCTCCTTGAGTCCAAAGTGAGTGCCTAGGGGCACCTGGCTGGCTCAGTCAGTGAAGCGCCCGACTTTAGCTCAGGTCATGATCTGGCAGTTGGGTTAAACGTTTGACATCTGACAGCCCCACATCCGGCTCTGTGCTGACAGCTCGGAGCCTGGAGCCTGCTCTGGATTCTGTGTCTCCCTCTCTCTGTTTCTCCCCTGCTTGAGCTCTGTCTCTGTTTGTCTCTGGCTGTCTCTCTCTCTCTGAAAGATAAACATCTAAAGAATGTTTAAAATAAATAAAGCGAGTGCCTAGTCCAGTGGCCCAAATGCCCGCGGTCCAGGGTTGTCCGAGGAGTCTAACCCGCCCCACCCCCTGCAGACCGGAAGCTGAAGCGGGTCCCAGTCTGGTCTTGGGTTAAATGAAACTGCCCGGCCTCAGGAAGGACGTCTTACACTGCACGGCCGGCGGTGAGGGCAGGAGCCCGGAATCGGGGTGTCCTCTGTCCCTCCCTGTCTCCCCTTTCCCTTCCCTGCTGCCTTCTGGGAGTGGAGCGGGGCTTGTGTTGGGGGTGGGTGGGGAGAAAGCTGGGCTCTGTCCCCTGTGCTCCTGTGACCTTTGCTGTCCCTGTCCTGCCTGTCAGAAGCCCCCTGCACCAGGGGCTCGTGATCCAGGTGCCCTGATGGCCAGGGGCCTGCTGTCCCCACTTCTCAGGAACACAGGGGCTCGTGTGTTCCCGGGCCGGAGACAGTGCTGGTCACTCAGGGGGCTCGTGTCTCGTGTCCTGGGCATGCACGGCACACGGTTGCTGTTTTCAATAAAATTGGTGTTTGGGGGAGTTTCTGATCCGGAGAGAAGTTGCAGAACCGGCACCAAGCACCCCCGTCGGCCCCCCGCACCCAGGTCCCCCGGGAGAGGGAGTGACTGTGGCTTTCCGCAGTGAGCCAGAGTTGCCGCCCGGTCGCGGAGCCCGTGTTCTATTCCGCTCACCGTGGCTTTGCACCGGCGCCTTCCCTGCTCCAGGCTTCGGTCCAGCACATGGCGGTACGTCAGCGCCCGTGTTGCCGTGGGCCCCTCTTGACACGACCGTTTCTCAGACTCGCCTCCTGTTGGCCCTGAGCGGTGAGCAGGGCCGCGTGGCTGGTTTGTAGGGCGCCCTGCCCCCGCCGCTGGGCGGCTGTTTCTGGCACGGGGAGACTGTGGTCCTGGGTTTCTGGGAGGAAGACCACAGAGGTAAAGCAGCGCCCCCCGTTACACATAACGTCTTCTACTTTGATTTTCCAAGTTTTCTTAATTTTAGAAATTAAAGTTTTTCACAGCTTCTGTGCTTTGGACATTTTGACACTCTAGGGGAAGAAAATCAGTGAATTTCTTTTTTTTAAATTTTTTTTAACGTTTTATTTATTTCTGAGAGAGAGAGACAGTGTGAGCAGGGGAGAGGCAGAGAGAGAGGGAGACACAGAATCTGAAACAGGCTCCAGGCTCCAAGCTGTCAGCACAGAGCCCGACGCGGGGCTCGAACCCACGAACTGTGAGATCATGACCTGAGCCGAAGCTGGACGCTTCACCGACTGAGCCCCCCAGGCGCCCCTGAATTTCCTTCTGAAACTCTTTTAGTGGGAGCCTGGGTGGCTTTAGTCACTTAAGTGTCTGACTTTGGCTCAGGTCACCATCGCCAGTTTGTGAACTCGAGCCCCACATCGGGCTCTGTGCTGATGGCTGGGAGCCTGGAGCTGCTTCGGATTCTGTGTCTCCCTCTCTCTCTTCACCCTTCCGTTGCTTGTGTTCTGTCTCTCTCTGTCTCTCAAAAATGAATAAACATTAAAAAAAATGTTACAACTCTGTTGTTAAAGAAACATTTTTATTGGAATTGTCCAGGTGGGATGCAGTTATGGGCTGAATTTTGGCCCCCTCAAAATTCATGTATTGGAACCGTAGTTCCCAGCCCCTCAAAATGTGACCATGTTTGGAGATAGGGCCTTTAAAGAGGTACCAAAATTAAATGAGGCCCTAATCCAACCTTTTTGGGGCCCTGATGGGAAGCGGAGCAGAGAGACACAGAGGATTCTTGGAGACAGAGGGAGGCCACATGAGGTGGTCTGCAAGCCAAGGAGAGCCGTTACAGTTCTGTTGTTCAGCACCCCCCTCCCAATGTAGATTCCGAGCTAATGTCGTGGGGCGGGGAGGGGTGGGGGGGGTCGGTGATCAATGGTGCTGTGCTGTTTGCGCCTTTGAGGTCATTGGTTTGGACAGGGAAGCCTGGCCAGCATGTCCTATGGACCTGTTATCTCTTCTGTCGGATGTGTACACTACAAATACACTAAGGTTCAGAGCAGCACTGGGATGGCTCAGATTGAAACGCTGTTGTGCACAGCTTCTCCCCACGTCAGCGAAGCTGTGTGTTGTCAGGGCAGATCTTACTCTTTTTTTTCCATAATTTTTATTACTTATTTTTGAGGGAGACACAGAGTGTGAGCAGGGGAGGGGCAGAGAGGAGGGAGACACAGAGTCCGAAGCAGCTCCAGGCTCCGAGCTGTCAGCATGGTGCCTGATGTGGGGCTCGAACCCACAGACCGTGAGATCACGCTCTGAGCTGAAACCAAGAGTCAGTCGCTTAACCGACTGAGCCGCCCAGGCGCGCCGGGCACATCTTACTCCGTTGGGTTGACAAGTGAATCTCTGCGTCTGGCGCGGCAGAGGCTGGCACGCCGGCAGCGTTGAGAGCCACACTGGGGCGTTTGGGGTTTTCGGTCTGGCAGGCCGCTGAGTGCCGCTCGCCTGCGCCTGCCCTGCGCGCGCAGGAGGACGTGGAAGCAAGCCTCTCCCTCGCGGCCGTTGTCCACCTGTGCCTTCGTGTCTTTGCCGTTCTGTGTAGGCGAGTCCGTGTGTAGGTGACAGTGTCATTTTCGCCTCCGCAAGTGTTTCCGCTTCCCACGTGCATTGCCAGAGGGCGTCTCACAGAGAAGGCGAGCCCCCCGCACCCGGAGCAGCAGCAGGCCCGAGCCCCGGCTCTCCGAAGCATCTACCCCGACCCTGCTTTGAAACTGCCGGGGAGCCCTTTCAAGCTCGCACCCCCTCCTCGTGTGTGTGTGTGTGTGTGTGTGTGTGTGTGTGTGTGTGTGTCTCTCTCTCTCTCTCTCTCTGCCTGTGTGTCTGTGTTTCCCTAAAGACAAAGGCTTTTACCCCGACCCTGCTTTGAAACTGCCGGGGAGCCCTTTCAAGCTAGCATCCCCTCCTCCCAGGTGTGTGTGTGTCTGTGTGTCTGTGTCTTTGTCTGTGTCTGTGTCTGCCTGTGTGTCTGTGTTTCCCTAAAGACAAAGGCTGTTATTGTCTCGAGTTGTCTGGGAAGGATGAGGGGGTGGAAGCTTCCAGAGTTGAAAGGGCTCAGAGCCCAGAGGCTGAACCGCGTCTGCAGGTCACCCCTTCCTGCCCTCCCCCCCTTCCTGCCTCTCTCTGCCACTCCCGAGTCTCCTGGGTGTCCCCGGCTGCTGCACACTCACCTCCCCGAGTGAGACCTCTTCCTTGGCAGCCGCCGTCCAGCCTCAGGGAAGAGGGACGACAAGGGACTCTGCGAGCACCCTGTGCCTTGTGCAGCTGCCTCGCAGGGCTTGTGATGCCTTGTTCTCCCGCGGTCCCTGGGCCCCGCGGAGTTTGTCTTGTCCCCCCCGCCCCCCCGCCCCTGCAGTGAGCTAACCTCTGCTTCTGCTCTCGCCCCTCCCTTCCCATCCCGGTTGGCGACATCGGCTCGGATATGTCCCGTATGTGCATCATGTCCTGTCCCGGCCGGCCCCCCTTCCAGTTATTAAGGTAGCCTCCTCCTACGCCGCTCTTCCCCTGCAGCACGTCTGCGAGCCCAGCCCTGGCCGCGCGTTCGCTGCTCCCAGCACTGTCGCGCTCCTCCGTCACGGACTACCGACATGCCCCAGTAAGCTGGGCACACCCGCCCCGGCCATGCGCCTGCCGAAGCCCGGGTGTCCGTCCTTCCCTGCGTCCGTGCCAGTGCACTCACTGAGAAAGCCCCTGTGCTCTTCTGTTTGTGACCCGCCTGCCACTGCCTGCCACTGCTGTTCCCGTGGTCCCTGTGCCCGGAATCATGTGCCGCTCAGGTGTCTTCCTCCCTCAGCCCATCTGAAGCACCACCCCCTCCAATCCACCGTCTTCCCAGAGCTTCCGCTGTGCGGTTCAAGTAGAGAAAGGCTCCCTCCGTGACGCCACTTGGAGCTTTGTGTTTTTTCCTTACTTTATTTTATTATTTTATTTGTGTTTCATTATTTTAGGGAGAGAGACAGTGCACAAGTGGAGAAGAGGGGCTGAGAGGGAGAGAGAGACAGAGAGACAGAGAGAGAATCCCAAGCAGGCTCCACACTCAGCTGGAAGCCCGATGCAGGGGTTCGATCCCAAGACCCCGGGATTGTGACCTGAGCCGAAATCAAGAGTGGGACGCTCGGGACCCCTGGGTGGCTCAGCTGGTTAACCACCTGACCCTTGACTTAGACTCCGATCAAGATCTCGCAGTTTGTGAGTTCGAGCCTGACAGCAGGCTGTGCTGACGGTGCGGAGCCGGCTTGCGATTCTCTCCCTCCCTCCCTATCTGCCCCTCACCCTTCTTCCTCAAAATAAGTAAATCAAGTTAAGAAAAAGAGTAGGACGCTCAACCGACTGAGCCACCCAGGCGCCCCTGCTGTGGCTTAATTGTAGAGGAATTCTCTGACATGCTTCATTTAGTGACTTGCACAGTGCCTGACACGGGTGATGTGGACGCCTATGTCTTCAGGGCTCGCTGGTGTTTTCAGGGTAGTCCCCGGGGACCGGTGACGCGGGGCGGATTGGTGCCTCGCCATACTGCCTCGCCATTCGCTGCAAGGGCGTGTTTCAAGCAGGAGCCCCGCTGCGCTCAGCTGTCCGTTTGTGCAGCCTGCGGGAAGGCGGTGCACGGGGGCGGCTGTCTGGCTTTGTCCTGTGGCTGCTTCGGCCTCACTGTCTCCCTGGGGAATCTTCACCTCTCCGGCCCCCTGTGGAATCTACTCCTGTTAGGTCCCCACACCTGCACCCTCTCGGTCCCCCTGTGGAATCTCCTCCCGTGCGGCTCCTCCACTAGGTCCCCTGGCCTTCATGTCTCAGGTCCCACACCTGCCAAAATGCGAGGCAGGATTGGGGCGGGGGGCTGGCTGGCATCCTGGTTTCCTGATGCTTCTGCTGACATGCCTTTTATCAGTCAACATAACCTCGACCCCAGGGGCCCTAGGCGTCTTCCCAGGGAATGAACTGCCCTGTCATTGGATGCAGTTCTTGAGGTGCTGCTCCCAGATGCCAGCGTTGCGATGGTGATGATGTAGACGGACCTACCCTTGGTATATGGAGGTACGGTCTGCACCCCAAGAAGGCGCTCATTGCATCTAGAAGAGAACTTTTGGGGGTCAGCCCCTATGTGTTTTGTCAGTGTTATTGCCATTTTTATTTAATTTTAATTTTTATTTTATTATTAAGTAGCAGTTCCCCTTTATTAATATATATCTTTTGGTAGTGAAGTAGAACTTGCATTCAGAAAAGCAAACAATGACTAAAACAGCTAGATCAGTTTTCATGGAGTAAACAACGCTGTGTGAGTCATCATTCAGATCCGGACATGGAACTTTCCTACTTCTGTGTTCTAGGCCCCACAGGTGCCATTGAACCTCTCCCCCAAACATGCTGTGTCTTAAGTTGTCCCACCACAGATTAAGCGTCTATTTGACCTTCATATAAACGGAATAAATATATTCGTGTCCAGCTTTTTCACCCTTCTGTTCGGGGATTCACACGTGTTCTCACTGGTAGCTGTAGTAGTTCATTTTCTTTGCCAGACCGCAGGGCTGTGTCATGGTGTGTGTGTGTGTGTGTGTGTGTGTGTGTGACCGCAGGGCTGTGGTGTGTGTGTGTGTGTGTGCACACACGTGTGTGTAAGGGGACTTTTGAAAATTCTTGGTGGCTTTGACCTCCTTGTGGTCCCTTTTCATCCTTCCCCAGAGATGAAGCATCTTGAACACAGATTTGACATCTGTTGCCTCGGAGCCCACCCCTGGCTGCTCTGTGGTTGGGGCCGACCTTCCAGAAGGTTTATTGTTTTCCCGCAGACACTTTGTAACGACTTTAGTAGAGCACTCAGATGCATGCTGGCTGCTTCTGCGTTTCATTTCCTTTCGTGGAATCTTATACATGGGGTCTGGACTCCCCAAAACACATTGACTCCCCCCTTATAAAAGGGTAATCCAGCTGCTAGGATATCGGCTTTGATGTGTGCGGGTTTGTTTTTTCGTTTCTTCTTTATTGGTTTATTTCTTTATGAGAGAGAGAGAGAGCGAGCACATAAACACTAGCATGAGCAGAGCAGGGGCAGAGAGACAGGGAGAGAGAGCATTCCCAAGCAGGTTCCGCACCATCAGTGCAGAGCCTGACCCGGGGCTCGAACCCACAAACCGTGAGGGCATGACCAGAGCCGAAAGCAAGAGTCAGACGCTTAACCGACTGAGCCACCTAGGCGCCCTGTCTTTTGCTTTCTTAAAGCGGTTAATTTGTCTTACTGTCATGTGCTTGCCTTGGCCTCAGCTCAGTATTGGCGACACCAGGCAAATCTCCTAGAATGAGCCAGACGTGCCAGGATGGTTCCATTCAAATCCAAGGCCAGGAATGAGGCCCTTCACTGATTAGGGTTTCAGCTTTAAGCACAAGACCAAGTGCTCAGGGAGCGGTGCTCACTGTAGGGACTTGCAGTGTGCATCTGGGTCCCTATGAGATAGGCTGTTAGCAAGTCCTTTGCAGCATGTGACCACAGCGGGTTGGGACGCAATATGCCCCAAAGGAAGTCAGGTTGATGGGTTGGGTTTTTTTTTTTTTTTTTTTGGTCCTAAAAGCTGTGTGAATCCAGATATAACTGGAAAGCAGCAGCACATTCAGATGTTCACAGATGAATGCAAGCTGCACAGGGATATGGGGCCTCCAGGTACAGTGACGCAGTCGCGGTGGAAGACAGTAGCTGGTGGGTTAATTGGGCAGAGCTAGGGAGGGCGACCCGCGGCCAGCTGAGAAGTGTGCTACTCCTGGCCTGTGACGCCGCTCTGACCCTCACTAGGCCTTGCAGCCTGCGCTGTGCCAGAGCGCCGCGCTGGCTCCCTGCACGGCCGGCCCCAGCCCCTTTCAGCGGTAGCTGGTTCTTTCTTCCGAGGATTTCTCCCCTCTAAGTCAATCATGTCCCAGTGGAATTAACTTTTTTGAGACAGAGAGAGGGAAGGGCATAGAGGGAGACACAGAATCCGAAGCAGGCTTCAGGCTCCCAGCTGTCAGCACAGAGCCCTGCACGGGGCTCGAACTCACAAACTGAGATCGTGACCTGAGCTGAAGTCAGTTGCTCAACCGACCGAGCCACCCAGGTGCCCCTGAAATTAACTTAAAATCGTTTTTCTTTAACCCTTTGCATCTGCAGCTCACTTCTCCTTACCCATAATCCAGGAGAGGGGCGGAAAAAGGAATCTCTTGTGGATTTGAGCAGCTTCAGTTATCGGGGGTTAATGCCCGGTATGCCACAGGACAGATGTGAGGAGGGAAAAGTCGCCGTTGCGTAGACAAGTGTCCATGTGCGAATTCCCCAGCGCATTGCCAGGTCCCCAGAAACCCCAAACTTGTGTGTTCTTCGTGGCTGTTGGTATGTTCTTGAGGTTGAGTCAGGTGTCTGTTGAGAGCTAAGTTCTAGGAGAGAAAATCCTCTGGTACAGGGTTATTGGGAGACGAAGTAGAGGGAGACCAGACGATGTGTTTTAATGGTTCACCACTAACCAGATATATGACCTTGAATGAGCCACTTCATATCTCTGAGCTGAATAAAGTACCCTTCGACCAACTTTGTAACCCCATGAATCTGTTGATGTCGCGATGAGGGTGGTGGGCGCGCCTCCCACGTGGGGGAAGGTGTGACGACGCCTGCCGAGAGCCCTGCCCGCGGGGGCACGAGTGAGCCATTGAGTGAAGGCTGTTTGCTGTTCCTGGAACTCACAGATTCTGTTCCGTTTGTGTACCTCGATCACCTAAAGGGCCAGAGCCAGCTGCTTCTGACAGCCAGTGCGAGAAGGCTGCCAGCCCAGGACCCGGGAGGCAGGGACGTGCGCCGACCGAAGCACGCACACCGGAGGCGAGGCTGGAGGTGCCCGCCGGCTGGAGCCATCCCGCCAGAGGCTGGGGCGCTCACCACCTCTACTCCACCTGGGCGATCGCGTCCCCTCTGCACCACGTTCTGCTCTCCTTCCCCACTCCCGGTGACTCGCTCCTGGGAAACAGCTTTCCTTCGGACTGGCTTCAAAGGCTGCCTCGGATGTGGCCTCGGATCTTTGGCCCCCCGCGGGGCTCCTGGTGACAGCCCTCCTGTGTGACGTGGGCATTGCCTGGGGCTTTGCGGGTAAAGGAGGGCTCGCCTCTGCTACGGCTCGCGGGGCCGGCGCCTCTGGGCTGACTGTCAGTGTTACAGGCTGCCTAGAGCATGTCCTTTGCGGCCCCCCACGAAAGAGCCTTCTGCAGCCGGTGCAAGGCCGAGTCCCCTCTCCCTCACCCCTTCCCGCCCACATACCTTCCTCTAGAGGGGAGGTGCTAATGGGAAGACAGAGCAAGGCTTACCCACTCAGACACGTGTCGTTGCAGTGAACTTGGCCCACCTGTCCGCTAGCATTTGGATGCACCGGGGAGAACGCAGCACAGAAACAGGGCACTTTTTCGAGACTGACAGGAACGGTGACTGCTGCGTGCACTTTAGCGACGTGCAGATACAGTACATCGTGTACAAGAGTGTGTTTTGGTTTTTCAAAACAGGCGGACACAGAGCAGATGATCTGTACATACTGCGAGCATTTGGGTGGGGGTGGGGGGCTACTGGGGACTGTGGTTTCCTCCCCCTCACAGCTGGGAGCCTTGAAGGGAACACTGCTTATTCACAAGCGACTCTGACATCTGAGAGGTGCGCACCCAACCCCTCGGGTCCAGGCTGGGTTATCGGCCCCCGGCAGCACCCGGGGGGCTGTCCGCTGCAGAGACGGAAGCCCCTGCCGGCATCGATGTCGTTTTCTGATGTCCCTGTTGGATGAGGGTAGACACCTGTGAAGTCAGATACTAGTCGTCAGGTGGACTGACTGACTTTTTTTTTTTTTAATGTTTATTTAATGTTTTTTTTTCTTTTTTTCTGAGAGAGAGAGAGAGAGAGACAGTGTGAGCAGGAGAGGGTCAGAGAGACAGGGATATACAGAATCTGAAGCAGGCTCCAGGCTCTGAGCTGTCAGCACAGAGCCCAATGTGGGGCTCGAACCCATGAACCATGAAATCATGACCTGAGCCGAAGTCGGATGCTCAACCGACTAAGCCACCCAGGCGCCCCTTAATGTTTATTTTCAAAAGAGAGAGACAGACAGACAGACAGAGCGCCAGCAGGGAAGGGGCAGAGAGAGACGGAGACACAGAATACGAAGTAGGCCCCAGGCTCCAGGCTGTCAGCATAGAGCCCCCATGTGGGGCTCAAGCTCAGCAAACTGTGAGATCATGACCCGATCCAAAGTCAGACACTTAACAGACTGAGTTACCCAGGCGTCCCTGGACTTACTCCTTAAGTATTCCCTTCAGCTTCCTTACTTTACATGATCCAAACCCCTATTTAGGAAGGACTGCAGATGATTCAACATGAACATTCATGGACTTGGGGTCTCCTTGTTTTATCAAACCTTCGATGGCTTGAGGGGATCTGGTCTTTCTCTTCTACTCTGTTTGGTGGAAGAGAATTCTGTGGTCCTTGAATTTAAAAAGATTTTCTAAACAAATGTCCTACACATGTGTTGCCCATTCACTTTTGAGTAAGGTGAAGGTGAATGACAAAGAGACGCCTTGTTAGAAGTTTCACATTATTTTCACGCACTTGTTTGTCCAGAGAGTATCTTCCATCAGCCAGGCGCTGTACTAGTCAGGGTCATACATGAGGGCTTCCAGGAGGAGGAGCTGGTTCTGATTTGGGTTTGAATTCTTTCTTTAACGTTTTATTTTATTTTTTGAGGGCCAGAGCACGAGTGGAGGAGGGGCAGAGAAAGAGGGAGACACAGGATCCCAAGTAGGCTCCAGGCTCTGAGCTAGCTGTCAGCACAGAGCCCGATGCGGGGCTCGAACCCACGAACCCCAAGATTCTGAACCCAAGAACCTGAGCCAAAGTTGGACACTGAACTAACTCCCGATCATGACCTGAGCCAAAGTCAGACACTCAACGGACTGAGCCACCCGGGTGCCCTAGTTCTGATTTGGGTTTAAATGTCAATTTCAGAATTTTCCCCAACTTCAACAATATGTCATTATTTCAGTTTTACAATCATATACTCATAAGCCTTTCTAGCAGTGAACCAAAAATAAGGCAGGACAAACTTTATCAGTTTCAAGGGAGTGTTCATTTAAAAGCTGCCCGTTAAATTATGTAGTGGAATGAGCTTGTAGTTAAAAAAAAATCTCTTACTAAAAAGACCTCTTCTTAAGCTCCGAGGGACATCTCTAATTCCAGCGGCTTTGTGTTCCATTGAATTAAATCAGTTCACATCAGTGAAGTGTTAACTGATCCTAGTATCTAGCTGTCAATTAAATTGGAAAATCTACTTGTGTATTATAAAAACGGAGTGCCTTGCGTGCTATTGGAACATAATAGTGTGCTTGGCTAGAAGGACCAGAAGGGGCTGTGTGGGTGGATGTGCTAGAGATGGCGCTCTGGGACTCTTTGATCTCCAAATTCCAGCTAGTTTTTTCCATGGCCGAGTGGCCGACAGCCTCCTGATGTCTGTGACAACAAATGACACACTGTACCGATGGAATTTGGGTAGAGTCATTTGGGGAATTTTTTTTTATTTTATTTTAATGTTTTATTTATTTTTAGGAGAGAGAGAGAAACAGTGTGAGCAGGGGAGGGTCAGAGAGAGAGGGAGACACAGAATCTGAAGCAGGCTCCAGGCTCTGAGCTGGCAGTCAGCACAGAGCCTGACGCGGGGCTCGAACCCATGAACCGCGAGATCATGACCTAAGCGAAAGTCGGACGCTTAACCGACTAAGCCACTCAGGCGCCTGCGGGGAATATTTTTAAAAGCGGTTTTGGGGCGCCTGGGTGACTCGGTCGCTGAAGCGTCTGACTCTTGATTTTGGCTCAGATCATGATCTCACAGTTCGAGAGTTCGAGCCCCGTGGCAGGCTCTGTGTCGAGATTGTGCAGCCTGCTCGGGATTCTCTGCCTGTCCCCTGTGTGCTCTCTGTCTTTCTCTCTCAAAATAAATAAGAGAGAGTTCGCCGTCTCCTCAGAAGTGTACAGCGGACGTTGGTGCTGATCTCACGCCCCCCCTTCCTCAGAGCACCCCCGTGTCCTCATGAAAATCTTCCCACTCTTGGGTCTTGTTAGGAGGACCCCCTGCTTGTCAGCATGCCCCTCTAAGGGTCAGCCAAATCTCTTTGCTTCCTGCCCCTGGCAGAGCCCTGGTCGTCCTCATGATCTCTTAGCCAATCTTTCCCTTTCCCTCTTCACTAAACACTTAATTTTGTAGTCACTGCTTAGATTCCTTTGCCGATGTCAAAAGATAGAGGTTTCCTGGTGGTGACACCTTGCAAAACTCTAGTAACGGTATCCCAACCAGGATACAGATGCGGATACAGTCAATAGACCGCGCCTTTCCATCACCGTGGAGATCCACGCTGGTTTCGCTCCCACCCCTTTCTGACTTCAAGCCCTGGCCACTGTTTCTACAATTGTATTTCAAGAATATTACCTGAATGGCATCGGCTGTTTTCACCGGGCATTATCCTTAGAGATTTGTCCAGGTTGCTGGATCCAGAGTTCACTGTATTGCTCAGTAGTAATCCAGGCTATTTCATATAATAATACGTATTCATGCATATACATAATACATATTCATGCATGTACATAATACATATTCATCCATTGCTATTTCTAAAAAAATTTTTTTAATGTTTTATTTATTTCTAGGGGAATGAGAGAGAGAGAGAGACAGTGTGAGCAGGGGAGAGTCTGAGAGAGAGGGAGTCACAGACTCTGAAACAGGCTCCAGGCTCTGAGCTGACAGTCTGCACAGAGCCCGACGCGGGGCTCGAACCCACGAACCGCAAGATCATGATCTAAGCGAAAGTCGGTCGCTTAACCGACTATGCCACCCAGGCGCCCCTATTTCATATAATAATACATATTCATGCATATACATAATACATATTCGTGCATATACATAATACATATTCATATACATAATACATATTCATGCATGTACATAATACATATTCATCCATTGCTTCCTGACCAGCCAGTTTCTGCCCTGAGCCTGACTGCCTGCTTTCCTCTTGTTCACTCTCTGGAACCTTCTGGGGCAGTTCCCAGTGCCGCGGTTTCCAAGATTCTCTACATCCTTGTAATAGATTTCACTTCGCTCTCGAGAACCAGGCCCTCTCCGTCAGAGCCGTAAATGATCGAGAGCCCAGGGATTGGCTGGTCAGATGGGTGCCGCTCGAGCTAACCGCTCGGCCAACAGGCTGGATCTCAAACAGCAGTGCAGTTCTTAGCACTCCGATGTCTGAGATCCTTGCCCAGTCATACAGCATTTGCCTACCAAGTCTGTGTGGAGACGATGCCGTCATTCAGATGCACATAGAAAGATGTGGAAAGTTCCAGGATTTCTATGTACTCTGTCAAAATACTGCGGCTCTCACTCTTTGGTAACACTGTATTCTTTCAGCTTTTGCTTTCTGGCTTTATAAAGATAAAATGTTGAGGGGCGCCTGGGTGGCTCCGTCAGTTGAGTGTCCGACTTAGGCTCAAGTCCAGATCTCACGGTTCATGAGTTCGAGCCTCGCATCGGGCTGTGTACTAACAGCCTGGAGCCTGGATCCTGCTTTGTTTTCTGTGTCTCCCTCTCTCTCTCTCTCTGTCCCCCATTCGTGTTCTGTATCTCTCTCAATACTAAATAAACATTTGAAAACAAAATTTTTAAAGATAAAAAGTTGAAAATCTCCTGTAGTAAAACCCTGTCATTGACTGTTGAGCCTGGGATTAGAGCCGAGGTGACTAGAATCTGTTTTATCCCTTCAGCTTCTAGTTGTGAATTAACAGGAGTTCACTGTATTAGAGAAGGGTGTCATTGCCTCATTCTGCTCCTTTGAAGAGTTATGGCCCCGCAGAAAGGGCCTGCCCATTAAAAGCAGTTTCTAGCGAAGATAGAGATTTAGTGGAGTGCAGGATGTGACCATCAGCGGCCGAGCCGGTCACACCTTTGGGGACGTTAGTGCCCGAGAAAAGGCCATGTGACAGAAGCCAAACCCACCTGTCCCCCCCGACAACACATTCCTCTGAAGATGACCCATTGCAGTGTTCAATTAACTAGATTTATTTTCCATGTTGTGGTCTCTTGTTTATTTTTTGCGAGAGCTTGAGTGAGCAGGGCAGGGGCAGAGAGAGAGAGAATCTGCTCTGTCCGAGCAGAGCCAGACGCGGGGCTCCAGCTCGCGAAACTGTGAGATCATGACCTGAGCGGACACCAAGGGTTGGACACTCGGCCAACTGAGCCCCCCGGGCGAAGAAGGGCCGTCCTCCGTCCTCCCGGCCTCTGTAGCCCCAGGGGGACCCCAACCGTCACAGTGGCCCCGCTCAGCACCTGTCTCGCTCCTTGCTGGCTTTTCGTGGCATCTGGGGCTGAATTCTTACCGCCAGCACCTTGAGTTTCTGTTTGAGCCGGGTGTGCCGAAGCCGCCTTGCTTTCTATGACCCGCAGTCCGCCCCCCTCTCCCCCCCCGACACACCTCACAGCTCAGTAACGCACAAATCTGCATCAACGGCTCTTTTCAAGACCGTTGAATTAGACCCACGGTGACAATGACTGTACAATTGGAGTTTGGAGATTGTAGAGCTGAGAGATCTCAAGTACAGTCGGGATCGAATTGCCGATTTTGATGGGTAGGGAAACAAAGGGCCAGGAAAGGTCAGTGGTGTGAGCCGAGTGTGTGTTTGGATCCCTGGGGAAAGCTGGAACTTTAAGAGCTTTCTTCAGTCCCTGGCATCCAGCCTGTGAGCTTTCAGCGGTGGATGCTTCAGTCCCCTTGTCTGCCCTACCCTGCCCCCCACATGCAATTTAGAACAATCCAGAAGGCATCTTGAAAGTTCCGAGGACGTACTCTTGGGCTTTGCAGATTACTTCTTTTAAGAGGAAAGGAAAGCCTGTTTTCCTATGGCTGTTTCTTGGGGCGCCTGGGGGGCTCAGCTGGTGAAGCATCTGACTGACTCTTGATTTTGGCTCAGGTCATGATTTCACAGTTTGTGAGTTCAAGCCCCACTTCAGGCTCTGTGCTGACGCTATGGAGTCGGCTTCGGATCTCTCTCTCCCTCTTTTCTCTGCCTCTACCCTGCTCGTGCTCTAGCTCTCCGTCTTCCAAAATAAATAAACATTAAAAAAGACTCGAAGATCTATGGATGTCGGGGCGCCTGGATATTCAATCCGTTAAGCATCCAACTTTGGGCTCAGGTCATGATCTCGTGGTTTGTGAGCTCGAACCCTGTGTTGGCTTTGCGCTGACAGCTCAGAGCCTGGAGCCTGCTTCGGATTCTGCGTCTCTCCATCTGACCCTCCCCTGCTCATGCTGTCTCTATCTATTTCTTAAAAATAAGTAAAACGTTAAAAAAATTTTTTTAATTACCTCAGTGTGTTTAGTTAACTAGTGAAGAATTCAATCTTTAACCTGGGAAAACCTGGAGGTGGGCAACTAAGCATTTTTTAACATTTTAAAAAATGTTTTTATTTATTTTTGAGAGACAGAGCGTGATTGGGGGAGGGGCAGAGAAGGAGACACAGAAGCCAAAGCAGGCTCCAGTATCTGAGCTGTCAGCACAGAGCCCGACCTAGGGCTCGAACTCGTGAAACTATGAGATCATGACCTGAGCCGAAGTCAGACGCTAAACAGATTGAGCCACCCTGGCACCCTGGAATATTCTAACATCTAATGAAAGATTGCACGACCCCCCCCAAACCACAAGCAAAAGGTCTGAATTTGGGATGCCTGGGTGCCTCAGTCGGTTAAGTGTCCAACTTCAGCTGGGGTCATGATCTCATTGTTCGTGGGTTTGAGCCCCGCATCGAGCTTTGCACTAACAGCACGGAGCCTGCTTTGGATTCTCTGCCTCCCTGGTCTCTGCCCTTCCCCTGCTCATGCTCTTCCTGCCCCCCTCTCTCCCTCCCTCTCTCTCTCAGAAATAAAGATTAAAAAACAAAAAAGTGCTCTGAACTTGCTCTGCCTTGGCTGAGGCTGTGGCCGCTGCTGTGTCAGGAGAGTTAACGTCGTTTTATTTGAGTCTCTTGTTTCCCTTCAGACTTAGGAGTATTTCCATATTTGCTCCCAAAGCTGTGAATGAACTTGGGAGAAACAAACAACATGAAGGATGGAAGGTTTTGCCTGGACAAGTTGAGTGCTGGAACAAGTCGGCAAAGAGTTTCCCGGTTTTCATGAGATCTCATTAGGACTGGAGTAGCTTGAGTCTTCAGTGTTTTTCTTTTTCATGACCTACACTGGCTCCAACTTAGATAATAGTTTGGCTAACTTTGCTTTGATTCTGACTTGAGTTCACTGTGGATAAATAATGTTACTGATGAGCCGGGGAACGTGGTTAGTGTAATAAAAACCTGCTTTCATGTGCTCTCGTGTATATTTAAGTACTTATATTTTTGTAAGTATCACCCCCGCTTCCATCCAGGGTTTTTTCGTTTTGGTTTTGTTGTTTGTTTTATGTTTGTTTGTTTTCACAGTGCTTTTGCCATTATTCTTTGCCATCAAGGAGTACAGGAATTAGACGAACAGAAATGTAATGACTTCTCAGAGCTACAAGATCTTTTTTTTTTAGGGCACTTGCAGGTTGTCTTAGTTTTTTTTTTTTTTAATACAGTTATTTTTTTATTTTTATTTAAAAAAATTTTTTTAATGTTTTTGTTTATTTCTGTGAGAGAGAAAGAGAGACAGTGTGAGCAGGAGAGGGTCAGAGAGAGAGGGAGACAGAATCTGAAACAGGCTCCAGGCTCTGAGCTGTCAGCACAGAGCCCGACACGGGGCTCGAACCCACAAACCATGAGATCATGACCTGAGCCGAAGTCGGACACTTAACCTACTGAGCCACCCAGGCGCCCCTGAATTATTACAATTTTTAAAATATTTTTTAACCTTTATTTTTGAGAGGCAGAGCATGAGTGGGAGAGGGGCAGAGAGAGAGGGAGACACAGAATCTGAAACAGCCTTAAGGCTGTGAGCTAGCTGTCAGCAGAGAGCCCGACCCGGGGCTCAGACCCATGAACCGTGAGATCATAACCTGAACCAAAGTTGTACGCGCAACCAACGGAGCCACCCAGGCGCCCCTACAGTATTTTTTTGAAGTTTTTTTTTTTTTTTTTTTTTTTTTTTTTTTT
>NW_024080717.1:3057953-3098988 GCF_003009895.1 Hyaena hyaena | reverse complement strand
TTTTTTTTTTTTTTTTTTTTTTTTGTTTTTTTAAGAGAGAGAGAGAGTACACAAGCTGCAGGTGGGGTGGACAGAAAGAGGGAGACAGAAACCACAGCAGGTTACGAGCTATCAGCCAAAGTCAGATGTTTACCTTACTGAGCCCCCCAGGTGCCCCTTAAATACAGTCATCAATAAATAAGTCATGTAGGTTTTCTTAGCGTGTTTCTGAGATGTAATAAACTATGTGTCTCAAAATAAATAACATTTTAAAATATTTAATTTTTTTTTTTGCTGTTTAGAACTATTCCCTTTATTGATTTTCAAGTTATAAAAGGAGAAGGATCTGGATTTTTATTTTATTTATTTAGTTTTGTTTATTTTGAGAGAGAACATACTTGGAGGGGAGGGACAGAGAGAGAGAGATAGAGAGAGAGAATCCCAGGCAGGTTCCACGTTGTCAGTGCAGAGCCCTATGTGGGGCTCAAACTCAAGAACCATGATTTGAGCCAAAACCAAGAGTCAGAAAGTTAATGGGCTGAGCTACCCAGGTGCCTGGATGCGCTCATGTGACTGCCCCGCGTTCACGTGACGACTGGCCCACGTGACCGTGAAGCCCATACTGCTGCCCTCATGTGATTTCCGCGGTCACGTGGGCCGGGCCTCTGTGTTTCTGTTTACAGCTCTGCCTGTTCACCTGGCCTCCGCACCGTGTCTTCCTCTTCTGTCGGACTTTTCCCTGGACACTCTTGTTGGCCGCCTCCCCCTCGTCACCCAGTCGTGTCTTCCCTTCGTATATCTCATCGGCCTGGCTCTGGCCACGACCTGCCTTGGTCCCTTGTGCCGACCACATCTGCCTTTCTTTGTTAACAGGGGCTCATGACCAGCTCTCCTCTTACAGAGGCTGCAAGGAGTGTGTTCGAATCGTCAGAGCCGCCCCGGTGCTCCTAATGACACCGGAGCCCGTGACGTGGGGGGTGGTTTATCTTGTTAGTGTTTCCGGGGGCACTGTTTTATCTTCGCTCTCACGTTTTGATCTTGGTTGTCAACCATGAGGGGAAAACAAGAGTTTTTTCTTTCACAATTGAGATTGTGTTGATTCGTACACAGATGTTTCATTTTGTGCAGCTGTTTTTTTACTAAAGTTGACTTAATTATTTTGAGGGAGAGAGAGTGCCCGCGCAGGGGAGGGAGAGAGAATCCCAAGCAGGCTAAACACTGTCAGCACACAGCCAGACACGGGGGGCTCGAAATCTTGAACAGCAAGATCATGACCTGAGCTGAAATCAAGAGTCACTTAACCGACTGAGCCCCTCAGACGCCCCTCATTTTGTGCAGTTTTTAACACAGATACCAAAGACCTGAAAAGATGTGGTCTGTGATCTTATCTAAATTGTTATTCTGGTCACTTTCCAGCTTGAAATGCGGAGGCAGGGTGTCCTTAAGAAGCTGTCCAATACCAGTATCTGTGTGTTGATAATCTTTTCAATCACACCAGTCCGAAGCATGACATGTTCAGTCGTTCAGGTTTCCTTGGCACACCCACACAGTCTTTAGGGAAACTGGGCCAGTGTGCTCAGGAGCTGAGAGAGCCAAGATCAAGGAACCGTTTTCTTCAGGAAATGTCGGGGGGTAGAGGTAAGTGTCGATGCTTGAGACCCATTAAATACACGACCATGCCTCCAAATTGCCATGCTTTGTACTGTCGCCTGTGAAAACTGCTCCCCTCCTGTGGGATGTCAAGGTGACACCCCCCCCAGAGCCTGTGGGGTTCCATAGACATACTCTTTTCTGGTTGTACCAAAAAATATAAATATAAAAAATATAAATATAAATGTACCAAAAATAGAAATATTCCCAGAGCTGGTAAAAAGCTTACATTTCCGAATCGCAGTGAAAACCCCATCTGGGTTCTATAAGGAGACGGGCCCGCCAGTAATGTGGCGGGGACCTTCGACCGAGCGTCCTTCACCTCTGCCTCTTGAGAGGCCAGACTCTCCGGGGGCTTTCTTTCCTCTGTTTCCTCAGGTAGATCTGTAGTTTCTTGGTCAGTCCCTTCTGCCACTTTTCCCATTTGTTTGCACTTATTGTTTGAAGAGGTTTTGCTTCATTTCCACTTTTGCTGGTGCAGGTTTTAGCTGACAACTTGCGTTTCAACTTCCTCCCTCCACCCGAGATGACCCTTCTGTCGGGCACCTTGGTTGTGGAGAGGGTGCCAGTCTGTGCCGAGATGCCAGAGAGAAAGAGCCTTCTAGAAGCTTGGCTGCCCAGCTGGTGTGGCTTCTCCCGCCATGGGGGTGGGGGGGCAGTAATTATTACTTGTTAGAGTCTCCGACACATTTAGGTCGAAGTTTCTCATTTTCAATGGGCTTGTCCGGTACCAGAGATACCCAGAGATACGCACTCAGATTATTTCACCACTTGATACTTCCCCTGGATGAGTCAGGTTTCCTCTCCCAAGCTTCCGGGTTCCAGGAGAGTGAGTAACGTCATTAAATGAAGCAGCCAGAAGCCCTAACTTTAGGGGTGGCCCCGTCTGACAAAAGGCGCTGCTTTGTCATGCACTCCCTATTGTCTGGATCGCTCTGGAGATAGAAGTGATAAGTTGCAGGTGTGACTCACGGCCTTTGAAATAGGATATTGGCCTCAGTGTTGGTCTTGCCCCTTTCGTTTTGATCTCTGGCCAGTGTGACTTTTTGAATCACTGGGGCATAACACCTTGGCACCACTGGCTTCTTCCCTGTGGCCCATTGTGTCCACGTGTGACCACATCGTTAGGCCCTTCCTCACAGCATCTAGACCCCTTTCCTGCGCTCCTTTTCTCTGCCCTGTGTTGCTCTGAGCCGTCGGTTCTGTCCAGTGCCGAGGTGGAGGTAAGGACCTTCTCCGTTGCCATCCTGTTCTCCGGCAGAGGTTCATTTTACACGTGCCTACAAGATTCATCTTCCACAAATACTTGCCTGAATGCTGTCCTTTCCCTACTTCCACGCCTCCTTTCTCTGGGCCTTCACTGCCTACATGATATTGTCCAGATTCTGATTCAAGGTCAAGTTCCTATTCTTCCCCTTTCTGTCCTTATCTTCAAACGCTCCCTTGTGAGAGCGTTACAGCCTGCCAGGCGGACATTCCTTTGACACGCCTGGGCTTCCTGCCTCGGCCGCTGCCTTCACATCAAGACCCCACTTTGGAAGGTCCTTCCCCAATCACGCACTCCCTTTCAAGACGTGTTCATGCTCCTTCCTATTTGTGACACCGCATTTCCGCCTCGAGACAGAGGTGAATGTGGCCCCTCGTGTGCATTGGACGCGATTCCTTTCAGTGTATGTCTGGTCTGCAACCAGACCCGATTCTTTTGCCTCCGTGGGCCTACGCTCCTGATCATGCATAACGTCTGTCAAAAGAAGTATGAAAACTTTGTTCCAAAATACTTGGGGCGGCCAGGTGTCAGTTCAGAGTCAGACTTCAGCTCAGCTCATGATTTCATGGTTCTGGGTTTGGGCCCCGCATCGGCTCTGAGCTGATAGCATGGAGCCTCTCTGGGTTCTCTGGAAGCGGGTCGCTTCCGGGCGTGGGAGGATTTGTGTCTGCCTGCCTCCGTTGTGTGGTCGCTTTTCCGAGTCCGAGCTGGTGCCCGCGGCCGGCACTGCCCTGCTGGTGGCTCCCACCCTCCGTGCACCGCAGGCGGCTGCCCCTCCCGGTTAGCCAGGCAGGGTCCCGGGTAGCGTGTGGCCCTGGGACGGAGCGACCGTCCGTGCTGGGCGTTCAGTGGCACTGTAAAATGCTGGCGGGCACAGCCCTTATCCTGTGCTGCCCGCACAGACTTCAAGTCTGCCCTTCCCAAGTTCAAGCCTAATCAAGCCGAGCTGCTGTGAGACGTCTGGCGGCGAGGGGGGTGTGTGGCATGTTTTCAGGGCTGCTTTCTCTTTTACAGCCGCTTTCCCCAGGGGCACGATAACTATCAAAGAGAAACTTTCTCTTGGCGAGGAAGCCCAGGGTGGGGTGCAGGGGGGGAGGGTAACACCCCAGCTACTTTGTCTCCCAAACCCAGACCTGTGTTTTCTGGGAAGTGTAGGTGGAGTGTGGTCAGGGCGGGCGGAGGAGGCCCTGGAATGCAGTCTGCCCTTACACAGGAGACACTTGACAAGTCTTCGCCCACGAGAGGAAGGAATGTGTTGGTCTCCGGGTGAAGCCAAAGTGGGTGACAGGTCTCTGAGGTGTCCCCTCCAGGGCGCGCTGCCTTAACAAGTGTCCTGAGACCCTGCAGGTCATTAGTCACAGCGGTTTTGCCTAAAGATGCTCTCTCGTGGTACTCGGCTTCAAGATAGTCACTGGAGGGAGGACACTTAGGTTCCTACCTCAGGGTCAGAATCTTTCCTCATCAGGCACAGAGGCACGTGTGACTTTTATGATGCTAAATGCGTCTCACAAAAACTTACCATTGTAACCACTTGAGAATGTGTGATCCAGGGGCGCCTGCGTGGCTCCGTCGGTTACGTGTGGACTCCTCGTTTCAGCTCAGGTCATGATCTTACGTTTCGCGTGTTCAAGTCCCGTGTGTTCTGTGCTGACAGGGAGGAGCCGGCTTGGGCCTCTCTGTCTCTCTCCCTCTGAATAAATGAACTGAAAAACGCTTCTGTTCTGTGGCTTCTTCCCGGTCCCTGGCCCTTGCGTGTTCCAACGTGTCTCCAGAATGCTCTCCAAAATGCACATCCTTCAAGGCTGCACCTAATACTGGTTTTTTTATTTATCTATTTTGAAACAGAGAGAGAGAGAGAGAGAGCATGAGCAGGAGAGGGGCAGAGACAGGGAGAGAGAAAGAGAATCCCAAGCAGGCTCCGCACCTCCAGTGCAGGACTCAGACTCATGCACTGTGCGATCATGACCTGAACGGAAATCAGGACTTGGATGGTTAACTGAGTGGGCCACCCACGTGCCCCCAGGTCTGCATTTTAAACCCTGGGAGATTTATGTGCATATTACAGTTTGGGAAGCATTGGTCCATGAGCCTAGAAATGTCTTCGAGGTGAGAACTACATTTTGCAAGACCCACCCTCCAGTATCTAGCAGTTTCTGGTGCATAGTACTTGCTGAGGAGATACTTATTAAAAGAATAAATGCAAACTCTGAACTCACCCACAGGATGGCTCTCAAGCCCTCACACCACCAAAGCATCTATTGGAATTCAGGCAATAGTTTTAGCTACAGTCCCAAGCCACTATCTGCGTATGTTCTGTGTTCTAGATTTTGCCCTCCAAATTGGGTACTTAGTGCTTGAGAGGAGAGGTGGGAGGAGATGACTCCTTGAATGACATGCCTTGAGGGTCTGCAGCCTCCGGGTCCCTGTTTGAGGGACAGGTACTGGTTTGGCCCCCAGCCACCACAGAGCTGCCGCCTCTGGGAGTGCCCCGCCTGAGCGTTGGTCTGCTTCCCCTCAGGGCTTTCCCAGTACAGACAGGGTCCCTGGCCCTCCTCGTCAGGGTGAACTTTGCCGGCACTGCCTTCTGCGATGCTCACCCTGTCTCTTGGATCTCCTGTGCGTTTGTCCCCTCTTTCACTAAAGCTCTAATTGTGGGAGGCCCAGGGTCTCAGTCTCTGTGGTGATCTGCCCATGGCTCTGTCTTCTGTCCAGGCAGCCTCCTTCAGTCTCCCCACCCCTCCAAAGTTTGTGGGGTTTTTTAAGTTTTATTTATTCTTGAGAGAGTGTGGGTATGCGCAAGCAGGGTGGGGCAGAGAGAGAGACAAACAGAAAGGAAGCAGGCTCCAGGCTCAGAGCTGTCAGCACAGAGCCCAACACGGGGCTTGAACTCACAAACCGCAAGATCATGACCTGAGCCACCCAGGTGCGCTGCCCTTCAAATCTTTACTTGCCTTCTGCTCAGGTCACTCCATGGGTAGGTCACCTTTCCCTGGAGACTTCTCCCACAGCCAGCTGCCCACCGGGCCCTCCACCCGGACATCCCCTTGGATGTGTGTGTGCCTCATGCACAGGGCGTGGCAAAAACCCAAGCTCTCCACCGAGAGTCGCCTGCACCTTTACTGCACCTGGTTGAGTGTGTAATCCTGGGCGGGTGGACACTTACCTACGATCTGTCTGTTATTACGTTGGGAGAAAATTGTCTAGACTTTTGAAACCAGTTATTAAGAAAAATATGAAACCATCCATTCAGTTAAGGAGTCGTTGTTTACTTACATTGATGGTGTTGACTGGCCATGAATAATTGCTTGGTTAGCCCAGGAGTTCGGCCGCCCGTGGATTAAGGAGGTTCTAAGAAAGTATCTGTGCTTGCAGAACTGAGGCATGGAAGTTGCTTAGGACCCAGGTGTGTAACCCAGAGGCAGGATGCACTGCTCTACTGCTCTGCGAGGACTTGGTAAGGAATTGTTAGGTTGTGCCTCACAAAGTCGAGCAGTGAACTTTCATACTGTCCACAGATACACTCATAACCGTTAACTTTGTTCACTGCCTTTCCTAGCAGTTTGTAAAGATAATTGCTTTTTGCTATGAAACTGGGGTTGGCAAACTTTGCTTTGTGACAAGCCAAGTAGTAAATATTCTTGGCTCTGTGGGCCAGGCAACTCAGCTCTGGCTTGTACCAATAAGTAAGCAAGTGGGTGTGGTTCTGTTACGGTAACATTTTATTTACAAAAATAAAAAAAGGCATCTGGCTGGATTTTGCTCATGGGCCAGGGTTTGCCAAGCGCTAGCAGAGAAAGCAGGCGCACTTAATTTTTGCTGAATTGATTATTACTGTATGGAAAAAAAACAAAACTAGGTTTAGGATCTAAAGATCAGTATTTCTCCGGGCGCCTGGGTGGCTCATTTGGCTGAGTGGCTGGCTCTTGATTTTGGCTCAGGCCATGATTTCATGGTTCAGGAGTTTGAGGCATAAGTGGAGCTCTGCATTGACATTGTAGAGCCAGCTTAGGGTTCTGCCCTGTTCTCTCTGCCCTTCCCCTGAGTGTCCACTGTCTTTTTCTCTCTCTCAAAATAAATAAGCATTTTTTAAAATGCCACATGTTGTAGGGTTCTTTTTATTTGTTTAGGTGTGCATTTAATTTTTTAAATTTATTTATTTTGAGAGAGAGAGAGAGAGGGAACACAAGTGGGGGTGGAGCAGAGAGAGAGGGAGAGAGAATCCCAAGCAGGTTCCGTGCTGCCTGTGCAGAGCCTGATGCAGGGCTCAGTCTCATGAACCATGAGATCATGACCTGAGCCAAAATCAAGAGTTGGATGCTTAACCCACTGAACCACCCAGGCACCCCATTGTTCATTTATTTTGAGAGAGCAAGACAGAGAGAGACAGAGACAGAGAAACAGAGCATGTGCTTGGGAGGGGCAGAGAGAGGGGGAGAAAGAGAGCATTCCAAGCAGACCCCACACTGTCAGGACAGAGCCCAATGCGGGGCTCGATCCTACAAACCGTGAGATCATGATCTGCGTCAAAAGCAAGAGTCAGACGCTTAACAGAGGCGCCCAAGTGCCCCTTAGGATTGTTTTATGTGAGCTATTGAGGCATAGGCAAATGCATAGAGGCAGGAAGTGGGTTAGTGGCATCTGGGGGGAGGGGATCAGGAGGTGGCTGCTCACTGCTACCAGGTTTCTTCTAGGTGTAGAGAAGTGTTCTAATGCGGCGCGATGGTTGCACAATTCTGTGAATATACTAAAAGCCTGTTCACTTGTATATTTACATGGGTGAGGTTTGTGGTATTTGAAGTCTGTCTCAGTAAAGCAGTTACAGGAAGCTAGGCATGGATGAAGGGACGAGAAATCGTATGTGATAACACAACCCATCATTCTTGTTTGGATAAAGGAAGTCCAGAAAAGGGCCTGGATCTTTAGATCCACCGTTCGGGGTCATGCGTGGTCTGCAGCGCACACACTCTTTCCTGTTCCCTCGGTGAATGTGGCCCCCGTCTTTGCAGAGGCGGTGCTGGCTGACGGATGGGTCTCCCGTTCACCATATAGGAATCCGTGCAGCCGCAGGGCCAGATGGGGTCCTGGCCGGGCCCAGAGCCGGTCATAGAGCCGTGGGCAGCACACGCCACAGGCACGGCGCTCCCGGCCGACTTCTGGGGACTTGCTCTGACTGTTGGGAGGCTCATGGCACGTGGGTCTTTGTTGCAGATTGAAGAAGGAAGTAAAGCTGCAGCAGTGGACAAGTTACTGGCCGGGGACGAGATCGTCGGCATCAACGACATTGGTCTCTCAGGGTTTCGACAGGAGGCGATTTGCTGGGCGAAGGGCTCTCATAAAACCCTGAAGCTGGTGGTGAAAAGGTAAGACCCACACTTCATGCTGTGTTAACACAACAGAAGTGAGTAAAATAGCAAAGGGTGAAGCCAGGTCTGCTGCTCTCTATCACTGCAAGCACATCCCACTTTGGACCTGGGGGAGGGGTGTGTGTGTGTGTGTGTGTGTGTGTGTGTGTGTGTGTGTGTGTCTGGGTCTGGATCCACGTGCATGCGCGTGCATAAACATAAAATTCCATTTCTTGGCCAGGGATGATCCAGCATCAAAAACTTAAAAGATACCTTCTTCTATCACTGTGGATTGTTTATTTGCTATGTTAAATGAATTTGAACGCTCTTTTCTTTCTTTCTTTTCTTTTTTTTTTAACTTAAAGTCAAGTTAGTTAACATACACTGTAGTCTTGGCTTCAGGAGTAGAACCCAGGGATTCATCACTTACATACAACACCCAGTGCTCCCCAACAAGGTCCCTCCTTAGTGCCCATCACCCATTTCCCCTCCTCCCCATCCACCCTCAGTTTGTTCTCTGTATTTAAGAGCCTCTTATGGTTTGCCTCCCTTTCTATTTTTATGTTATTTTTCTTCCTTTCCCCTGTGTTTGTCTGTTGTGTTTTTTTTTTTAACTTTTTTTTTAAATTTATTTCTAGGAGAGAGAGAGAGAGAGAGAGAGAGGGACAGCGTGAGCAGGGGAGGGTCAGAGAGAGAGGGAGTCACAGACTGAAACAGGCTCCAGGTTCTGAGCTGGCAGTCAGCACAGAGCCCGACGCGGGGCCCGAACCCACGAACTGCGAGATCATGACCCAAGCGAAAGTCGGACGCCCAACCGACTAAGCCACCCAGGCGCCCCATCATCTGTTGTGTTTTTTTAAATTCCACTTATGAGCGCTATCATATGATGTTTGTCTTTCTCTGATTGACTTATTTTGCTTAGCATAATACCTTCTAGTTCCATCCACACTGGTGCAAATGGCAGGATTTTATTCTTTTTCTTCACTGAGTAATATTCCATTATATACGTACACCACATCGTTGTTATCCATTCGTCAGGTGAGGGACATTTGGGCTCTTTCCATACTTGGGCTGTTGTTGATATTACTCCTATAAACGTTGGGCTGCATGTGTCCCTTTGAAACTGTACCCCAGTATCCTTTGGATAAATACGTAGTAGTGCAATTGCTGGGTTGTAGGGAAGTCCTATTTTTAATTTTTTGAGGCACCTCCACATTGTTTTCCAGAGTGGCTGCACCAGTTTGCATTCCCCCAGCCGTGCAGCATCTGTCGTTTCTGAGTGGTTACGTTTAGCCACCCTGGCCAGTGTGAGGTGGTATCTCATTGTGGTTTTGATTTGTATTTCCCTGATGGGGAGCGACATTGAGCATCTTTTCATGTGTCTGTCAGAATGCTCTTCTTCTTTCTTCAGCAACATGTAGAGGATTCTCTCAGAGCTGCAGGGATGCTTCAGGTGAGGTGCTGTGACCTCTTGCTTCCACAAGGTGGCGGGCGACTGCATTTTCGGCTTTATGCTGACACCCAAGGACCTCCTGAAGACTTGTTGGCTCCAGGGCTTTCCAGGGATGTGCTGAGGTCTGGGGCAGGCGAGCACACTGCCTGCTCCTGGAAATCAGATTGCCGTCAGAAGTTTGGAGGACTTGAAGCGCATAGAAGACTAGAATGAGGGACATAATGTTTTTATGCACGGGAGCTACCCTTATCCCCTGTAAAGGCAACATGTGATTCCTTGTCTTCAAACAGAAGTAATTCTCTACCTTGCATTTTGTACGTGGCTAATTCACACTAAAGTATTTGCCGCTCCTCCTTTTTTTTTTTTTTTTTTTTAATGTTTTATTTATTTCCAGGAGAGAGAGACAGCGTGAGCAGGGGAGGGTCAGAGAGAGAGGGAGTCACAGACTGAAACAGGCTCCAGGCTCTGAGCTGGCAGTCAGCACAGAGCCCGACGCGGGGCTCGGACCCACGAACCGCGAGATCATGACCTAAGCGAAAGTCGGACGCTTAACCGACTAAGCCACCCAGGCGCCCCTGGGCTTTTAAAGTGTTTAGTTTTGGGGGCGCCTGGGTGGCTCAGTCAGTTAAGTGTCCAACTTTGACTCAGGTCATGATCTCACGGTAGGTGGGTCCGAGCCCCGCATCGGGCTCTGTTCTGACAGCTCAGAGCCTGGAGCCTGTTTCAGATTCTGTATCTCCCTCTCTCTCTCTGGCCCTCCCCTGCGCTCGCTCTCTCTCTCTCTCTCTTTCAGAAATAAATAAAACATTAAAAAATTTTAAAAAAAAGAAAGAAAGCAAAATTAGTGTATTGTTTCAAACTTGTCTCTAACTTTTAAAAAATAAATGGACTCGGGGCACCTGGGTGGCTCAGTCAGTTACATGTCTTACTTGAGCTCAGGACATGATCTAACAGGTTTGTGGGTTTGAGCCCCACGCTGGGCTCTGTGCTGACTGCTTGGAGCCTGGAGCCTGCTTTGGATTCTGTGCCTCCCTCACTCTTTCTCCTTCTCTCCCGAGCTCACTTGTGCACTCTCTCCCTCAGAAGCAAGTGAAGAAACATTTCTTAAAAGTGTTTAAAAAAATAAAGGGACTCAAGCATTTACGTCAGTTGTTAGTACAAGTCGACTTGAAAGCCTATTCCCAAAAGATTTCACTCCTTTTGACTGAAACCATAACCAAGGAGGAGGCTCAGAAACAAGGAGGGAAAAAAAAAAAAACACCTCTAATTTGTTGCCACACTGAATTAACACTTCATTTGCAAGTGGTACAGACTGTCCTGTCTGTAAATCAGAGATAAACTCTTAGATGGGCAGTTCGGGAGCACCTTGGAGAGGATGAGACAGGAGAGGTGCTGTCATATTGTGGAGTTATTCCTTTGTGGTCACGGTAATGGCCTTTCCCAGGTGGGCCTGTGTTCTCCTAGGATTCAGTGGCACGTAGAGCCGTAATAATGACAGCAGGGAAGCTGGCTCCACAGAGCTGGGCCGGCTGCCAGAAACCATCTTGGGGAGTGCTTTCCAGCTCCTCGGCTCACAGACGCTGCCCTCTCTGGTCTCCTGTGGGAGTCTGTGGGGTCACTTGAAAATGAGCCAGTAGGGTTTTTTTTTTAATGTGTATTTATTCTTTTTTTGGGGGGGGGGGGAGAGGGGCAGAGAGAGAGAATCCCAAGCAGGCTCCTCTGTGCCAAAGCAGAGCCCGACGCGGAGCTCAAACCCACGAACTGTGAGATCATGACCTGAGCTGAAGCCAAGAGGCAGACACCCAACCGCTGAGTCCCCCGGGCACCCCCTGAGATGATAGGTTTGAACCGTCACGTTGGCGGAGAGCTGACAGGTAGCAAGGCCCCTTGTTGGCGAGATTGTGGGGAAACAAGCATGTATTTGGTGCAGTGCCGATTGGATATAGATTGGACACACTTTCTGGTGAGTAGTCAGATGACATGTTTCCAAAGGCAGATCTTAGGCCCACAATTTTCGTTTCTGGGGTCCTAGATCCTCAGCAAAGGGAAATGACTGAAGTGAATTAGAGGCCATCCAAACTGTAAAGCGCTGCTATCACAAATGACGTCAGCATTTCCTGACATGGAAGACGCCCCACCAGGTGCACGTGAGTGGAACACATAAGAGCAGTCAGAGAACTGCGTACGTCCCGCTCTTCCAAGGTTGGGTTGTTTGTTCCTTAAGCGCACTTCACGCCCAGCACGGAGCCCAGCACCGGGCATGAGACCAGGACCTGACTGAGATCAAAGTCAGGCCTTGAAGGGGACACCTGGGTGGCTCAGTCGGTTAGGTGTCTGACTTCGGCTCAGGTCGTGAACTCAGGGTTCATGAGTTCGAGCCCCATGTCGGGCTCTGTGCTGACAGGTTGGAGACTGGAGCCTGCTTCATATTCTGCGTCTCCCTCTGTCTCTCTCTGCCCCTCCCCGCCCCTCAAAAATAAACAGTAAAAAAAAGTCAGACCTTTAACCCACAAAGCCACCCAGTTTCCCCCTGTTCTTAGTTTTAATTTTTGAAAATCTTGTGGTACAATACACATAATAAAAAATTTACCCTCAGAACCATTTTTAAGTGTATATTTAAGTAACATATTATTAATTTTATATTACCTTATATTATTATACTTAAAAATTACTTTCATAACAATAAAAACTTAGTATTTTTAAAGCTTATTGCATTTTTAAGTTTTTAGATTAAAATTTATTTTTCTTATTTAAAAACTTTTTTAAAAAATGTTTTAATATTTATTTTTGACAGAGAAAGAGTGCTCACGGGTGAGCAGGGGAAGGGCAGAGAGAGAGTCTGAAACAGGCTCCGGGCTCCGAGCTGTCAGCACAGAGCCCGACGCAGGGCTTGAACCCACAAACTTCTGAGGTCATGACCTGAGCCGAAGTTGGACGCCTAACTGACTGAGCCACGCAGGTGTCCCTAAAAAATTTTTAAGTTAAGTTTATTTTGAGAGAGACAGAGACGGTGCAAGTGGGGGAGGGGCAGAGGGAGAGAGAGAATCCCAAGCAGGCTCCACACTCTCAGCACAGAGCCCAGCACAGGCCTTGAACTCACGAAACCATGACATCATAACCTGAGCCTAAAGCCAAGAGACAGACACTATAACCGACCGAGCCCACCAGGTACCCCAGCTCATTGCATTTTTAAAGAGAAAGAGCTTTTGGGGTTCCATGTGCCTGTGCTCCTACGAGTCAGCAGGAGGGTGGGTCCCCAGGAAACCATCCACTGTGACATCATGTTCTGTCCTAGGCAGTGCCCCAGATGAGGTCCCTTTGTTGCTCTGTGATCAGGACAGAAGGAAGGACCCTAGGAAGGTGGCTGTTGGGATGCCGGCTACAATATACTCTAAAGCTAACTTTTTATTCTGCACTTACTCAGTTCTTAAAGTGATAACCGGGGCACAGGTGAGCACCCAGGCTCAGAAGGGCGCAGAGCGGACCGGGTACTGCGCCTCTGTTTGGCCTCTCCGGGCACCAGCACTGTCCTGCTGATCTTTTGGGCTTTGTGGGTCACATACGTCCTTGTGCACTTACCGTCCCTATCTGTAGAGATCGATCTGTATTGACTGCATGGAGGTCTGAGTCCCGATTTCTCTTAACGACCCCAGGGTGCTGCGTGATCTGGATCCTCTGCTCTTCTACGGAACCTCTATAGATGCACATTGGTTTTGGCGCAGGTCATGATCTCGTGTTTCGTAAGATCGAGCCTGACGTCTACACTGTTGTCGTGGAGCATGCTTGGGACTCTCTCTTTCCTTCTCTCTCTGCTCCTCCCCTGCTCTCTTTCATGCACACTCTCAAAAATCAGATAAACATTTTTTAAAATTCAAAAAAATTTTAAAAGGGCATTTTTCACTATGAATGAATTTGGGCATCATTCCATAGGTTTAGAAGCTTTTTTTTTTTTTTTTTTAACTAGAGAAACATCCACGAGGTGCCTGGGTGGCTCAGTTAGTTGGGCATCTAACTTCGGCTCAGATCATGATCTCGTGGATCGTGAGTTTGAGCCCCGCGTCGGGCTCTGTGCTGACAGCTCAGATCCTGGAGCCTGCTTCGGATCCTGTGTCTCCCTCTCTCTGCCCCTCCCCCGCTTGCACTCTGTCTCTGTGTCTCTCTCAAAAATAAATAAACGTTTAAAAATTTTAACTAGAGGAACATCTTTGAGGATATAAAACTAATCTGAATTCTGTTCAAACCAAAGCATCTTTGCCACAGAGAACTGGTCAGTGGAGGGACAGGGAGGAGACTCATGGGGCCTGCTAGCCGGTGCTGCTGACGAGTATTGAAAAGACTCTTGGTGAGAGAGATCAGACTTTTGCCCCAAAGGATTGATGAGAGCCGCTGTGTAGAACCCAGCTTTTGCATTCTGTACATCTAATTTTCTTTTCTTATTAAAAAAAATTTTTTTTAACATTCAATTATTTTTGAGAGAGAAAGGCATGAGCAGGAGGGGAGCAGAGAGAGAGGGAGACACAGAATCCGAAGCAGGCTCCAGGCTCCGAGCTGTCTGCACAGAGCCTGATGCAGGGCCGAACCCATGGACTGCAAGATCGTGACCTGAGCCAAAGTCGGACGCTTAACTGACTGAACCACCCAGGTTCCCTGTTGACTTCTATGTTTTTTGCAAACATACTTTTATTTAGTTTGTTCCTTTTTTAAAAGTATACTTTTGACATATACCACTGTGCAAATTTAAAATACTTTTAACAACATTTGGGTATTACAAAAATTTTGGCAATAACTTAGTATTAATTTTTAATACTATATGTGGATATTACTTTTGCCTAATAGAAAAAAGTCTAAGGGGTGCCTGGATGGATCGGTTAAGAATCCAAGTCTTGGGGCGCCTGGGTGGCTCTGTCGGTTAAGCGTCCAACTTCAACTCAGGTCATGATCTCATGGCTCACGAGTTCAAGTCCTGTGCTGGGCTCTGTGCTGGTGGCTCAGAGCCTGGATCCTGCCTCAGATTCTGTGCCTCCCTCGCTCTTTGCCCCTCTCCCTGCTCAGGCTCTGTCTGTCTCTCTCTCTCAAAAATAAATAAACATTAAAAAAAAAAAAGAATACCACTCTTGATTTCGACTCAGGTTGTGATTCCGGCATCATGGATGGAGCCCTACATCTGGCTCTGTGCTGAGCATAGTTTTGCTTAAAGATGCTGTCAGTCCCTTTACCTCTCTTCCCCACTTGCACTTTCTCTCTCTCTTTCTCTCTCAAATTTAAAAAAGAAACGTCTGAATGATGCTTTGTTCAGAAACACGAGTGAAATTCTCTAACCCGAGAACTGAGTTTTACATGGTCCTTATCACAGAGGCACCAATGAGTACTTTTAAAACAAATTCTCTGGAATTGGTAATATGTATTCTTCTCTGTCTAAACTTAAATCTTTGTTTAAAGCCTGCCATTCTCCTCATTCTCCATCCACAGGCAACCAATCATCAGACTTCTGTCTCACAGACCAGTTAGCATTTTCTAGCACTTTAAGTACAGCTCCAAGGTAGATCATGTACTCTTCAACAAGCAAATAAACAAAACCCAACCAGTTTATAAAAAGGCACTCTGGGGGCACCTGGGTGGTTCAGCCATTTCAGCATCTGACTTCGGCTCAGGTCATGATCTCATAGTTTGTGAGTTCGAATCCCACATCGAATGAGTTCCAGCCCCACTTCGGGTGAACCCTGCTTCTCTCTCTCTCTCTCTCTCTCTCTCTCTCTCTCTCTCTCTCTCTCTGCCTGCCCCTTGCTCGCCTGCATCCTCTCTCTCTCTCTCTCTCTCTCTCACACACACACACACACACACACGCACTCTGTAAACTATTCATAGACCGAGCCACAGACACATAAATACCCTGTGTTGCCCTACCGAGAGTATGGCTGGATGATAAATTAGTTTGCTCAACCCTTATTTAACTAGATTGTACTACTGGCCACTGCTCAGGTGCCCTGAGAAAGGCTGCCATTCATGACAAAGAAGGAGAGTGGCCAGTGCAGCTGCTGTGGTTCTGGGAGGCTCTGGGGAAATGTCCCTCAGTGTGAAATAGTACCCAGAGTTTCTAAATAAAACGAAACAGCAGTCTGCATGCTGATGCCGGCCTGCTGGTAGCCGTGGCGTATCTTTTCCTCCGAGGCTTGTTATATTTCATTGTGTGTGGCGATCAGGGGACCCAGCAGCTAGGTGGGATCGCAGTGGGCACCAGACAAAGTGGTGGCATCTGGTTTCATGGGCCGTGGGCATAGCTCTTGCCATCGCTTAGCAGTGGGTTGGGGAGGGCGAGTCAGGAGGTACGCGTGGATCTTTCTCCCCTGCGAGGCTTCTTTCCCAGATACAGGAGAGCGAGCTCTATCTTCCTCCCCGGGCAGCATCAGCGGGGAACCAAGAGCTGTAACCCTGACCCCCGCCAAGTGCACATCTGTTCTCCCGCAGGATGCCCGGGTGCTACCCACCACCAGGGAGGGGGCGGGTCTGCCCAGGAGCCAGGCCACCTGTTAGACCAGGGAGAGAGGCTGAGCCGAAAGTTCTTGCCTTGATCTTTCCTCCTCGGTGCTCCGACTTTGCTTGGCCGGGGAAGGAAGTGCTGCTCAGAGAAGGTCCAGGCGGACGCGGTAACCTTTTCTTCTGTGTCGCTGGTAGTCAGATAGTCGTCATCTGCACTTTGGTCCCGTGTGTCCCGGCCCCTCCCTGGGAGGGCTGCGGGGCAGGTCTGGAGTGGCTCCTCGGCCGTGTTTTCAGCGCCAGCCAGGGCTGCGGTGCTGGACAGGCCCGGGGGGCCCACCGCGCGCAAGGAGATGTGCCCGCAACAGGCTCAGACCAAAAACTGGGTCACGGACAGCATTTCCCTGATCCTCGTAGCGGAGTAGATCAGCCTTGTTTGTCGGAGATGTGCTCAGCGCTGCCCGATGCACAGGGGCTGTCGCGAAGGGGGGCATCTGGCTCAGAGCTGGGGTTAATGAAGGCCGCTGCGGTCCCATCCGATCCACTGCGCACGAAAACTGCGTGAAGAGCGCTGGGACCCAGTTCTCCGTCTCTCTCTCTTCCCAGGCAACTTACCATCGGCCCAGCTTCTAAAACGTACGTATAACTTCAAATATCCTCGGGAAAATTTCTTTTAAATGCCATGCCATCCATTATTTTGGAAAGCTTGCAACTGCTCTGGCTCTCTTTTTCAACTCTGTATGGGAATATATATAATTTTGTTTACAAGGAAGCACGCCTGCCCCTCCGCATTAAGGGTCCCCTTGAACCACCGTCTGGCGTAGCAGGTGGTTCTGCCAGGTCCAGATTATCGATAGGATTGGTTCCTGTGATTTCCTGCCTCCAAACCCTTTTGTGGCTCTAATCATATCCACTAAGCTTGCATCCAGGAGCAGATTAACACCCACCGGTAGACATTCTTTGCAGGAGGCTGAAAGGGTTGGCCAGACTACGGGCTGAGTTAGACATTTCTAGAAAGGGTTTTCTGAACTAGTGACCACAAATGTGCTTGCTAGGAGCACATTGCTTGCAGCATGCCTTGTTTTCTGGATGCCATGAATAGCGGTGAGCCCAGCACCACGCCTGGGTGTCGCCGGGCACCCCTCTGCTCCTGGCTCCTTGGAGCTGTCCCCAGCAGGTGGTTCTGCGTGGCCCCGACGTCAGTTAGCGCCGATGTTCCTGGAAGCAGCTAGCGCAGCATCGCGGCAGGATTTCAGGGAAGACCAGGACATCACACACTTTGTTCCTCCCCCGTCCCTCCCAGGAGCTCTTCCTGGGGCAGAAATCATATGTGTTTTGTGGATGGGTGTATGCTTAGTGGGGGTGTTGGCAAAAACCCATGCTTCTGAAGGTCTGTCATCCGACCAACATGAGGTGGTATCTCGGTGTGGGTTTGATCTGTATTTCCCTGATGAGGAGGGACGCTGAGCATCGTTTCATGTGTCTGTTGGCCATCTGGATGTCCTCTTTGGAGAAGTGTCTGTTCATATCTTCTGCCCATTTCTTCACTGGATTATTTGTTTTTCAGGTGTTGAGTTTGGTAAGTTCTTTATAGATTTTAGACACTAACCCTTTATCTAAAATGTCATTTGCAAATATCTTCTCCCATTCCGTCGGTTCCTGTTAGTTTTGTTGATTGTTTCCTTTGCTGTGCAGAAGCTTTTAATCTTGATGAGGTCCCAGTAGTTCATTTTTGCTTCTCTTTCCCTTGCCTTTGCAGATGCGTTGAGCAAAAAATTACTGCGGCTGAGGTCAAAGAGGTTGTTGCCTGCTTTCTCCTCCAGGGTTTTGATGGTTTCCTGTCTCACGTTCAGGTCTTTCATCCATTTTGAGTTTATTTTTGTGGATGGTATAATAAAGTGGTCTAATTTCATTCTTTTGCACGTTGCTGTCCAGCTCTCCCAGCACCATCTGCTAAAGAGACTGTCTTTTTTCCATTGGATGCTCTTTCCCACTTTGTCTAAGATGAGTTGGCCATACATTTGTGGGTCCAGTTCTGGGTTCTCTATTCTGTTCCATTGATCTATATATCTTTTTATGCCAGTACCATACTGTCTTGATGATTACAGCTTTGTAGTAGAGGCTAAAGTGTGGGATTGTGATGCCTCCCGTTTTGGTTTTCTTCTTCAATATTACTCTGGCTATTCGGGGTCTTTTGTGGTTCCCTACAAATTTTAGGATTGTTTGTTCTAGCTTTGGGAAGAATGCCAGTGTAGTTTTGATTGGGATTGCATTATATTTTATTATTTAAAACATGTTTTTAAATTTATTTATTTACTTTGTATGTGAGAGACAGGAGGTGGGGAGGAGGAAAGGGGCAGAGAGAGAGGGAGAAGGAGAATCCCAAGCAGGCTCTGCAACATCAGCGCAGAGCCCGATGTGGGGCTTGAACTCCTGAACTGTGAGATCATGACCTGAGCAGTAGAAAAGAGTCACATGCTTAACTGACTGGGCCCCTGGGCACCCCACGTTTACTGCTCATCTCTACTGCTCATGGCTCTGCTAGGAGGCCAGGGTGGGTGTGAATGAGGGGCGCACTGTGTTTACTCCTCTAATGCTCATAGCTCTGCTAGGTGGCCAGTGTGGGTGCGACTAAGAGCCAAGTATGGCATAGTGGTTTCACCCAGGTCCTCCCATTGGGATCTTGTGCCCTCCTGTCCTGGCACATCCTGTGGCCTGTGTACTCCTCAGGGCCCCCCCACTTGCGGTGCTGGATGGCTTAAAGCCATCTGAGTGTGTGTCTTGTTCGAGAAGAAACCCCACACTCTTGTGAAAATGAGGACCTTAAATCTGTTGTCGTTTCTGTTGCATCTGGGTCTCCTTGAAGCAGTCAGAGGGACAGTGACTGTGTGAGACCACTAGGTGGCGCCAGAGAGCGCTTTCCCTACAGCCCGCCTGTCCAGCATCCTTATAGGGTTGTGATCGAATGAACACGTTCTGGTACAGAACACCCTCCTCTCTCTTATCAACACGAACCCAGCCATTTGAGGCAGTCAGAGGGGCCGAAGCACAGAAGGTAGCCGGAACCTTCCCAAATACATTCCTTATGCACTAGGTCAAAGGACCTGACGAAAGTTCATTTGTTTTAGGAAAACGTCGCTGTCCCCAATAGCCAGGGTATCCTTATGTGTAGCTTATAGGTATATCCTTTTTTTTTTTTTTAATATTTTTATTTATTTCTAGGAGAGAGAGAGAGAGACAGCTTGAGCAGGGGAGGGTCAGAGAGAGAGGGAGTCACAGACTGAAACAGGCTCCAGGCTCTGAGCTGGCAGCACAGAGCCCGACGCGGGGCCCGAACCCATGAACCGCGAGATCATGACCTAAGCGAAAGTCGGACGCTCAACCGACTAAGCCACCCAGGCGCCCCGGTATATCCTTTTCACTGTGTGATCACTTGTTCTTTTTTTTAAAAAAATTCATACCGTAGTTGTTAACTGTGTCTTCTTGAAATAGACGTGCCTCTATATGTATTATCTTTTCGTTTTATTTTGTAATGTTTACTTCTTTTTGAGAGAGAGAGAGAGAGAGAGAGAGAGAACATGAACAAGGGAGGGCAGAGAGAGAGGGAGACACAGAATCCAAAGCAGGCTCCAGGCTCCGAGCCGTCAGCACAGAGCCCGACACGGGGCTCAAACTCATGAGCCTTGAGATCATGACCTGAGCTAAGGTTGGACGCTGAACCGACTGAGCCACCCAGGTGCCCTGTATTATCTCTTTAAAAAAGGGAATACGTGTGATCCTGGAGTGCTGCTGTCCCCCCTTCTTCCCCCCCCCCCAAGTAAGCCAGCACATACCCCAGTCCTGCCAGGTTCAGGGTTGAAAGACGTTGCACAAAGTAGGAGGTGTTTTCTTTTCCAAGTTTCCTTTTTTATTTGTTTCCTTCGCCTCCACCCTCAGTCTAGTTTATTTCCTTCCTTAATTAACTATAAAGGAAGATGAAAGACATTGTGGATATGATAGCACAGAAAACGCCACCTGAACCTGAAATTCACATGGCCAGAACCTTCCTTACAAGGATTTTGAGAAGCTCAGTGACGTACAGTTTGGTTTCGCAATCCCTGTACTTCTGTGATGGGATGAATTTGTCTGGTTTTTTGCCCTTGTTCCTGGGGGGACTCCTGCCACGTTCCACATTCTGCCACCCATCTGTTTTTTGTCCTTAATTATGAGTTGTCAGAAGGTTTTATGATTATGTATTTACTTTTGAGGGGGGCGGCCAGAGAGAGGGAGGGGAGAGAGAGAATCCCAAGCAGGCTCCACACTGTCAGCATGGCTTGAATACATGAACTGTGAGATCATGACCTGAGCCAAAATCAGGAGTTGAACACTTAACCCTCTAAGCCCCTCAGGTGCCCCATGAGTGTTCAGAAGGTTTATGTTATAAATACTTTCCAGATTTCTTTAATACTCTTTTTTTTAATTATTATTTTTAGAGAGTGTGTGTGTTAGAACACACGAGCAGGGGAAGGGCACAGGAGAGAGAGAATGTTAAGCAGGCTCCACACCCAGGGCAGAGACCAACGTGGGGCTTGAGCTCATGACTGTGGGATCATGACCTGAGCCAAAATCAAGAGTCAGATGCAGGTACGTGGATGGCTTAGTGGGATAAGCGTCCGACTTTGGCTCAGGTCATGATCTCACAGTTCGTGGGTTCGAGCCCCGCGTCGGGCTCTGTGCTGACAGCTCAGAGCCCGGAGCCTGCTTTGGATTCTGGTCTCCCTCTCTCTGACCCTCCCTGCTCACGCCGTCTCTATCTTTCTCTCTCAGAAATAAATAAAACATTTTTTAAAAATTCAAAATAAATGAATAAACTTTAAAAAATGTGGTCTAAATCGTGAGTCCGCTGAGCTGGGGACTCCCGCACTTTTCTCTAGCGCCCTCGCTCTTCCTCAGGGAGGCGCAGGGCTGTGCGCACAGCTGGGAAGACGGGAGAGCCCGACCGAGGTGCGCCTGGAGGCGGGGGCGAGCAAAAATGGGAAATGCGAAAAATCTGAAAAATGGAAACATTCACCTGTGTAGAGCAAAGACTGAAGCATTAGGGTTCGTTCACATGCTGGAGCCCGTGACTCCCGCGCTGCGGCAGGATGAGTTCTGCACTAACGAAAATCAGCAACGTTTCAGACGCAGATGCGCGGAAAGCCCCAGAAGCAGCGCTGTGGGTCGCGCCGAAGCAGCGGCGACAGGTGTCCGTGTCGCGCTCCCGCCCGCGCGCCGCGTCTGTGTCTGAGGTCCCTGAGGTGTCCGCGTTCTTTTGCAGGAAGGGTGAGCTGAGCTGGAGGCCGCACTCCTGGCATGCCACCAAGTTCGCCGAGGGCCGCCCCGACGCGACAGCGGCCCCGGGCCCCTCCGCCAGCGCCTGCGCTTCCTGGCACGGCCGGCACCACGCAAGGTAGGCCCAGCGGTCCGTCCGGGACCCACGCTGTTCCGCATGCCACAGCGCCCACGACTTCCCGGCCCGGCCACGACCCCACCTTTCTTCACTTCACAACGATTTTGTTTCTCTTGACTTTTCTTAACGTTTATTCATTTTTGAGACAGAGAGCGAGCAGGGGAGGGGCAGAGAGAGAGGGAGACACAGAAGCTGAAGCAGCTCCAGGCTCTGAGCTGTCAGCACAGAGCCCGAGGCGGGGCTCGAACCCACAACAGTGAGACCATGACCTGAGCTGAAGTCGGACACTCAGGTAACTGAGCCCCCTAGGAGCCCCAGAATCATGGCCTTTCTGCCCCTTGGTACATCAATATTTGGGTGTGGAAAAGTAACGTTATCCCTGAACTTCCCCTTTTAGTTTGAAAATTATTGTGATTTGGGGTACTGGGGCGGCTCACTTGGTTAAAGTCCGATTCTTAGTTTCTGCTCAGGTCATGATCTCACGGTTCATGAGTTTGAGCCCCACATTGGCTCTGCGCTGACAGCTCAGAGCAGGCTTGGGATTCTCCCTCTCTCTCCCCCCCCCCCTTTGCGCGCGCTCTCTCTCTCTCTCTCTCTCTCAAAATAAATAAGCCTAAAAATCAAAAAAGAAAGTTATTGAGTGTTTCTTCTCTGTTTTTACCTTTTTAAAGGATTATTAAAAAAAAAAAAAAAAAGATTTGCAACAGGCCCCAGTGGCTCGCAAAGCCTGAAACATTTACTGTTTGGCCTTTAAGAGAGAAAGTGTGCCGACCTCTGAGCCTGACCGTGACTGGGGACGCGCCCTCCAGGTCCTCAGAGCACTCGGCTACGGCATCCCTACTGCTGGGGTCCTGCCCGCCGACTACATCGCTCCCCTCTGGCCGTCCCGTCTGTGCCCCCGCGGGCGCGCCACCACGCACAAGACAGGCATTGAATGAATACTGCTGACTCTTGAACCACTGGGTCCACTTACGCACAGATTGTTTTCAGTAAATACTGCACAGTTGACCCAGGAGTCTGGGGCTCAGGGAAGCTTCTGGTGTTGTGATGGCCCTTCAGGAACCCCAGCATAATGAAGGCACAAAACACAGTAAGATCCCTGAGGCAGTGACTGGCAGCAGAGAAGAGGCCCAAATACAGGGAGCTGGGTCCTCAAGCAGGAAGGGTAGGGGGCAGCAGTGAGGCCAGCTCTGCCACTGTAGCTCAGAGGTGAACAAATGGCCACGATTCTGTTCCAGTCACAGTTTATCTGTGGGTGCTGACATGTGAATTTCCTATCATTTCCACGGTTCGCCAGATAGTTTTTTTTTTAATAGTTTGTTGACATTAATTTATTTTTAACAGAGACAGAGTGTGAGAAGAGGAGGGACAGACAGAGAGGGAGACACAGAATCCGAAGCAGGCTCTAGGCTCTGAGCTGTCAGCACAGCACAACATGGGACTTGAACTCATGGACCATGAGGTCATGACCTGAAGTCGGACGCCCAACCAACTGAGCCACCCAGGCGCCCCAAGAATAGTCTTTTGATCCATGCCCTCCCCCCAGTCATTTAACTATCCAAAGCCTGTTCTCACAGTCTGTAGTTTGCCTACTGCCATACTTAGTGATAGAGAATAAAAGTCACGTAGGCATTGCTGTAGGCCGTCACATAGACATTGCTTCCTGGTGATCGCTGTGGACTTTGGCCAGCCTGTGGGCATTGACAAGAAAAGTGTACATCTAGCACATGAAGGCGTTTGTTTGGGGAAAGAGCATCATCACATGGGCCAGCCTGGGTCCTTTCAGCCTGCCCTCCGGAGTTGCTCTTTAAGATGCCGTGCTGAAAGTGCACCTGGGTTTCTCAGCCGATTAAGCATCTGACTCTTGATTTCGGCTAAGGCCATAATCTCATGGTGTGTGAGTTCAAGCCCTCCATCAGGCTCCGCACTGATCGGTATCCTCTCTCACCTCTCTCTCTGACCCTCCACTACTCAGGCACTTGCATTCTCTCTCTCTCTCTCAAAACAAATTTTTTAAAAAACTTATAAAACAAAAGGGTGTGCTAAGGCTGCATTTCAGGTCGTGTGACGCATCTAGACATTTCTTTATATTTCTTTATTTTTTAAATGTTTATTTTTGAGAGAGTGCACGAGCAGGAGGGGGTCAGAGACCGACAGGGAGGCACAGAATCCACAGTAGGCTTCAGGCTCTCAGCTGTCAGCACAGAGCCTGACGTGGGGCTTGAACTCCTGAACCGTGAGGTCATGACCTGAGCCAAAGTCGGACGTTTAACCCCCTGAGCCACCCAGGTGCCCCGGCATCTAGACGTTTCCACGCTGCGAGCGTGACCCTGCTCTCCTCATTCCCCCCTGCACTGTGACTCGATTCTAAAGCTGTCTCTCCTCTCTGGTTCTCCCTTCCCAGTTCTTCCTCACATGACCTGTCGGGCGCGTGGGAGCCCACGAACCTGCAGCGGTCCTCTGACCAGTACAGCTCCCTGGGGAGCGTGGACAGCCTGGACCAGCCGCCCCAGCCCTCCCCCTCCGGACGCCTCTCCGCCGCCAGGTCCAACGGCAGCATCGAGCGCCTGGGCGGCCAGAGCAAGCGGGACTCGGCCTACGGCTCGCTCTGCACCGGCGCCAGCACGCCCGAGCACAGCCTGCCCAGGGCTGACGCGTCCTCTGCAGAGAACATCGTCTACAAAGTGGCCCTGTGGGAGGCCTCCGGGGCGGGCGGCCGGCAGGGCCAGGCCGCCAGTGACCCTCAGGGCCTGCAGGAGAGGCTCGGGTCCTTCCCGCCCCAGGCCCCTCGCGACAGCAGCAAAAGCCCCAGGCCAGAGGACAGTTCTGAGGCCAGGCCGGCCACTGCCGGCAGAACGAATTTTGGGCCGGTCTGGTATGTGCCCGATAAGAAAAGAGCACCTTCGTCCCCTCCGCCGCCGCCTCCCCCTCTCCGCAGTGACAGCTTCGCCGCCACCAAGAGCCACGACAAGGCCCAGGGCCCTGCGCTGTCAGAGGGGGCCAGCGGGCAGCACTTTCCAGGCCTGCCCGGGGCGCAGCCCCACATTGACTGGAGGCCAGAGCCCGCCGACCAGCACTGGCAGCCGCCGTGGGCCGGCAGCGGGAAGGGAGCCAGGAGCTCGGGCTGTGCGCCCCAGGTGCCCCGGGACTGCTCGGTGCCCACCTGTGACCACAGGCCGGGCAGCCCCCCGGGGGCCCCTGGCCGGCTGCATGCGTCTCTGTCCAGCACGGACGTGCGGTTCCCGCAGGCTTCCTGTGGCTGCCTGCACCCGCGCCAGTACAGTGACGGGAGTCCCTTCTGTCACCACGGCCCCAGGGCCGCCACGTCGCTGAGGGAGCAGCACCTTGTGGCCGTCCCTGGCAGCCCTCAGGAACCTTCCGGAGACCGTCTCCAGGACGACGGCCCCACTCCAGTCAGGTGGCCCGGTGCGACCGAGCCGAAGGGGGACAGTGGTGGGCAGAGCCGCTACCACTGTGTGACCAGCAGACAGTGCCCGCAGGGAAGCGCCCAGGCGGCACAGCCCCGCGAGGAGTCCTGGCGTCCCGACGCGGCCGCGGGCGCCCGCGAATTCCCCCCCGCGCCCCCGACGGGCCCCAGGCCCCGCAGTCACCTCCGCCAGCAGGAGGCGGCCGCGGAGCCCCGTGAGACAGACCGCGCGGCCGAGGGCCGCCCCGCGGGAGGCGAGGAGCCCCAGGGAGCCGGTGGCAAGGGAGCGGCCGACGGCCTCGCGCGCGCCCAGGGAGACGGCTCCCCGCGCAAGGCGCCGCCGCCGCTCTCGCTGGCCCGGGAGGGGGCGCGCCGGCCCGACGACGGCCAGGCGGCCGCTGCGGAAAGGCCGCCCCCGTTCGACGGCCAGGCGGGCAGGGCCACACGGAGAAGCGACCGCTTCGCCACCACCCTGAGGAACGAGGTCCAGATGCGCCGCGCCAACCTGCAGAAGAGCAGAAGCACGGCGGCGCTGCCTGGAGGCGGCGACGAGGTGCGGGAGGCCGGCCCCGGCGCCCCCCCGGAAGGGCCCTTCCCGGGCACCTATAAAGACCACCTGAAGGAGGCCCAGGCCCGGGTCCTGAGGGCCACGTCCTTTAAGCGCCGTGACTTGGAGCCCGGCCCGGCCGATCGTTTCGCGGCGCCGGCAGAGCGGCGGGCGGAGGAGCACGTCGCCCATCCGGGGGCCGAGGAGCACAGTGCGCATCAGGCCGCCGCACCCCACTTCTGGGAGGGGGGGCTGCCCCAGCCGCCCCCGCCGGGAGGGGCCCTGCTGCTCGTGCCGCGCATCGGGGGCCGGAAACGGTTCACGGTGCAGCAGAAGCTGAAATCGTACTCCGAACCCGAGAAAATGAACGAGGTGGGGCTCGCAGGCCCTGATCGCCGCGACCAGCACCCCGGGGCGTCCGAGGACACCGTGGGCACGTTCGCCGACAGGTGCAAGTTTTTTGAGGAAAGCGGCAGACCCGTCCCCCAGAGACCTGGGCAGAGGCAAGCGCTCTGCGCGCTCCGGAAAGAGAGGCTGGAGCGGCCCCGGACGGCGGGCCACGGGTGTGAGGGTGCAGAGCCTTGGGTCCAGGACAGGGCCCACACGACCTCCCTTGGAGAGAACGCCAGCGGTCACGGAAGAGCGGCGAGCACGGGAAAGCCAGAACCACCTCAGAGACTTGGAACCTTTGCCGAGTATCAAGCCTCTTGGAGGGAGCAGAGGAAAGCTCTAGAGGCCAGGCGTTCTGGGCGGTATCACTCAGCGGATGACATCTTGGACGCAGGTCTGGATCAACAGGAGAGGCCGCCGTGCGTGCATGGAAGGTCGCGCTCCTCGCCGTCCACAGACTTCTACAAACAGGTAAGGTCTGTGCCTCAGCCAAGGGAGAGCTGCCCCGGGAAAGATAAGTGCCAGCGTCCGTGTCACTTGTGTCCGGTCGGTTGAGCGTTTCTGTGCACCGGCTTTTCTCTCTGGACTGGTGTGAAAGGTACCTGGGGACCAAACCTACATCCATGAGTTTGACTCTGCGTCGGCATGCGTGTCCGGCCCCCAGCTTCCCCACCTCGCTTGCTTCAGCTCTCTTTCCCGTGATTAGCTTGGCCCAACCTTACCACCAGGCGAAGAATTTGGGGGGGACCCTAGAAAGCGGCAAGTTCCCCTCTGAAATGAAGACGTACTTTATGTAAATGGCTAAGATAGTGTATGATGTAAGTGGAACAGGAGAAACTTAACGGAGGACCGTAGGGGAGAAGAAGGGGAAAAATAGTAGGGGAGAGGGAGGGAAGCAAACCGTGAGAGACTCTTGAATGCTGAGAACAAACTGAGGGCCGAAGGGTGGGGGGGGGGGGGGGGGGGACATGGGAGGGCACTTGTGGGGATGAACACTGGGTATTATATGGAAACCAACTTGGCAATACACTATAAAAAAAAAAGAAAAAACTCAAGGCTGGTGAGACCATGACCTGAGCCAAAGTCAGACGCTTAACCTACTGAGCCACCCAGGAGCCCCAAGCGTTCGTCTCTTGATTTCGGTTCAGGTCCTGATCTCACAGTCTGTGGGTTTGAGCCTGATGTCGGGCTCCGAGCTGACAGCACGGAGCCTGCTTGCGAATCTGTGTCTCCTTCTCCCCCACTCGTGCTCTGTCTCACTCAAAGTAAATACATAAGCATTTCAAACAACGTACACAGTATTCAGTACGTGCATGTAAACAGAGCTGCCTGTTCCTCGGTGGCATCCTGGCGCTGAAGGGCGTGTAGATGCCACAAGCATGGGTTTCTGTCATGGCCGTGCCCTACCTTGAAGACCGACCACACAGCGTGTCCTCTGAGAATTCCGCACCTGCTCAGTCAGGAGACGAGAATCCCAGACATGTCCCAGGGCTGGAGGCTTCGCTGCAGTGAGTTGTAACCAGTGGTATCGGAGCTGATTTTTCGGTTCGGATTGTTTGGTCTGTAGCGTCACATGCTTCTACGGATCTCACAAAGCAGTTCTGCCCCCTGCCCAGAACCCAAGCGGACTTCTGCTCTCTCTCTAGTCCATCGGTTTCAATAAACCAGTGTGGAGAGGGGCGCCTGGCTGGCCCAGTCGGCTAAGCGTCGGACTTTGGCTCGGGTCATGATCTCACGGTTCCTGGGTTCGAGCGCCGCGTCGGGCTCTGTGCTGCCGGTGCAGAGCCTGCTTCGGATCCTCTCTCTCCCTCTCTCTCAGTCCCTCCTCAGCTCTCTCTTTCTCTCTCGCAAAAATAAACAAACATGAAAAACCCACAGTTTGGAGAGTGGGGCTCGTGAGCCCCGTGGCCAAGTGTCAGCACAGGGCACCAGGTCACGTCATCGCCTCTGCGGTACAGGCTCACAGGACGAACCCACAATGAGGGGGTTCATAATCATAGACGTCTTGAAGAGGGCGGCTTGATGACTTGGTGTCTCGCTGTGCTGCTCTTGGCAGGAAGCTGCCATCGGAACACGACAGCCAGCGGGGGACGCTGGTGCGCACAGAGAGCCGTCCTCCACCGTCTGGGCCGAGGAGGGACGCCCTAGTCCGAGGTAGGTGAATTCGGGAGTTGGGGGTGCTGAGAAGACATCTTGGAGGTGGCCTTCTTGATGGTGGGTGGATGCTTGGGTCACGTGTTTGAGCGGCTGGGTTTGGTTTTGTTTTGTTTCTGTTTTGTTTTGCCAAACCAGGGTGGCTGCTAACTGGTGTGGTTTCCATCCCCGGCGGCCCCGCTACAGCTGCGTTCCGAGCAGAGCCTGGAGCCCCGCGCCGCTGCCAGCCGGGCATCTCCAGGGCGGGGACGCCTTCCAGTGCCATCGTGGCTTTTTTTTTTCTGGTTCTGAAAATGGCTGCTGTGTTTTCTGTACAGTACGGTTCTTTCCGTTGACAAAATGAGGAATCCAGTGTGATGGCGCTTGAATGAAATGCTTTATCCAGAATGCTCGATTGAAGGGATGCTTTAATGGTCTAAGTACGCAGCTGGGCTGCCGGGGCATGGTCTCCAAACTGGAGTTGCCTGGAAGGATTGTCAGAAGGGAATGGGGGCAGCCTTTGTAAACTGGGCTTATTTCGGGCTCGAAATTAGAAATTACGTCCGTTGGCTCCTCAAGAGGCTTAGAACATCTGAAAGAATTGTGGACCGTAGTCTAGTGTCATTACCGTGTTGTGTGCATTGTTCTAAAATGTGGCCAGGGTAGCTGTTTCAGTGTAGTCAGGATGGAATTTAGATTGATTATGTAAGTGAATAAATAAACAGTGTCATCTTGCCCTTGATATGCACGAGGCCGGAGGGAGATGGAAGCGCAGATTACTGTAGGACCTGTGGTATCAGCTTATTTTAAGAATGCTGATAGGGGGGCGCCTGGGTGGCTTAGTCGGTTAAGCGTCCGACTTTCGCTTAGGTCATGATCTCCCGGTTCGTGGGTTCGGGCCCCGCGTCGGGCTCTGTGCTGACTGCCAGCTCAGAGCCTGGAGCCTGTTTCAGTCTGTTGACTCCCTCTCTCTCTGACCCTCCCCTGCTCACGCTGTCTCTCTCTCTCTCCTAGAAATAAAAAAAAAAAAAAAAAAAAAAAAAAAAAGAATGCTGATAGGGCGCCTGGGTGGCTCAGTCGGCTGAGCGTCCACCTTTAGCTCGGGTCACGATCTCGTGGTCTGTGAGTTCAATCCCCGCATCAGGCTTGCCGCTGTCAGCTCAGAGCCCACTTAAGACCCCGTGTCCCTCTCTCTCTGCCCGTCCCCTGCTCACACTCTCAAAAATAAATAAAACTTTTTTTTTTTTTTTATAAAGGAGGCTGATAGAGGCATGAAAATAAATGTACACAATTGGGTCGCTGAAGGCAGATCTCCCTATTGCTTTGAGGATCTCTGGTGATTGGTGTGATATTCAAATTTAAACACTCAGCCTCAAAATTCAGGGTTCTGTTGCGGAAATAACCAGTTTAAATGTTTGCTTCTGAGAGCCTTCTATCCTGGGGTTTTATTGCATCTGGCTTTAAGCTCGAGTGCTGTTTGCCTTGGAGGACAGTATGCAGTCTCTGCGTGGCCCTGAGGGGACACGAGTGGTTGTTCGTGGAGGAAGCCCCGGTACTTAACAGCCTGCGTGGCTGCCAGCAGGCATCCCTGGGCTGCAAGGAACGGCCGGTGAAGGCGACGCCCACGGAACCGAGCCGTGTCTGAGACACACAATCACAGCTTTCTTGCTCTAGATCCTGAGGAAGTCACGTGCCCGGCTGCAGTTGTGAGAGCGCTGGCTGCGCCCCGCACTGCGCCCCGGTTTCATCCCCGGCCCCTGCACCTCACTGGCGCTGCCCAGGGCCCGCGTGCTGCTGGGAGTTCGCGCCTCTGCGGTGACCAGAGTCCTGAGGAAGAGCTCTGATGTACAGTGTGTGCGTGTGCGTGTGTTGCACATGGCGCTCTCAGCAGTGAAAGGGTCAAGAGGAACAGGAGGCGGGACCACATGCTTCATTTATCACGCCCGGCCTTCTAGCAGACTGCTAACCACTGCGAAGAAATTAGTTCCAGAAGCTTTCTGCTTTTGAGCTACAGACCCAGCAATTTTCAGAATGGTGTGCACTCTCGAAGGGTGGCAGGACTCACTGAAATTCCAGAATAGGAGCCTTGGAAAGCCATTCTCAGCTTTTTTCAGAGAATGTTTGTTTTCTGAAGTATCAGTAAGAAATCGTGTACTTAAAGCATTAAATCTGGGAATAAGGAATGAAAATTAAGGTAAAGGACTGGCTTTTGCTCACAGAAAACAAAATCCTGTAATACAAAGATTAATATTTACTTATTTTTGAGAGAGACAGAGGGTGAATGGGGGAGAGGGAGACAAAGAATCGGAAGCAGGCTCCAGGCTCTGAGCTGCCAGCACAGAGCCCAATGCGGGGCTCGAACTCACAAACCACAAGATCTTGACCATGAGTCCAAAGCTTAACCGACTGAGCCACACAGGTGCCACCCTGTAATACAAAGATTTAAAAGATGCCTAATGTTTTGGATAATTTTTTTTTAGTTTTTTAATGTTTTATCTATTTTTGAGAAACAGACAGAGCGCGAGTGGGAAAGGGGCAGAGAGAGAGGAAGACAGAATCCAAAGCAGGCTCCAGGCTCTGAGCTGTCAGCACAAAGCCCAACACAGGGCGTGAGCCCACAAACCATGAGATCGTGACCTGAACGGAAGTCGAACACTTAACCAATTAAGCCACCCAGGTACCCTGCTAAAATGTAAAACAATGTAAGTGTGTCTATAAAAAATATGAATTACTGGGGCACCTGGCTGGCTCAGTCAGTAGGGCAAGAGACTCTTGATCTCGGGGTTGTGAGTTCGAGCCACACACTGGGTGTAGAGATTACTTAGAAAAATCTTAAACCAAAAAGAAAAAAAAAAAAAGACTGATCTGATAACAGCACAGGATAATGAATGGTTTTCGTTGTATTCTGTTGAGATAACAGTAGAGCATCAAGATATGAGTAACTTGTTTTCACAAACCACATAGAGAGCATTTTTGTGAGTTTCAAGATTCTGTTCTACATAAAGATAAATAGGACAAAGGTTCTGCCCCCAAAGGACCTCACAGTGTAGGAGGGAAGGACAGACACGAGTACTAAACCACTGAAGTGATGACAGAGGGTTAGAATTTTTGTAAAAACTGATGTGGTACTTCAGAACCCTGGAGGAAAGAGACTGAGGTGACTTCCTGCCGAGTCCTGGGGAAGACAGGTGGGCTTGGAACTGAAATAAACCGGGAGCCCTGAGAGCAAGTCCAGGGCTTGTATCTAATTGCTGTACTTAGTATCCAATCGCATGTACTTAGTATCTAATTGCTGTACTTAGTATCCAATCGCATGTGCTTAGTATCAGCTTTCCCAGTGGTGGGCGGCCTCCCCTACCCACTCCGGACCCTTAGCCTCCCAGCTTCTACTGTTCTCTGAGGGTTTGGGCCAGTTCTCCAAGCTCAGTCATTATGACCAGCAGAGGCCTGCTTCCTGGAAATACGCTCCCCCACTCACTTGGGCTCCCTTGTAAGTTGGGTGCAGCAGCTTGTTCAGGGTGTCCTAACAGAATACCAGAGACTGGGTGGCATCAACAAAACGAATTTGTTTTCTCACTCTTCCGGAGGCCAAAAGCCCTCCGAAACATCAGTGCAGAGCCTGATGTGGACCTCGAACTCACGATCCAGGAGATCATGACCAGAGCTGAATTCAAGAGTCGGATGCTTAATGGGATCATTAAAAATAAAAGGACGAGGGAGGCTGCCGTCCTTGAGTGTGGCCGGTGACGAGAGGGGAATCTGGGGAACCTCCCTGGAGGACTTTTTGGTGGCATGTAACTGAAGGCTTGCTGCTGCAGGCACCTTCTGGTCCATTGATTCCACTTTGAAGAGTGGACCTTCCAAGTCTGTGGCCACACAGGGGCATTCCCCGCAGAGGTGGTGACTGACACTGCCTTGGTGGGTATGTCTGCACCCCTTTCCCAGTTCCCATGGAGTGGTCTCCTCGCCTGGCTGGCTGGTAGCACCTCTGGACAGAGTGGAGGTCAAAATCCTGTTTGGGCCGCTTGGCACCCTCCTTGCCAAGGCTCGGATCTGAGCCACCTCCCTCACGCTGCTCTCCGGGATCACACTCTCACCTTTGCCTGAGTTCTCCTCATCTCCAGCCTGGGCCGTGGCAGCTGCCTCCTCACTGGTTTTGGGAGATAAACTAGGTTACAGCTGTCCCCATTCCCAAACCATTCGATGGCTTCTGGTTGCATTGGAATGAAATGCAAACTCCTGACTGTGACCTGGAAAGTCCTGTGTGCCCCTCTGTTTTTCGGGGCATCCTCTGTCACTCTCCTTCCCCATCCAGGCTCACGACTCATTGCCACCTTCCTGTCCCTCAGACAAGCCAGGCTCGTTTCTCCCTTGGGCCTTGATGCTCATTATGAGACTGTCCTTGGAATACAAGCCTACCCCAGGACATCTGCTTAGCAAATGGCAACTGGGTGTTCATGCTCAGCCTGGGGAGGGGACCTAGGGAGCACAGCGACTGACAGAGAGCTGGGCCAGTTGTCAGGTGGATGAATGGAGATGTCGGTGGGTGGCAGGTAGATAAATAGATGCATAGGTAGATGGGTAAATAGGATGGATTGGTAGATGCATGGATGGGTACCAGCCTAACAGCCCTTGGTTCAGGCCTTGATTAGGGTGAATAAAATGATTTCCTGTTGGTACATTCTGTGTGCCTAAATTTTACTTAAGATTTTAGTGTATACAATAGTGAGTGAAATGGACTTGTCTTTCTGTCCTGGCATAACTGAGAATCAAGACATAAACATCTTGAAATAAATGTGGTGGTATGGGCTTATTTTTCAATATCATGTTTTTCTTACTGTTTATTTCTGAGGGAGACAGAGAGAGACAGAGAGAGAGACAGAGCACAGGCAGGGGAGGGGGAAAGAGAGAGGGAGAGACAGAATCCGAAAGAGGCCCCAGGCTCTGAACTGTCAGCACAGAGCCTGATGCGGGGCTTGAACCCACGGACTGTGAGATCACCCAAGCCAAAGTCTGATGTTTAACTGAGCCATCCAGGTGCCCCTCCAACGTCATAGTTTAAAGCTTGTAAGAAAGCTAAGTTGTGCTATAGTCAATTCTTGTTCACAGATTTGAGTGTTCAATGGGTACTGTGTTGTGGGAGGCTCTGGAGACCAAACGTGGTAATAGGCGATCTGGGGGAGGAACACTGTGGCTGTGGGTCTTGGCAGGTTCTGTCTACACAGCTGCCTTCCAGCCATTTCCACCCCCGCCTTTAGCAGTGGGTGCCAGTGGGCTGGCACTGACCTGCAGCCTCTATCGTGTTGCGGCAAACGAGGAAGGAGGAGAATGAGAATGTATTCTGAATCCCAACAACTGTAAAACCGGGCCTGTATGCAGTTGAGCTCTGTAGGGAAAATGTGCTCGAATATAAAATTCATAAACAACCTAAACCCACCTGAGGGTCACCTTCCTGTGCACCTTCCCCGAGAGGTGACTTGGCATGCAAAGGCTGATTTTTCTTTTTTTTTTTTTTTTCAGTTTACTTATTTTGAGAGAGAGCTTTAGCACACGGGAGCGAGCGGGAGAGGGACAGAGAGAGGGAGAGACTTAATTCCAAGAAGGCTCTGTTCAGTCAGTGCAGAGCCCAACATGGGGCTGGAACTCAGAACCATGAGATCATGACCGGAGCTGAGATCGAGAGCCGGCTTATCATACTGAGCCATGCGGGCGCCCCTGATTTTTCATTCACTAAACAAGCTTCTTACAAATAGATTTCAAAGTAAGAGAGATTAGCCAGCCACGCTCTAGTCCTCATTTGTTGCTTTCGGGAAGACCTTTGCGTCTTCTGGCCCTCAATTAGCCAAGGGGCAATTGAAGCTTTCCACCCGGGACTGCTCTGCTGGGTAATTATGAAGCCCGCGCTGGGACAACTTGGGGACGCTCCCGCTTGGACGTTCTCCAGGGTGGAGCCAGCATCTGGCAGCGGGGGCGCTGGGCGTAGCCACCTTCCTGGGCGGCGGGCTTTGCGCCAGCGGGGCTTGCAGCCTCGGCCCCCGCCCTCCCTCCGCCCTGGAGAGGAGAGGGCGTCGCGGGAAAACCCTGAGCCCCCGGCGGGACCGGTGGGTGGCAACCCCGGTTCCTCCCTGCACTTACAGCCCCTTGGCTTTAGGAAACACAAAATGGGGACAGGCGAGCGACTGCAGATGTGCTTCCATGCCGGCTCGGTCTGGGTGATTTAGCAGGAACGTGGCGGGGCCACCGTGTGTGGGTGACGGGATTTGGGGCTGGAGAGGAAAGGGGGAGAGCCCGAGCCAGGACGGGAGGAAGAGAAGTGCCGACGCACGGCGGGTGGCGGCGCTGCCGGCGCGGCTTGCTTGCAGGGGCCCAGGGGAGGAGAAGCGGACAGACCCGCGGCTGTTCCGGGTAGGGAGCGAAGCCGGAACTGCGGCCGTCACGTGACTTCCTGTGCTCTTCCGGGGAGGCGCCCCCCCCCCAGCTGCGCCTGCATGCTGGGCATGCGCCCCCTGGTGGCCGCCAGAAACTACTGATCAGTCCTGCAACCAGCCTGGAGGCCGCTGCGTGTCCTTCCCTGGTGGACACACCTCCGCAGCCGTCCAGATGCAGAAGCCCCTGCTCTTTTATCCCCTTGTCTCTCCTGGCCCGTTGACCCCTCTCTTCAGAGCTCAGACCCTTGTGGCCTGCCTTGGTTGAGTGGCTGACATGGTCTGGGGAGCACCCACTCAGACGGCCATACGCACGTAAATACTCCTTCGGTTAACACTGCTTATCTTGGCAAAGGCATTGGCCAAGTCTGCTCTGGCTCCTTTGGAGATCTTCTTTGCTGCCTTTTACCTTTCATAGGCTTTTCTGGTTGGTTGTCTAGTTAAGGTGTATTCCATCTTTTTTAAATTTTTTTTAATGTTTTACTTATTTTTGAGAGAGAGGCAGCGTGAGCAGGGGAGGGTCAGAGAGTGAGGGAGATACAAAATCTGAAACAGGCTTCAGGCTCTGAGCTGTCAGCACAGAGCCCAACGTGGGGCTCAAACCCACAAACCGTGAGATCATGACCTGAGCCGAAGTCGGATGCTTAACTGACTGAGCCACCCAGGCACCCCAAGGTGCATTCCATCTTGACTCAAGAACCAAACTGTGAAGTATCAGGTCTTCCTTTTCTTCTAATGGGACCTAGTGTGGCACTCGATCCATGTTAAGTTGGCTTTCCTACCATTAATGGGTGAAGCCAAATGCCTTAATCAAACCTGAATGATTAACCCATGTTAAAAATATACACACAGGGGCGCCCAGGTGGGTCAGTCAGTTAAGCACCAACTTTGGTTCAGGTCATGATCTCACGGTTAGTGAGTTCAAGCCCCGTGTCAGGCTCTGTGCTGACAGCTAGCTCAGAGCCTGGAGCCTGTTTCAGATTCTGTCTCCCTCTCTCTGCCCTTCCTCCATCTTCCCACCCCCACCCCCACTTATGTGCGTGCTCGCTCTCTCTTTCTCTCTCTCTCTCTCCCCCCTCTCAAAAATAAATAAATATTTAAAAACAAAAAATTGTTTAAAAATAAAGATGTACTTCACGTTTTCTCAGGCAGTGTTTGGAGCATGTCCTTGTGAGTTTACTTCTCTGTCATTGTTTCCGTACTGATCCTTACATTTGTAAGCAGATATTCCGGGGGACATGCGGGGCCACACCTTGTACGCGAGGGCGCATCTCCTCTCAGTGGTGCTCACATGACTGCCCCTGGCTGGGAGGAAGGAGCGTGTCCACATTCACAGACCAAGCTCTCCTTCTAGAGCCGGGAAAAGACATCAAGGGGCCTGGCCCTCAGAGTTCTTTGTCCTGCCGGTCAAAAGAAAAACGATGGGTGAAATGAGGCCTTCTGTGACATCCGGAAAACCGGTAGCCGACCCCGGCAGAAGCGGCGCTGAGGTACCGGGTGGGGCCACGGAGCTAACAGTTTGTTCCCAGAAAACCCCCTAAACTGTCACATTAAACATTTGCTTTGTAGTTTTGCTCTCATAAAACTTGCAAATCTGTTTTGTATTTTATAGCCTAGGAGCTATGAAAATAAGGAAGGTAAAAGGCTTTCTATTTAGACATACTTCACAATGCAGTAAAAAATAATCCGAGCCATGTGTGTGATCGCATATGTCGGCAGAACCTGTGGAGACACAAAGTAGATTTGTGTTGCCAGGAATTCGGGGTTGGGGTCAGTGAGAATGATTGCTGCGGTAGGTATGGAGCTTCTTCTGGGGGTGATGAAGATGTTCTAGAATTAGATAGTAGGGATAGTTGTACAACTCTTTGAATATACTAAAAACTACTGAATTATGTATTTTCATGGGGCAAATTGTATCAATTTTTAAAAATTGGTGAACACTGGGATTCCACAAGAAAATAATTTGATTTAAAATAAGTCTGGGGGAACCTGGCTGGCTCAGTCAGTGGAGCGTGAGACTCTTGATCTCCAGGTTGTGAGTTCGAACCCAACATTGGGTGTAGAGGTTACTTAAAATCTTTTTTATTTATTTAAAACAATTTTTTGGGTGATTATTTATTTTTGAGAGAGAGAGTACAAGCAGGGCGGGGGTGAGGGAGCAGAGAGAGAGGGAGACACAGAACCTGAAGCAGGCTGTAGGCTCTGAGCCTTATTCAGGGCTCAACACATGAACTATGAGATCATGACCTGAGCCAAAGTCAGATGCTTAAGTGACTGAGCCACGCAGGTGCCCCAAAATCATTTTTATTTTAAGTTATTTATTTGGAGAGCAAGAGAGAGAGACAGAGACAGGGTGCGTATGCAAGCAGGGGAGGAGCAGAGAGAGAGAGAAAGAGAATCCCAAGGAGGCTCTGCACTGTCTGTGTGGAGCCTGATGCAGGGCTCGAACCCACAAATCGTGAGATCATGACCTGAGCCGAAGTCAGATGCTTAGCTGACTGAGCCACCAAAAATAGAATCTGAAAACTAATAAAAAAGTGAAATTAGTCTGGGCATTACTCAAGTCTAAGAAATGCAGCTGTAGCTCTGAAGTCGACAAAGTTTGTAAAGGATCAGACAGTGAATATTCGTGCTCTGGGGATCAGACTGTTCATGTTGTGACGACTCGAGTCTCGCGGCGTGGAGGCAGCAACGGCCAGTACATGCAGGGGTGTGTAGTTGTGCTCAGAGAAAACATGGCAGAAAGGTTTACTGCCCCAGGCTTTGGCCAAGGGAGGACTGTGGGTGAGTGTACTTTTCAGGAACGGGAATGTGGGGCCTGAATGGCGCTCTGTCTAGACATTCCAGAGAGACTTCTTTTATGCTTCTTTTGCCACATCCCTTTTTCTTGCCATCTTCATTTTACTTGTCTCTTGGGTGGCAGTTGAACTTCTGGAGTTTGAACTGTCCGCCAAGTAGAGGTGGCTGTGGCTCCTTCACAGCGCAGGGTAAAGGAGGGTGCAGGATGTTCTAACCATGGGTTCCTTGTGACACTCTGGCTTGCGGTGATGGTATGGGTAGGGTCCTTACACCCTAAGGACAACTCAGAAAGAGCTCGAGGCGTCACCAAAACTGCCTGAGAGGCGAGGGAGAAGAGTTCTTCTGGAGTGTAAGTGCGAAGGTGCTTATCTCGTTCTGTTCCCTTTTTGTTTGTGGAATTCTTCAAGAGTGCAAATATTCTGTGTCCATTAAAGACCAGGTTCGGTATGTAATTTGTTACAAGTATTTATAATACAAAATCATTTTTTAATTAAAAGTTTTAATGTTTATTTACTTTTGAGAGAAAGAGAGAGACAGCGCGAGCAGGGAAGGGGCAGAGAGAGAGATAGAGACACAGAATCTGAAGCAGGCTCCAGGCTCTGAGCTGTCAGCACGGAGCCCACGCGGGGCTCGAACACCTGAACCGTGAGATCATGATCTGAGCCGCAGCTGGATGCACCTGCCAGGTGATACACAGAGATAACTTGTGTGGACAGCATTACCCTCAATATCATATAATGAGAATGGCACTTTACCTTTGTGATCTTCCCCCAAATCCGTAACCCCAGCCGAATCGTGACAAAACCATCAGACGATCCCTATTGAGGGAGACATTCAATAAAATGCCAGAGCAATATTCCTCAAAATTGTCAAGGTCAAGGGCATCAAGCACAAGGAAATCCTGAGAGGTTGTTCCTTAAGAGAACCTGGGGAGACACAGTTAAATGTCATGTCATACTCTGGGTGGGGTCCCGCCACAGAAAAAGGACATTAAGTACAAAAGAAATCTTGGGGCGCCTGGGTGGCTCAGTCGGTTAAGCGTCCGACTTCCTCTCAGGTCATGATCTCACGGTTCGTGGGTTTGAGCCCCGCGTCGGGCTCTGTGCTGACAGCGTGGAGCCTGCTCAGGGTTCTGTCTCTCTCCCTCTCTCTTTGTCCCTCCCTCACTCTTTCTCTCTCTCTTTCTCTGCCCCTCCCCCGCTCACGCACAAACTCTCCCTCTTTCTCTCAAAAATAAATAAACATTTGAAAACAACACCACCTAAAAAATCTGAATCAAGCATGGGCATCAGTTAATATTAACATCCTGACACTGACTCATTAATGACAACAAACGTAGCACCTAATGTAAGGTGTCAGCTGTAGGGGACACTGAGCGTTGGGTGTTTTGGAACTCTTTTATTGTCATAATTTTTCTGTAAATCTAAAACCAGTCTAAATTTTTTTAACGTGTGTTTATTTTTGAGAAAGAGAGAGACAGAGCGTGAGCCGGGGAGAGGTAGACACAGGAGACGCAGAATCTGAAGCAGGCTCCAGGCTCCACGCCGTCAGCACAGAGCCCGATGCGAGGCTCGAACTCACAAACCATGAGACCATGACCTGAGCCGTAGTCGGCCGCTTATCTGACTGAACCACCCAGGTGCGCCTAAAATGGTATTCTTATAATGCATTTTGAGTTCCTCAGTTTGTAAGTATTAGGAACACACCTTGTGAGCAGTGAGTGTGGTGAGGTATCTAATCAGCCACCATCGTACTGATTGTGGATTATGCGGGTGGCTGTGCACGGCGCACTAAGTGTTAAGGGTGTGGAGAGGGCCTGGGGCCGGCTGCGCCTTCGCTTAGAAACAGAAGCATGTACGTGGTAACTAATCAGTGGAGATGAGAAGTCTAGAAAGAATGTAAGCTTTGGGGCTGAAGACACCGGTTCAAATTCTCCTTCTCCTTCTCAGTGTGATTGCATCAGGCCGCCTCAGTTAATGACTTCATGTCCCTGAATGACGACACCCACGGCGGCCTTCCTTGCACTTATTTAAATGCTTCGTAGATATAACACGAATGCCTCGGCACAGTGCTGAAGATCGAGCAGATGTGGAAAACAAGGAAAAAGTCACTCTTACGAATATAGTACTAATGCGGAAGAGGCCGCAGACTAGTGTGTGTGACTTGGTTAAATGAGCACGACTCGGAACTAACTGCCATGAATCTAGAAGAGGCTGATAGAAGCAGGTTGGAAAGAAAAATCCCCTCTTGAAGGGTAAGCACAGGACTCCGGGGGGCTGGGGCTCCCCAGTTGGGAGGGTGCTGTTAGGGACAGTGGTGGCAGCGTGCTTCCGGTATTGGGGTGGCACCGAGGTGTTGGGCTGCTTGAGGAAGGGAGGTGGCGGGCAGGGACTTTAAATACGGATTATTGTGAACCGACGGACGGGTAAGTCGTGGTCAGCCTGTGACTTCTTTGTCTTCCTCACTGAACGCTTTGCACGCAGTAAAACTTCCGGAAATACTTTGTTAGTTGTGTGGTAGATTACGTCCCTAATGAGTGTGTAGTAAACCCAAGCGTACAAAGAGAATGCAGATAGATTTAAAATAGGCTATTCAGTGCGCTTTTTTCTTTCATTGTTCTGTCTGATTTTATTACGGCTGCGGGGTCGAAGAGTGTGCCGCACACGCTATGTGATTAGCATAGTTAAATAGATAAAGCTGCATAAAATACATGCAGTAGGCTTTCCTGTGTTTCCTCCTTTTAAATGATAAGGGGCAAGACAGCTGAGCCTTTGGGGAGTTTTAAAAGGGCAAGTCTTTGGGGGTGGGGAGTCTAAGCCTAGAAGCCCCGGGAATGTTCCCCCGGAGGTCAGGAGTTGTGGATGAAGTAACATGAAATACAAGGGAGCCTTGAGTCAGGGAGGTTAGAGTTGATGGAGCCTGCGTGAACTTGTCCATCACGAGGCAGCAGGCACAGACAGGCCCGCGGCTGTGAGCATGGCTTTGAGACTCATCTGTGCGGGGGGCTGCCGGACCTCGGGGCTGCGGCGGGGTGCGGCTGCCGGGCCCTGAAGGGGCAGCCCGCCCTGTTCCCGCCCCCACGCCAGGGCGGCCAGCAGGGAGCCGGTAAGACAGACAGACAGACAGACACAGACACACAGACACACACACAGACACACACACAGACACACACACACACAGACACACACACACACACACACACACCCACCCACCCACCCCCCGGGCTTTGTTCTCGGGGCAGCTGGTCCCGGACGGGCCGGTCGCCTCACGCCTGTGCCGTTCGCTTGCGCGTGTGGTGTCTCTTTTGTTCTCCGGTCTTTGCGAGCAGGTTGTCAGCTCCGGCCGCACAGCGCGGAAGATCTGGGAGGCCTGTGAACGTTTCCCTGGTGTGTTGTGCTGCCTGGAGATGGAAAGGAGTGCAGGTCGGGGTGCCGATCCCCGCCCAAGCTCTGCATGCACGCACGCACGTGTGCGGACACACGCGCCTGTGCCGCTTGGCCGCTTCTACATGCATGCGGACGTCGCCGCTCTGGGGCTGGCAGCTGGCCAAACGTGCCCTGAAACGGGAAAGCACTGGCTTTCGGTAGCGCGTTCCGGGCCGCAAGCCACGGTGCCGATGGGGCCGGTGGCCGGGGATGTGCGGGACACAGCTGCATGTGACTCGGGCAGAGTCCTGCCTTTCCTTTTCCCCGGGCCAGTCAGAAATGAGCATTTTCCTGAC
>NW_024080717.1:2830584-3057882 GCF_003009895.1 Hyaena hyaena | reverse complement strand
GGGGGGGGGGGGGGGGGGGGGGGGGGGGGGGGGGGGGGGGGGCAGCAAAACTGGGCGTGCATGTTTGGTCATGAGACGGTGCTCGGTGGCTACAGCCACACGCATCCTGCGAATTGCAGTGAAAACGCCTGAATGCAGAAAATGGAATCCGTGTGGCTCCGAGAATTGTGCCGTTCCTAGATTTTGCTCTCCGCTGTCGCGGTGACAGTGCAGAGCCATGCCGTTTCTTCCGGGGGCTCACTGTGCATGTGCTCTGAGTCTTCTTTACCTTTCATAGCGTAAGAGAAGCATTGGTGGCCTTATCTCTAAATGATTGAAATGCCTCTGCTGTTGGCGGATGCTTTTGTGTCCCGAGGAAGGATGCCATTTTCAGAGAAACTGCTGCATGTGTGTGTGCCCATGTTCACCCGTGCATATGCTGTTTGAGCTTGCGCTTACTGACTCCCGTGGGTGGGAGTCCTTTTAAATGCGTGTGTAGTGGTCATGCTAGTGAGAAGCAAAAAGGAAGAGGAGTTTGAAAATAGGTGTCCAGAAATCTACCTGGTAGCATTTATAATTAAATAGCCTGCTGCCTTACACGCTGAAGGCTTGCAGAACGAATGAATGAAACATGTCACGTAAAAGACCTGGAAATTCGGTGCCGATCTGATGCATGGCTGGCATATTTCCCTTGCAAAGCAGAATCTTTGAGGGGGTATTCTGTAACTATTTTTATTGAAGCAGAAAATGATTCCACGGATGGTAGAAGCAGGCATGTGTCCGCTTTTGCGTTCTGTCATGCACGGTGGACGAAACGCAGTCTCTCTCACATACACACACACTAACACACACCCCTTAAATATTTTGCAGGGTTTCTCCTACATGCACGAGCAGAGCACACACAGAAGCGCTTTTGGTAGAAAGGATTAGAAACGACCACACGTGTTGCTGTTGACCATACAGGCTGTATGAGGCATCTGCTCTCCGGCTGGAGTGGCAGACCCTGCCAGACGCTAACTGCCCCTGGCTTCACATGGACTGGCCGCTTCCCCCAAACCCTCCTTTGCATTTCAGAGGTCTGCTGGGAAGCTGATATTTTATGTGGCTTTTATAAAGCATTTGCTCGGGGCGCCTGGGTGGCTCAGTCGGTTAAGCTTCCAACTTCGGCTCAGGTTTGTGGGTTCAAGCCCCGCGTCGGGCTCTGTGCTGACAGCTAGCTCAGAGCCTGGAGCCTGCTTCAGATTCTGTGTCTCCCTCTCTTTGACCCATCCCTGCTCATGCTGTCTCTCTCTCTCTCTCTCTTTCTCTCAAAAATAAATAAAACATTAAAAAAATAGAAAGCATTTGCTCTACTTTCACTGCCTTTAATGCTTTGCCTCTGATGTGCATTCAACTTGCAGAAGAACAAGGTGGTAGAAACCAGGGCTGGTATTTTGTGTCTGCTGGATCAACCTGTCTTTCCCCGGTGAGTGGACACTTGTGTTTTCTAGGTGGCTTTTCCTTAGATCATCAAGTCCTTTCTGGGCGGCTTCTAGACAGAGCTGGGTATCTGAAGAGATTCTATAGTTACTTAGTTTTTTGCCTTTACACAAACATTTGCAGAATCCCTTGTGTTAATTCTTAAAGTTCACAAGCATTTTTATACACACAGACACACACACACACATCTTGGGCCTTAGCACACTGCATACCGTGTTTATTTTACAGTAAGCAAACTGGGGCTAAGGGCCTGGATTCAGACAGCCCCTGCATGCAGCGTGGCTGGTTTTTAATTGGTTGGGTCCTGCCAATTCATACCACCTCTGATGTTGAAAGGTCCTACAGGCAAGTAGGAGTGGAGATGGTGGTGCCCGTTGCCAAACCTGGTCTCTTCCAAACCTCATGTCCTGAATCCAGGGTGCTGACAGTGCAGCAAGAAGGAATTCCAGTGCAGACTCCCCAGGGGGCATGTGGCACATAGAACCTCTCACCAGGCTGAGAGATGGCAGATGTGTATCCTGGGGCCGTGTGGGTATCACTTGCAGCCTGCCTTTCTGACCCTCCATTCCTTTGTCTACAAGATAAGGAGTTTGGGGCACCTGGGTGGTTCAGTCAGTTGAGTGTCATTGAGTGTCTTACTTCGGCTCAGGTCATGATCTTGCAGTTCATGAGTTCGAGCCCTGCATCAGGCTCTGTGCTGACAGCTTAGAGCCTGGAGCCTGCTTCAGATTCTGTGTCTCCTTCTCTCTCTCTGCCCCTCCCCTGCTTGTGCTCTGTCTCTCAAATACATAAACATTAAAAATAAACTTTAGAAAAGACTGAGATAGCTTTAAAATATTTATTAGAAAGAAAGGAAGGAAGGAAGGAAAGAAGGAAAGGAGTTTGGAGTCACATGAGGAGTTTGGAGTCACTGATTTCTAAGGTCCCTTGAGGCCATTCTAGTGTTTCATTCCCAGGGACAGAAGCCAGGCACTGGATTTCCCCTTGAGATCGCACAGCCAGCCCATCCGTTGTATTGTCCTGCGCCATTAACATTCATGTGAAAGAAGACCTGGAAATATAAGTGAGATACACACGTGTGTAATGTCTTTGAGATCCATTTAGAAATCAGATGAGCTCTTACCAGCAGACCGCATTTTCTGCCTGCGGGCTTTGTGGATGCGATGGCAGTGCCCTTGACGAGTAAACCTGGTTAGGTGTTCTGTGCTAATGCCTCATAAAGTCAGCTGCTAACAGATGACGTGCTCTGGGGTATAACTTGCATAAAATTTGTTATTTAATGACTGCTGCAAGGTCTAGCCAGTGGGCCCTTACACATATTCAGAGGCCATTAAAGGTGGAATAAGTAGAAATTCTAGGAAGGTGTTAAACATTTATGTACACGTGCATGCACGTATATGTATATATGTGTACAATACACATGTACACTCACATAGTAGACAGTTTATAGAGTAATAAAGTATGTAAGGTAAAGTTTTATGTATGATTAATATATCTAAAGCCTCTTAGGTAAATAATCCGTTTCCAAATAGGTTCAGCTGAGTGACAATAATTAGACAAACCGATGTGTAGAATTTTCAGAATTTTGGGTCACATGCAATTGTGATAAGTGGAAGACAGCTGAAGCAAATTATTTTCTCTTAAATTATGGGGAGAATAGGGGTGCCTGGGTGGCTCAGTCAATTAAGTGTCCAACTTTGGCTCATGATCTCATGGTTCATGAGTTCAAGCCCCGTGTCAGGCTCTGTGCTGACCACTCAGAGCCTGGAGCCTGCTTCAGATTCTCCATCTCCCTCTCTCTCTGCCCCTCCCCTGCTTGCGCTCTGTCTCTGTCACTCAAAAATTAACATTAACAATTTTTTTTAAAGAAAAACTTTAAAAACATATAAGGAAGTTCTGAGTATGATATGCAGCATTGTAGGCTATGAATGCCCGGTAGAGGTCCTATAGATTTAGGATTATTTCCACACTTTCACAGTTAGATGGGTGATACTGCAGCAAACATGTTGTGAAATACTCATGTCCTGGCATGCCCATTTCCCTAGGACCAAATTCTAGAGACGGAATTGCTATGTAGGCTTTTGGGAAATATGTGCAAGTCGCCTTCCATAAAGTGTATACTGTTTCCGGGGCGCCTAGGGGGCTCGGTCAGTTGAGCATCTCACTTTGGCTCAGGTCATGATCTTGATCTCATGGTTTATGGGTTCGAGCCCCGTGTCAGGCTCTCTGTGCTGACAGCTCAGAGCCTGGAGCCTGCTTCGGATTCTGTGTCTCCCTCTCTCTCTGCCCCTCCCCCGCTCATGCTCTTTGTCTCAAAAATAAATAAAACATTAAAAAAAATTTTTTTTAAATTATATGCTGTTTCTGCCCAACCATCTAGCAGCCTAGGACAGTCCTGCTCTTCTCCAAACTCTGTCCACATCAGACATTTTATTTATGTATTTATTTACTTTTATGTTTTTTTTTTTTTTGAGAGAATGAGTGCAGGGGATGGACAGAGAGAAAGGAGAACAGAGGATCTGAAGCAGGCTCTGCACTGACAGCAACGAGCCCGATACAGGGCTCAAACTCATGAACCATGAGATCATGACCTGAGCTGAAGTTGGACACCCAACCAACTAAGCTACCCAGTGCCCCAACTATAAATTGTTTTTAATTATTTTTAGTGCTTATTTTTGAGAGAAAGAGAAACAGAGTGTGAGCAGAGGAGGGGCAGAGAGAGAGAAGGAGACACAGAATGTAAAGCAGGCTCCAGGCTCTGAGCTGTCAGCACAGAGCCCCATTTGGGGCTCAAACCCATGACCCATGAGTTCATGACTGAGCCGAAGTCAAGCTCTTAACGGACTGAGCCACCCAGGCGCCCCCACATCAGACGTTTTAAAAATTCTGTGATTCGACACGCAAAAGAGTGATTTCATTTTTAGCTTGCATTTGCCAGGTAACCAGTGAAGTTGAGTTTGTATCTTGTGTAGCCATTTGTTTTCTTTTGCTCATTACTGTTCACATGTTGTGTCCATCTTCCTTTTGGGGATGGGACCTTTCTTTCCGTGATCATTGTTATTTAGGTTGCAGATAGATCCCTGAAGCGTGTTGTGTGCCTTTCAAATATTCATGGTTAGTTCCGCTTAGTTTTTTCCTTTTCCGTGTATGAGTGCTTAACTGTCATATTGTTGCCCCTGTCTGGTGGCTTCTGCGGTCCGTTCCCATCCTGCTGGCCCCTGCCCCCAGCAGTTGCGTGTGGCCTTTGCATCGGTGCCCTTGCAAGCATAACGTTCTGGGGCCCGGTGGCTGTGACCTTCCTATGAGCAGTAGGCTGCCGCCAGGGAAGAACACAGGGGTTTCGGAGGAGTGACTCCTGTGGTGGTGTAGACAGAAGCAGGCGTCCCAGGTGAACATCTGCCCCATCGCCTGGGTTGTTAGAGCGCCCCTTAGGCTCTGGGGCTGCAGCGGCCCAGGCAGGAGTGCTGGCTTTTCCCCTTCGTGCTTGCCCTCTGCAAACGGACATTAGGATTAGGGCTGTTCCCGCTGAAGGATGGAGCAGCGCCGGGACCCCAGTGCCTCCGGCCAGCCTCTGCTCTGGCCGCCGAGCCCCCGTGTGAGGCGCAGCTGTGAGGCTTGCATGGCCGCCGGGGTCTCCTGCTTAAATACTTTCCCATGCCTGTGCCTTGCTCCTTTCCGTCCTTCCTCATCAGGAGGTTTTTGTGTTCATTTGAATGTTCCCCTTGTGTGTTTTGCCTTGGTCCGCCGCCCCAAAAACATTTGATCGCTCAGAGTATAAGTGTGTCCAGATCAATACACAGAAGCCATTTAACTATAGATATAAACACATTTGAAAGAGTAGAGGGCTACTCAGTCCCCAGTTAATATTTTTATTGCGCTCAGCGCTTTGCTGAAAAACTAAGTTACTCCAGATTGCGTTTAATGGGCAAGGAAACGTCATTGCATCTGTGAGTTGGATCTGCTTCCGGTAGCGTCCGCGGCAGTGGGATGTGAGGTTGGGAGGGCGGAGCCAGGACACGGCTGGCTGCGCAGTAGAGCTGACGCTGTCCACCTATCACGGAAGACCAGGCGGGGCATGGGATCCTACCCCAGGCATTACTCTGGTGTGTGTGTGCATGTGTGTGTGTGTGTGTGTGTGTGTGTGTGTGTTTGCCCCTGTGTTTTAACTGCCACTAGATCAGAAGGACCACGGTCTCCGGGGACAGGTTTCGGGTGACAGCAGTGTTTCTGGTCACTGATCTGTCTTTCTGTGGTTGGGTGCCAGGGAGCCTGCAAAATTGAATCAGGTACGGAGTCTCCTTTGAAGGGTCTTCTCCTCAGTTACCAGAGAAAATGATAACATAGCAGATTACCATAGACTAGGGGCTTAAACAACAGACATTTATTTTTCACGGGTTCCAGAGGCTGGAAGTCCAAGATCGAAGCACAGCTGACTTGGTTCCTGGTGAGAGCCGTTTCCCGGTTTGCAGACGGTTCAGTTCTTGCCGCGTACTTAACGTGGTGGAGAGCGGAGAGAGCAAGTGCTTTCGTGTGTGTGTATGTGTGTGTGTGTATCTCTCTCTCTTTTTGAGAGAGACAGCACAAGCGAGGGAGGGACAGAGGGGGGTGGGGGGACAGAGGATCAGAAGCAGGCTCTGTACTGACAGCAGCGAGTCTGACGTGGGGCTCGAACTCACAAACTTTGGCATCGTGACCTGAGCTGAGGTCTGACGCTCAGCCAACTGAGCCACCCAGGCGCCCCTTGTGTCTCTTTTATAAGGGCCCCGTCCCACTGCTGAGGGCTCCAGCCTCCTGTCCTAATTCCGTCCCAGAGGTCCCAGCCCCTAACTGCCCCCTGGGCGGTGGGGGGAAGGAGGTAGGATTTAACCTAGGAATTTTGGAGGGTTACAGAAATAAGTGCTGTGATGCCCAGTAGTGGGAAGGCCCAGGAGAATTAGCATGTCAGCCTTGCCTCCCTCCCTCCCTCCTGTTACCTCCCTGAATCTGTGCTGAAGGCTGCCTTGAGCCAGGGCACTGCGTTAGGCCCAGGGACACAAGTGGCTGGTAGCACCATATCGAGGAGGAGAGATATTCCACAAAAATAATACAGATGAATTGAGTATAGTTTGGGGACAAACAGGTAGAGATTAAGTACTTATGGGTGTTTAGCAGAAGCAAGGCTCGTGTTTGTCAACAGGTCCTGGAAATGGGGCCACCTGGGTGGCTCAGTCCATGGGCGTGTGACTTCGGCTCAGGCCATGATCTTGCGGTTCGTGAGTTCCGAGCCCCGCGTCGGGCTCTGTGCTGACAGCCAGCTCAGAGCCTGGAGCCTGTTTCAGATTCTGTGTCTCCCTCTGTCTCTGGCCCTCCCCTGCTCACACTGTCTCTCTCTCTTTCTTTCCCTCTCTCTCAGAAATAAATAAAATGTTAAAAAAAAAGAAAGAAATTTCAATCCTCTACATCTGCCTAAAGCTGGCTATCCTTACAGAGAAAAACACTAACTTAGGCAACTTTCAGTCAGGACTGCAGTAAGTGCCTTAGAGCAAGAGGGAACTTTCTGGGCAGTGCAGTTGTATTTCGACTTGATCATGGTGGTGAACATGCAACTCTATGCATTTACCCAAACCTCCCACTGCCTGAATTTTATGGTGTGTAAACAATACCTTGAGAAGACTGTGGTGCGGTTATGTGATTGAGCCCCAGTCGGGCTCTGCACCGAGCTTGGAGCTGACTTAAGATTCTCTCTCTCTCTTTCTCTCTCTCTCAAAATAAAAATTAAAAGATAAAATTGTAGCAGAGTATGGAGAGGAATAGAGGTGGAGATGTTTTGTAATGTCAAGACCTCCCAGATCCATAGCTAGATTTCTAAGAATCCAAACACATGTTTTTAAACACTTACATGGCTCTGGAGAAAGGTGTAGAGATGTAGGGCACAAGATGTAAGGTGAACCCAAATTCATGTGTCACTTGCTCCTGTGCCCTAATATTTGCAGGCTTCAGATTGGTCATAACTTCTCATGTGTCGTGGAAGGAGCTGTTGGGGGCTCAGAAGGCATAGGGAACTCTTCTTTTTATTTTATTTTATTTTTTTTATGTTCTTTAAATTTATTTTTGAGAGAGAGAGCACAAGCAGGAGAGGGGCAGAGAGAGAGAGAGGGAAACACAGAATCCAAAGACAGGCTCCAGGCTCTGAGCTGTCAGCACAGAGCCCAACACGGGACTCGAACCCACAAACCGTGAGATCATGCCCTGATCCGAAGTTGGACGCTTAGCCGACTGAGCCGCCCAGGCGTCCCGGGAACTCTTCTTCTTACTGTATCTCCTGCAGACCCTGCTTCAGCTATTTTCTGCTCAAATGTTGGCTGACCCACACTGAGAGTGGGGTCCTGGTTGGCCGCAGGTGCCGCTCAAACAGGGGACCCAAATGCCCATCAGAGGAGATGGCGGGTGTGCCCCGGGGGTGTGGGGTGACTTGTGGCATCCCCGGGGACACTCCTGTGTCCTGCGTTCCCGGAAGACTAATGGCGCCCTGCCGAGTCGCCCCATGAAACCTACAGACCACACCAAGCGCGGCGGACAGCCAGTGCCTGAACCGTGGCCTTGGCCACCCACACTTCCCCGTGAAACCTTGATCTGATCAGTTCGACCAGTTCTAAAAAGTTGCAGCTCAACGGCTCAGGCTTGTCCGCTTTGAACTTTGTGCAAAACATATTTTTAGGAAAGCTAATAAGAGAATGCCTGAAGAAAACTTTGCTAACCGAGCACATGAAGATGTCATTTTTATTCCATTTGTGCCTGCTTCTAACTGGTCCGGAGCTTTCATTAGCAGGAAGAATTTGCCTGATTTTGGTTAAAACAAAACAAAACAATACATCAGTTTCCAGAGGTGCCTGGGTGGCTCAGTCAGTTAAGTGTCTGCCTTCGACTCAGATCATCAGATTATGATCTCAGGGTTCCTGAGCTCGAGCCCCACGTCCGGCTCTCTGCCGTCGGCATAGAGCCTGCTTCAGATCATCTGTCCCCCTCTCTCTGCTCACCCCTACTCACGTTCTCTCGCCCTCATCCCATTAGAAGAGATGGCAGGCTCAAAAGTAAATGAAATAAAAATCTTAAAACAAACAAAAATTTCCAAGTGATACATCCTGGAACCAGGAGCGCGTGTCTGTAGTCGGAGTGTTGAAAGAGGCCTGGAATAGATTCAAAATGCGTGTTCTGAGAACAGGATTGGATACTTGCAGGGTGGTCACAGTTCATAATCTCTGACTCCAAGTGTTTTCTGTGATTGGACACTCGTCCTTCCAGAAATCTGTGCTTATACTATTCCATTTTGGGTCATCTCTGCATGGAATCTATTAACCTGTTCTCCTCCACTTAACTACAGATGGCTGCTCAGCCTCTCCTAATTCACCTTCATTCCTATTATGACCCAAATTCCTGCAAGCAAAAGCAAACCCAAAGGAAGCAAAGCTTTTTGTCCATCTGTTAGGACAATGAAGAAAAAACATTCTTCTGATTTTCCCCGCGTGGCATTAGCATCACAGAAGAGCGAGCCTCTCCGGGTCTGGCGCAGAGGGAAAAACTCACAGTAAAGAGATGACTGGATCGCACATGATTTTGACGCCCCTCCCCTCCCAGAAGGTGATTCTGCAGGACCCAGAATTGGGACAGGACTCATGGAAACCGCTCTGTCCGTCGTCACTGCCGTACCTGTCCATGCATTTGGTAGAGTTGTTTGCAGGCTTGGAAATTGGGATACGACAGCCAGACAGCCTTTAACCTCCAGGGGCTCACCATCTGGGACATGCCGTGGTGACCTGGCATCTCCAAGGAAAGAGCGGATGGCGCCATTATTCCTGGGTATTCATGCTGTTTACGATGTTTCTAGTGTGTTTCTCTGTCCATTCACCAGAGTCGACTAGTTGGTGGCCTTTTCACTCCCATGCCTTGGCCATCATCATCTCCTTTTCCCACCTTGTTTGACTTTTAGGGGGTGCTGTGTAGACAGAAGACCTTCCTGCGTGTGCTTCACCGGGGTGATATGTGTCTGTCGGGAACTCCCTGGGGGACAGGGAGATCAGCGGATTCACCAGCGACTCGTGCAGGAGACTTGTACTTGTGGTGTGAGTCCTGAGTCTCCCCAGCCACCTGACTCGTCTCAATGTCCCGTTGCAGTGCTGTTCTTCAGACAGCCTGACTGGTGGTGTTGCCTGCGGATACGGGCAGGGAAGCCGTGATTTCTAGTAAACAGTTATACACTTCGCAAAATCCCTGTCATTGACACCCACAAGCAATGGCTGTGTGCTTGCTAAAAATGTAAATGCTGAACTCCACGACTTCTCGGAAGCCTGTCTCCATTCGGAACGCAGCACTTCTGAGTCCTCCCCAGTCATCCTGTGAAGTCATCTTGTCCTGTGCGGAACTGGGCTCTGATCTGGCTTTGCGACCTACACTCGCGAGTACTGCTCTTAGGCCTTCTCCAGTACGCCTGCCACCGTATCTGTCGCTAACGTCAACGGCAGGCCGGCTCCGTGAATGGTGGAAGTTAGTATCTTCTGGAATATGTCAGTGGAAGGAGGAAACCCCTCGGTGTTGTCATCCACTGGCAGGTCGCTCTGTCTCCCCGCATTGCTCGGTGGAGGCCGTCCCATCGCACAGGATTCTGCGGTACCCAGAAGTGCCTGGGGCAGCCCGTCACGGGTATGGCCTGCTCCGTGCGGAGGCATGGGCGGCTCTGCGTCGCCGTGCTGCACCGTGGGGCGGCGTGGGCAGAGGGCACGTGCTAGTGTCACAGACACCTGCCCTGGGTCTACTGCACCACACATGGCCCTTTCCCGTTGGGGGCTCGGCACAGCATCTGGCTGGTGGGGCCACCACACGGGTCCTAACACGCCAGGCGCTTTCCTGCCACTGCCTCCCATGGTGGCACCGTGGTATCCTGTGGCGAGGAAACGAAGCTTTGTGACATACTGTTTCTCGTCCGATGTCACACAGCTAGTAAATGACGCCGCGATTGGCATTGTCTGCCTAATGAAACCCCAAAGGAAATGCGGGCAGCAGCCTCACAGTGGCTTCAGAATCTGAAGTGCATTAGGAGTAACAGCCTTGAGCCACAAATGTGTGTCCAAGTCAGAAGCGACCACGTGTCCCCTTCCTCTCATTGTCCCCATACGAACTTAGGAACGGAGGACCCTGTAGTACATGTTATGTAAGTCATCCAAGAGTTAGAAATGTGCCTCTTTTCCGTGGTGAAGATAATTGTCAGCCCTATTTGCAAGGCAGTGCTGAATTAATTAGGGATTACAGAGCAGTCTAAAAATGGTGACTTATGTTGGGAATGTTCACTTGCAAGGTTATTTCGCTGAGAACCTAACTGCCAGTGTCTCAGAAAACACAGCCTCGTGGGGGGCCTGGGTGGCTGTCAGTTAAGCGTCAGACTCTTGATTTCGGCTCAGGTCATGATCTCACGGTTTGTGAGTTCAAGCCCTGCATCAGGCTCTGACCTGACAGTGTGAAGCCTGCTTGGGACTCTCTGCCCCTCCCCACCTTGCTCTCTCTGTTTCTCTCAAAAATAAATAAGTAAACATAAGGAAGGGAAAGAAGGGAGGGAAGGAGGGAGGAAGGAAGGAAAGAAACACAGCCTTGCTCCTTAATTGTGCACAGTGACCGAAAGCAGAAAATGCACCTGTATGTCAATGTTCTGGTGACAGGTGCCGTGGTGCATGCAGTATTTGCTTGTGAGGCTCCAAAGAAGATAGCCTGGGCCCCCTCCCATCCGTGGAGGTGCTTAGAGCCCAGTGAGGGGAATGGAGACCCGTGAACCACGCAGTCATTGGAGAGTGAGACCAGTCCTGTGCCACAGGTGACCAGGAGCAGAGGGCCTGTGTGAAAGGGGGCAGGAACCTGGGACCCAGAGAGAGGAATCCACGGCCGCGCCGGGGCTCATCACGAGCAGATAGAAGCTGGACATAAAACCGCCACCTCTCAGATCTGGGAGCCGCATGTAGAGGTGGGGCTGGCTGGCTGCAGACCCAGATCAAAAAAGGAGATTTGAGTAATAGCCACGTTGCTGGGATTCCCCGGGCATCAGCTGTGTGTGTGTGTGTGTGTGTGTGTGTGTGTGTGTAGTCTTTCTCCTTTTGGACTTTTGGTCACTTCTGCCCTATCACAGGGTGTCTGGGGGCCTGAGCTGCGTTTACCGTGGCCTTTCCTCGGGGGGGGGGGGCGGGGGGTTCCTCTTCAGATGAGGTTTGTTTTGCTTTGCTGCCCTGCTGCAGGCTAAGGAGGCGCTGGGCTCCCGCCCCCAGCGGGTAGCAGGTCTCCTGAGCCTCCTCAGGGAGCAGCCTTCTCCTTGGTAACATGTCATTAGAATGTTCTGCATGACAGTGAGTGACCTAGGCTGCATATCAATTGCTGGGACTCTGGAATGCAGCTGCCTTTTAAATTTTCCTTTGTATGGCTTCACTCACTGCCTAGGCGTATTCCAAGGAGCAAAATGCTTGCATGCATTTGCTGGCCAATACTTTAGACTTCTTATTTTCTTACTCTATCTGTGGATCTTACTATCACCATTGACTTTATCCTTGAACGTTTTTTTAAAAAATTGAAATGGAGGGGCTGGCTGCTGGGTGCCTGACTGGCTCAGTCAGGTGAGCGTCCGACTTCGGCTCAGGTCATGATCTCAACAGTTCATGAGTTCAACCCCGCGTCAGGCTCTGTGCTGACAGCTCAGAGCCTGGAGCCAGCTTCCAATTTTGTCTCCCTCTCTCTCTGCCCCTCCCCCGCTCATGTTCTGTCTCTGTCTCTCAAAAATAAATAATTTTTGTTAAAAAAATGAAAAAGCAGGGGATACAGGGCGCCTGGGTGGCTCCGTCGGTTAAACATCCGACTTGTTATTTTGATCTTTTGATTTGGATCTCATGGTTTGTGGGTTCGAGCCCTGCATTGGGCTCTGTGCTGACAGCGCTGAGCCTGCTTGGGATTCTCTCTGCCTCCCTCACTCTGAGCCTCCCCCACTCTCTCTCAAAATAAATATTAAAATTAATAATAATAAAATAATTGAAAAGGAGGCGATATACTTACATTACACAGAGACTGACAGAGACACATCTAACACATGCATGGCACAGACACACGTACAACAGACGCGGTACAGACGTACATACACACACACACATTATCTACAGACTAGTCTCTTGGAACCCGTTAGGAGCACTGAGCAGAATATGGCCCCGACAGAACTCCAGACTCCCATTTGCGGTCCTTCTCGTGACCCTGGTTTCCTGAATTCCTAACCTGTATAATAAAAACCCATTCATGGTTTTATGGCTTTGACCTTGTACGTTTGGGGGGGAGGAGAACAGAAAAAGTGAGGGGGCGGGAGCAGACCCGGCGGAGAAGTTCTCTCATGCCAACGGAACTGCCCCGGGAGTGCAGTTAGCTATGTGGCCGGGGTGCGGAGGGGCCATGCACGCCTCTCCCAGGGACCGGGGTCCCGGGCAGACTGTGCAGCCCGCCTTCCGCTCCGTCAGTAGTTCACACGGGCGCGCCCCCTCTTTCCGGCCGGCTCTGGAGCACGTCGGTGTCACAGGCGCTTTGCACACCGAGCTCCCCTCCAGCCCCCACGTTCAGTGTGAATCCAGATGGCCAGAAGCACTTAGACGGAAGCAGTAAATGGTGGCTAACTCTCCGTTTCTGGGAGTGGCCGGGTACGGAGCGGGTACCGGGTACCACATGCGGCCTGTAGTTCCCGGGTCCGGGCCTGGCAGCAGGGGCCTTCCGGGCGCGGCTCCGTCGTTGGAAGGAAATGGTGGGGAGGCATTTGTGAGTTGTCATGGAGGAGGTTTCCCGGGTCTGAAGAAGGAGGCGCGGTGGCATAGATGGAAGGGCGACACGAAGGCACGCGCTCCTCCACTAACCGGAGGACCTGTTAGTGCGTGATGGATGCGGGAGGCGTGACTGCAGCTGTTCAGAACGCGGTGTCCGGTTGACAGGGTTTAAATGCCATTCGGAAACCAAACAGCTGCGTGACTGTATGCTCTGGAAGCATCTGTCGTCGCTATGTTCCATTTATTTTGGGGGCGCCGGGGGGGGGGCGGCTCAGGCGGTTATTAGCTGTACGACTTCAGCTCAGGTCATGATCTCATGGTCCGTGAGTTTGAGCCCCATGTCCAGCTCTGTGCTGACAGCTCGGAGCCTGGAACCTGCTGCAGATTCTGTGTCTCCCTCCCCAGCTCTCGCTCTGTTTTTCTCTCTCTCTCAAAAATAAACATTTATAAATTTTTTTAATTAAAAAGTTATGTTGAAAACTTCTGGGTTTTTTAGTGTGTACCTAACATGTATTTTTTCCTTAACTCTCTAACTCCCCGAGGCGGGGTTAATATTTGAAGCTCTTTTGCTTGGCTGTTTCGCCACTGTGCATCTACTAAGCCAAGATGGTGTCTTCAGCTTCTTGAAAGCGGGAACACACCTGCCCTCTCTCAGGGCCCCGGTGGGACCCGAGCTTCTCCGTCTTCTTCCAGATGTGGACGGCGTCCAGCTGTGTGTGGCTGCGCACACGGCAGCACGTGGGGGCAGGGCGGAGTGGGGGGCGCGGGCCGGCCAAGGCAAGGGCAGGGAATTTGGGCATGCTCTGGGTTCTACTCAAGAGCATCTGCTGAACCTGGAGGGGCCCTTTCCCCCGGGACACGGCCAGAGGGACGTGCAGTGGGCCCTGGACCTTGCCGTGCAGCAGCCTGGCTGGGGTTGGGCATCGGTAACCCCCAGGCCCGGCATCACGGCCCGGGAGGCCCTGAGGGGGTGCAGGGATGGGGGAAAGCCTTGCCTAGTTTGTTAGAAGAGTACATCACTCATGGGCTCCGGTGCTCTGTCTTCTGCTCCCCCCTGTGCCGCCCTTGTTAGAGTTTCCTCCAACAACTAGGCGGCGATCTCCTCCATGCAGCCTTGCTCTTCCCTGAAGGGAACGGTCCATCAGAGGCTCCTTTTAGTCCTGGGTCAGGTTGGAAGAAAGTGTCGGCAGAGTCACAGGGCTGCTTTGCCGCACATTTGATAGTTGTCAGCCGGGAGCGTTGCTTGCTTGCAGCGCAGCTCCGCAGGCTTGTGCAGCGTGCCTGTGGCAGTGTTTCGTGGGGACCTTTCTGAGTGTGGCTGTGCATCATGAGCACATGCGTGTGTACATCGAATGTGCAGGGAGAACTGGAAACAGGCAGCCATATGGAAAGACCTGTGAACCACTGCAGCACCCAAAGTCTCTGTCTCTTTTGTTTTAAATTTTATTTATTTCTGAGAGAGAGAGAAAGAGATCATGAGCAGGGGAGGGTCAGAGACAGAGGGAGACACAGAATCTGAAACAGGCTCCAGGCTCTGAGCTAGCTGTCAGCACAGAGCCCCACACGGGGCTCGAACCCACAAACCGCGAGATCATGACCTTAGCCAATCGGACGCATAACCAACTGAGCCACCCAGGCGCCCCTAAATTTTATTTTAGAGAGAGAGAATGACTGGGAGAGAGGGGCAGAGGGAGAGAGCGAAAGAGAAACTCTTTAGAAGACTCCAGACTCAGCACAGAGCCCAACATGGAGCCCGATCCCACGAACCTGAGATCACAATTTGAGCCAAAATCAAGGAATCAAGGAATCAAGGGTCGGATGGTCAACCAGCTGAGCCCCCCAGGTGCCCCATGTTTTTCTCCTTTTTAATAATTTACTACTGATTGGGGCGCCTGGCTGGCTCTATAGGTTAAGTGTCTGACTCTTCGTTTTGGCTCAGGGCACGATCTCAGGGCTTTGTGAGTTCAAGCCCCACATCAGGTTCTGTGCAGACGGTGTAGAGCTTGCTTGGGATCCTCTCTTCCTACCTCTCTCTCTCTCTGCCCCTTCCCTACTCACACTGTCTCTGTCTCTCTCAAAATAAATAAATAAAACTTTTTAAAACTTTAGGGAAAAAATGATATACTACTGATTTTAAAGATTTTATTCGTACATTGAGCCTCATGTTCTATGCCTTTTTTTTTTTTTAATGTTTTATTTATTTCTGAGAGAGAGAGACAGTGTGAGCAGGGGAGGGTCAGAGAGAGGGAGACACAGAATCAGAAGCAGGCTCCAGGCTCTGAGCTGTCAGCACAGAGCCCGACGCGGGGCTCGAACCCACGAACTGTGAGATCATGACCTGAGCCGAAGTCGGACACTTAACCGACTGAGCCACCCAGATGCCCCTCCATGCCTTTTTGTAAACGGCAATTTTCCTAAGTAAGCCACATATACCATTACATCAGAAATGAATATTTCTGAATACAGCCATATGAGAATTTTCACCACTGCTGTTCTTATTTATTTTTTTATAAAGTGAAAATTCCATTTATTCCTGTTTATGACACAGTACACAAGAGCAGCGTTTCACATCATAGACCTCACTTCCAACTCCTTGCAGTGTTCATTTCTTTGGCTAAAGAGACGAGACATGAGAAGCAGGCAATGCTTAGGCAACTGAAATAAAGATGGGGAGGGGCAATGCTAACGTCATCCTTGCGGGGATGGCCATAAGGGGACTGTTAGTCACAGCTGTTTTCTAGAACTGCTAGCTGGAAACAAAGGAACAGCACTCCCGACGCTCGGGGGCTCAGTCACCCCCACCACACAGGTACAGCAGCGCTTTCCGGCAGTCGCCCTTCGTGCCTTGCCATACTTCCTCTTGAACTCAGACCTCATTTTCAACATGTCCACTTCACCGCGAGAGACCATGATTCTATTCAGGACTTTATTGCGAGTCCCCTTGCCCTTCACAGAGTCGTACGTCCGGTCAGCAAAATACAGGGGCTTGTTCTGGATGCCCTGGACCAGGTTCAGGAAGGCATTTCCCAGGTCTCCTTGGACCTCCTTCTTGATGCTCTCCAGCATGTCATAAGTGCGGTAGCTCTTGTACCCCTCAACCACTTTCTGGAGGTGACCCACGCTCTGCTCGGTCACGATGCCGATCCACTTGGGCACATCAGTTCCTTCCCTCTTCACTCCGGCATCGTAGAGATCCCAGGCATCTTGGTCAATCAGTTCATAATCAATGACGGAGCCATCCTCCGCTCTTCTACCCTTGGCAAGGACAGCCATCAGCTTGCGGAAGTCACCAGATGTGTCAGAAATGATGTCCTTTGGGGCACCTGGGTGGCTTGGTCTGTTGAGCGTCCGACTTTCGCTTAGGTCATGATCTCGCGGTTCGTGGGTTCGAGCCCCGCATCGGGCTCTGTGCTGACTGCCAGCTCAGAGCCTGGAGGCTGTTTCAGAGTCTGTGTCTCCCTCTCTCTCTGACCCTCCCCTACTCACGCTGTCTCTCTCTCTCTCTCTCCTAGAAATAAAAAAAAAAAAAAGAAATGATGTCCTTCTCCAGATCGGTCTTGTACATTTCCTTGTAGACTCTGTTAATTTCCTGAAGCTCTTGGTGGGTCCTTGAGCAGGTGATCTCAATGAGGGAGTCCTCATCGGTCCCCAGGCCCTTCATAGAGGCTCTCAGCTCAGAAGCATCTTACTGAGCAGGTGTTTTCAAGAGGCCCCAAATCCCGGTCTCCAGGTGGCTGGACAAGGCCGACTTCCGTGCTGATGCAAGTTCCTTCTTGGTCCTGCTCTGGTAGGCAAAGGCCATATCCTGTCTCTGTTCATTGCTGCGATTGGTCAAAATGGTGACAATGGTGACCTCATCCACACCTTTGGCCTTGATGGCCGTTTCAATGTTCAGAGCATCACGCTCAGCATCAAAATTGGTGTACGCTTTGACCTACCCGTACATGCTTGGGAGCATGGAGCGATAACCCTCCAAGCTGAGCTTACAGAGAACTTCGTGAACACTAGACATTTTGAAAGAAGCTGGGCCAGGTGTCGAGAGCAGTTGAGTGTCCCCAGTTGTGCAGCAGAGCTGGCTGTCCTGGCTGGGGCGTTTATAGCCGGCACATTGTCCCCATGTGGGCGAGGCCCACCCTGCCCCACCTCCCGCAGCAGTGCTGTTTCAAAAATGGATAAAGAGGCACCTGGGTGGCTCAGCTGGTTGAGTGTCTGACTTCAGCTCAGGTCATGATCTCGTGGTTCACAAGTGCTAGCCCTACATCGGGCTCTGTGCTGACAGCTCAGAGCCTGGAGCCTGCTTCGGATTCTGTGTACCCCCCCTCTCTCTCTGCCCCTCTTCCACATGCTGTCTCTGTCTCTCTTTCTCTCTCTCAAAACTGAACATTAAAAAACGTTTTAAAGGTCTGAACCTTTATAAATAAATAAAGTGTACATTTTCTTGCCCCAGAATGCACCTTGCGTGTGCAAGTGCGTGTGTTTTTAATACTCCCTGTCCTGTAAACGACATACTGACACGCGGCCGCATGTTGTCCAGTGTCTGCCGGGACCGCGTACCTTGGGGTCGAATGGTGGTGGAGACGGATATGGGAAAACGTGTGTGGCCTTGGTTCGATAAAACGATTTTAGAAGGTTCGGGAGATGGGGCTCGAGTCCCGTGTGGCAGCCGTGGTTTGGCACCGTCGCTCACTTCTACACTGTCTCCCTGCAGACAAGCGGATGTGCAGCGGCCAGCAGGCGGAGCGGCAGGACAGCGGGACTCCCCGAAGCCGGCCGCCTCTCCGTCCCCCGCCCGGGAGGCGCGCAGCCGAGCGGGGACCCTCCCTCGAGACTACAGATACGCTGAGGGGGCGCCGGACGCGCCGTCGGGGCCGCACGCCCGAGGCCCGGAGCCCGGGACCCTGAGCCCCGCGCCCGGCGCCCCGCGCCCAGCCCCTCGGAGGCCACCGCCCCCGCCACCCCCGCGTGAGCCCGGGCAGCCGGGGGGTCCCCGCGGGCCCCCGCCGTCCTCCGGGGCCCCCGCCGAGCAGCCCGGCCGCCATGTAGACGAGCCCCCCGCCCCGCCGAGGCGCGAGGCCCCGCTCCCATCGGCGCTCCGGCCCCCGCACGCCCCCACCATGGAGACGTCCCGCTCCCCTTCTCCTCAGTTCGCCCCACAGAAGCTGACCGACCGACCTCCGCTGCCCGTCCAGGACGAGAACGCCACCAGGTACGGACGGCCCTGGGACGGCGGCCCCCGCGCCTGCCCTTCCACGGGCTCCCGCGGGCGGCGGGTCCGTGCGTGTCTCCGCGTGCTGCGCGGTGGGCGTCTGGACCTCAAGTTGCACCTGGGGAGGGACCGCCCGGGAGAACCCACGGCTCCAGTGGTCTCGCGGGTTTTTACCTCGGCGGGGGGGTGGCCTGTTCTCCAGGCGCAAGGGGGATGTGATGCAGGGGGGGACTGTCGTCCAAGCCCGGAGGTGGCGTGTGCCTTCCCCGTGGGTATCTGCCTCTAGGGCCCTTGTCTGTGAGGAGAACCCGGTGAAACTACGCCAGCCACCTTCAGGAGACACTGCTGGTTTCCATAAAGTCCAGTATTTCATGCTTTTTAAGTTTACGTTTTTATTTTTGAGAGAGCGAGCGAGCAGAGGAGGGGCAGAGGGAGAGGGAGAGAGAGCATCCCAGGCCAGCTCTGCACTGTCACTGCAGAGCCCCATCCAGGACTCCCAGGCGGCTCAGGCGGGCTCAGCTGCCAAACCGGGGGATCAGACCTGAGTCAGAATGGAGAGTTGGACGCTTAACGGATCCAGCCACCCAGTCGCCCCCACCCCACTTTTTTCTATGTCACACGTGAAAGGCAAGCTGGCACGCACCTCTTACTAAAGCAGAGGAGAGTCCGTTCTGTTCCATGGTGTGCTGTTAGACTTTCAGGCGTGGATCTGTCTGCGGTGCCCGCGGAGACGCTGGTAAATGTGGGCAGGCGGGTCCCGACCAGCCCCCAGCGCTGACTTTCCCTCCGCCCTCTCCTCAGAGTGCCTTGGAAGAACTGAGAGGCAGAAGTGCAGAATGTCCATCTTGTTCTCTAGGGCCGTGGTTGTCCACCAGGGAGGGGGGAGGGACTTGCTCCCAGGGGACATTTGAACGTGTCTGGAGAGGTTTGGGGGCCCCACCTGAAGAGCCAGCGTTGCTGCTGGCACCCCGCAGGCAGAGGCCGGGGTGCCCGGGTCAGCCCTGCAGCAGGGAATGCGCTGGCCCTGAGTCGAATACAGTAGCCGGCAGTCACTGGCTGCTGGCCACAGTCATGTGTCCGTAGAAATGGAAGCTAATGAATAATAAAACAAATTGCGTCCACCATGTGTGGCTAATGGCACACATATGTACCATTTATTTCCATCATCCCAGAAAGTTCTGTGGACATTCGTGTTCTAGAGTCTCAAGCTGTTGTCTCTTTCTCTATTGTTTTAAGTTGATTTATTTTGAGAAACAGAGAGCATGAGCAGGGGAGGGGCTCAGAGAGAGGGAGAGAGAACCCCAAGCAGGCTCCACGCTGTCAGCATAGAGCCCGATGCGGGGCCCAAACTCAAGAACTGAGAGACCAGGTCCTGAGCCGACATCAAGAGTCAGGCGTTTAACCAAATGAGCCGCCCAGGCGGCCCTGTCCTTTTTTTGTCGCCTTCAAAGTAACTGGGCAGAGAGGATACTCTTCATCCTGTATCTCCGCAAGTGTGGCCTCATAACCACAGCCTCTCGTGGGGGCCGCGTTTGCTGTGTCATGCGGACTGTGGGCACCACTTAGGTGACCTGTCGGGAGGCAGCGCTGTTCGTGCTGAAAGGAAGGAGAAGCAGTCACGTGGGCTGTGTGCTGGGCCAAGTGTACCACGCTGTCTGGGGCAGGCCGGCACGGGCCCCTCAGGCCACCGGCTTCCCGGGAGCCCGCCTGAGCTCCATGGGCTCCTCAGAGAAACACAGCCCTTCCCACAGTCCTCGTGACCTGTGTCAGCTCAGGAAGTCGGGACTGTGTTTCATTTTTTTCTTGCCCGAAGCAAGTGTTGGTTTTCTCATCCTGTCTTTCGCGTGAGCTTGAGAGGGATTTCAACAAGTAGGGACGGCACTTATTGAAGATTGGCTGGGGGTGAGGGGGGTGGGGGGGTGTCTCCGGGCACCCACATTAGTGTTCCCACTAATGTTCCTTCTCAGGGAGGCACATGGTGGCCATGCCGCCTCCAAAAGCTGCCACCAAGAACGTCGCTCATAGTATACTGCCTTAGCCACCGTTCCCACGGAGTGTGCTGTTGGTCAGTCCTGGTACTAACGTGTGCGATCCCCGCGACCTAAGAGACGAACAAGAAGCGGGTGCGGGGGTCCTGGCCCTGTTCTGTGTCCACAGTCAACTACCGATGGGTCAGCTTTAGCTCAGGTCACGACCTCACAGTGCGCGATTTTGAGCCTCACGTCGGGGCTGACATTTGCACTGAAGGCATGGTGCCTGTTCCGTCCTGTCTCCGTCCCTCTGCCCTCCCCCACTCACAAAAATAAACATTTAAAAGTTGAAAAGAAAGTGGCACCTCAGTGGGACAGTCGGTTAAGCGTTCTACTTCAGCTCAGGTCTTGATCTCACGGCTCATGAGTCCGAGTCCCGCACCGGGCTCTGCGCCGACAGTTCGGAGCCTGGAGCCTGCTTCGGATTCTGTGTCTCCCTTTCTGCCCCTCCCCTGCTCATGCTCAGTCTCTGTTTCTCTCTCTCTCTTAATGATAAACACTAACAAAAATAATTTTAAAAATAAATAAAAACGTGAAAGAGATTGCCCTGCTCTCTGCTGACTTTGGTCTCTTGAGCACGAGCTGCTCACCTCCTCTCCCTCCGTGTCCGGTCTCTCCCTCCTTCCAGCCACTCCCTTGGCCATGAGTGCACACACCCCTGCCTGCTGGGGCGCCAGCCAGGGTGCAGGGTGGGCTCCCCGCTTCACGCGGCCGCGGAGCTGCCCCCGTGCGCCAGGCACTGAGCTCACAGCAGGAAGGCAGAGAGAGGAGGCGCGGCACTTCGGAACAGGCATCCCTCCCAAACGAGCACTTCAACTCCTGTCCTAAAACTAGGTAGCTTACTTTTCCATATCTACCACATGTCTGGGAGTTCTTTGCTTAAACTGCAGACTGGACCCTCTACCCCCTCTCTCTGCCCCTGCACCGCTTACATTCTCTCTCTCAAATAGAAGTAAACATAAAAACCACAACAACATAGCCGCTCTTTCTGGAAGTCTTCCGGCGGCCCCAGAACCACGCTGGCGCCTGTGGGTGTACACGGCCCTGCTCTGAGAGGCCACGATGGGAGGCCGCAAGGAGAGGTCTGTGAGGGGAACCGTGTGTCGCAGGCTCCTGGACAGCGAGAGTGTAACTGAGCAGGGCTTGCTGACATTTGCACCCTCAACCTGAAGATGGGTGCTAACCCATCCTCCTCTCAGCCACCGAGCCCGGGGACACACCCCAGGCTCCGGTAGGGGTGTGGGTGATTTGGAAAGTGGAAAGGCGCCCAGCCACTTGGGGTCCCGAAACCAGGCCCTCCCGACCTCCCCTCCCCGTCCTGGGTCCGTGGTCACGGGGACTCCTTCCCGAGCCGCGGCCAAAGGGCTCTGAGCCTGGCTTCCCCAGCGGGAAGGGGCGGGGGGGCGGGGCCTGCGGGTTTGTGTCCCGGGTCGGGGTCGACGGCACGACGTGTTTTCGGCACACGGCTCTTCCCTTTCCAGAATCGAGCGGGTGATGGACAACAACACCACGGTGAAGATGGTGCCCGTCAAGATCGTGCACTCGGAGAGCCAGCCGGACAAGGAGAGCCGCCAGGGCCCGGCCCGCGCCACCGAGCCGCCCGCGCTGCCCAGCGGGCTGGAGAAGGACCACATCAAGAGTCTCAGCACGTCGGAGCAGTTCTACTCCCGCTTCTGCGTGTACAGCCGCCAGGGTGCCGAGCCGCCGCCCCCGGCCCCCGCCGCCAAGGACGCTGGGGCCTCTCCGTGCGGACTCAGCTACGTGAAGACCACGGAGAAGACGGCCGAGGACCTGAAGTCGGAAGAGCTGGCCCGGGAGATCGTGGGGAAGGATAAGTCTCTGGCCGACATCCTGGACCCCGGCGTGAAGATCAGAACCACCATGGACCTGATGGAGGGCATCTTCCCCAAAGACGAGCACCTCCTGGAGGAAGCCCAGCAGCGGAGGAAGCTGCTCCCCAGAATCCCGTCCCCTGGGACCGCCGAGGAGAAGTGAGTAGGCGCCGCCGCAAACCCGCCCTGTGGCTGCTCTGCGTGCTTCTCCCTCTGAGCATCTTGTATGCCCCAGAGAGCAAGTGGCTTCTCTGTGCGTCTGTTTTCCTGATTGCTTTTAGGGGCAGGTTTTCATAGGCACTGCCCAGCCCTTAGCACGTTCTGGCCCTCCCGAGGTTCGGGACCCTCCCGAGAGTGCCGCCAAGGCCCGTTCCTGGGGATGCTGACTCCGGGGCCTGGCAAAGACCAGAGGATCACGCACTTCTGCGGTGCCCAAGCTCCTCCAGGGACGCTTGGCAACGTCCAGATACATTTTTAGTTGTCGCCCCGCCAGGTGTTCCTGGCATCCCACGGGTGGAGACCAGGAGGCGGCCCAACACCTTGGCCGCCAGATGCCAGTCGTGAAGTCTCTTGAACGTCACGGTCATCAAGGAGCCTCTCTGCTCCTGCTCGTGGCACGGAGGGAACAGCTGCGTTTCCGTACGTCGGGGGAACGTACTATGCAGCCTCCCTCACTCCGTGGGCTGCTGCACAGGCCTGTACTTATGTCCGTTGTCTCTGACACGTTACCTGCCAGTAGGTGGGGGCGCCCACGAGACACGGCAGAGAGGGACAGAGGGCCCGGTCGGATCAGAGCAAGAGGGACAGACATGGCTGCAGGTGGAAAGGCGCCCGTCGCATTTGGGGTCTTCTGGCTCCCCCTACAGGGAGTTGCGCACGCGCAGACCTTAGGCTCCTGGCGAAGACCATTCCTGTGCACTCTTCCCTCCTGGGGGGGGATTTTTAGATGTCCCTGCTCATTTCACTCCCCCTTACGCCACCCCCGCTTTTAAAAAACTATTCCATAGACTTGAGGATTCCCTTTTGGCCAGATTTTTTCTCGCTCTAACATTGTCCCCTGCCCCTCCGCCCCTTCGGCGGTCCCATCCCGGTGTCCGATGTCTTTTGGTCAGTGGCACCATCTGCTCGTCACCATCGAGGCTGGGGGCTGCAGGGGGGCATCTATGCGCACAGTCCCAGCCAGGTGGCGTTCTGACCTTTTTATGTAGGAAAGAGGAGCCGAGCGTGCCGGCAGCCATGTCCCTTGCCACCAACTCTACGTACTACAGCACATCGGTCCCCAAGGCGGAGCTGCTGATTAAGATGAAGGATCTGCAGGAGGCGCAGGAGCCAGAGGAGTATTCGGGGAGCGACTTGGACCACAACCTGGCAGTGAAGAAGGTAGGAAAAGCCCTTGGTAATGACATCGTGCTCGTTGGCAGACAAGGCGCCACACGTCGTTCTGGGCCCGGGGTGGGCCGTGTCCCTCACGACCAGGGGCATTTGTGTCCGGCTTCTGTGCAGGACAGTGACATTTGGGACCATGGTGACAAGCCCTTTGTGGTTTAGTGTTCTGTTCCAAAATGGGGCCTTTCCCAGCCAGGTCTCTTTGCCATCTTCCTATAATAAGACCAGTGTCATGGGCAGTGGGCACCATCCTTATTCAACTGGAGTTCAAGTAATACGTCCCTCCCACTCTAGTTAAACTCCTGGGGACTTCATTATGTGACCTTCTGCAAGTTACATGTTCTCCTTGAAGGTCAAGTTCTGATACCTGTAGCCAGAAGGTCATAGTCCTGACATAGCGGTTGTCAAGTGCTTCGTCCACAAAAAAGCCATCGTTTGTTACCTCCTAGAACTCCCCGGGGACTTAGGGATACGGCAGGAGACGAAACGGAACGGAGCCCTTCCTGTCCCGAGGGGCGCCTCTGTTCAGCCAACAGAGAAACAAACGCGCCCTCCAGGGTCAGCGCACTCCAGCCTGTGGGCGCGCGCTGGCTTTGTGAATGAAGTTTCCGTGAAACACAGGCACGTTTAGTCATTTATAGATGCTCTCTGGTGGTCTTGCCCCCACGGCAGCGGGGCGGGGTAGGTGCGGCTGACCACGTGGCCCGGAACGCCGAAGGCCTTCCCTGTCTGCCCCTTCATGGAAAGTTGGCCAGCCCTCAGTGTAGTGCGTTGGATAGTGAGAGAATTAACGCAAGCCAAGGGATCGAGTGACACGAAGGTGATGCTAGAGAGGGCGCTGGTGAGGGGATGATGGAGCAGTGACCTGGACCGGTGTGAAGGGCGAGCCGTGTGGGCGTCCGGGTGCACTGGGGGAAGGGGAGCAGCCAGTGCTAAGGTCCTGAGGTGATGGCCTCACGACAGACTGGAGACACAGTATGGCTTTGGCTGGAGCCATGTGGACAGGGGTGCAGGACTGCAGATGAAGTCAGAATGCGGCCAGGGACCCAATAGTGGGTGGTCACGAGGTCACGGCTGCCAGTGCCAACGTCATTACTGCTGAATTAGTCTTTAACACACTAGTATTAAATACTTAAATCCCCATGATTTGTCAGCATGCCAGACCTGCGGCGTCTGGGTGATTACCTGGTTTTTTAGGAAGGCCTTCGCATCTAACGGAGGAGGAATTGCCAAACAAAGTCCGTTTCAGAGGCTAACGTGTGCTGTTCGTGCCGCGGCTTCGAGCCCGTCTAAATAGTACCAGGGAAAGAAAAGGAGGGAAGCAGCCTTGTGTGAACATTGCCATATGCTTAGTACTTCAGAAAACTGCTTTCATAGAAAAACACTTTTTTTTATCCTTTAACAAAAACCTTCCCAAAAGATTACGCTTGTATCATTAGTGGTTTGCAAACACCACTGGCTGATTTCTGATATGATAGAAGAAATAATGTGACCCATGCAGAAAAGAAAATTACTTTCAGCTTGGGGAATATTTGCTTTTTGGTTCAAGGGGATTAAAGGAGATGAGAGCTAAGAATTTTGGTCCTGGGCCTCTGTCTGGCTTCCAGTCGCATTTTCTATTTTTTTCTTTTTTCTTTCTTTCTGTCTTTTCTTTCTTTCTTTCTTTCTTTCTTTCTTTCTTTCTTTCTTTCTTTTCTTTCTTTCTTTCTTTCTTTTTTAATGTTTATTTTTGAGAGACAGACAGACAGAATATGAACAGGGCAGAGGCAGAGAGAGAGGGAGACACAGAATCTGAAGCAGGCTCCAGGCTCCAAGCTGTCAGCACAGAGCCCAATGCAGGGCTCAAACCCGTAAACCGCGCGATCATGCCCTGAGCTGAAGTCGGATGCGTAGCCGATTGAGCCACCCAGGTGCCCCGCGTTTCTTTTTTTTCTTTTTTTAACTTTGTTTTAATGTTTTCTTTATTTCTGAAAGAGAGAGAGGCAGCGTGAGCAGGGGAGGGTAAGAGAGAGAGGGAAACACAGAATCCGAAGCAGGCTCCAGGCTCTGAGCTGGCTGTCAGCAGAGCCTGATGCAGGACTTGAACTCAGGAACTGCAAGATCATGACCTGAGCCGAAGCCGGACACTTAACCAACTGAGCCATCCAGGCACCCTGCATTTTTTTTTTCCAAATAAACAATCAGAAATGCTTTTAGGTATTCTCATAAAACTGGGAAAAAGGTACAGTTTGGACAGTTTTAACTCAGTCCTCGCCCTAACTATGGATAACCGTGTTCTTTACAACATGGCCTTGTTCCTCATGCTGTGACGGATTTGGGGTGGGGCACGCCCCAGTACTTCCCTGCCTTCAGGTGGGTGGCTCTTTTTTCTTTCTGCTTTTGGGGGGCTCAGGTTGCTGGGGTACCGCCTCACCTCAGACGGCTGCTTCGGGATTGAGATGAATCCCTGTGAACTCAGCTCCTGACAGCCGCCCCCACCCCCCACCCCCGCCCACTCCGCATGATGAAATTCTTGTTTTAATGTTTATTTATTAGGGGGGCGGGAGGGGCAGTGAGAGAGGTGGACAGAGGATCTGAAACAGGCTCTGAGCTGTCAGCACAGAGCCCAGTGTGGGGCTCGAACTCACAAACTAGGAGATCATGACCTGAGCCGAAGTCGGACTGTCAACCGGCTGAGCCACCCAGGCACCCTCCCATGATTAAATTCTTAACCCAACCAGGGAGCCTGGGTGGCTTAGTCGGTTAAGGGTCCGACTTTCGCTTAGGTCATGATCTCGCGGTTCGTGGGTTCGAGCCCCGCGTCGGGCTCTGTGCTGACTGCCAGCTCAGAGCCTGGAGCCTGTTTCAGTCTGTGACTCCCTCTCTCTCTGACCCTCCCCTGCTCACACTGTCTCTCTCTCTCTCTCTCTCCTAGAAATAAATAAAACATTTAAAAAAAAAAATTCTTAACCCAACTAACGTATTTTATTCCATATGCAAATGTTGAGCAGTTTCACCGTAAACGGCGAATGCTGTAAGTCACAGTTCTCTGTGCTGTTAGTGACTCCGTAATCCTGCTTTTCATCTTACTTTGACAGACAACTGGTACCCTGTCTTTTCAGCCTTCTTCCCAGTACCCACAAATACACTGTCCTGTGGTTGTGCAAAGTGTGCACCAGGGGTGGGGGAGGAGGTCCATGCCTGAGGGTGTGCCTGATGGGCCGTCACGGGAGAGCAGCTGGGCCCCAGATCCCATGTGGACCACACATTCCCAGAGGGACCTTGGCTGTCATGTCACAGCGTCGCTGCATGCTCCAGGAGCCCGAGTGTCAGATCAGGTGGCCCTGGGTTTTAGGAGAGGACTGAGGACACAGGAACGCAGGAGCGACTTCTGGTGGCCGGTTGGAAGCATTACGCCAGGAAGGCCAAGCACGTTTTTACACCCGAGGCGGCTCAGGCCCAGTCTGCCCAGAAAGCGCCCCTACTCAGGTAGGGGGCTCCTCAGCAGAGCCGGACGCTCCATGGTCAAAGTCGGAGGGCTGTGGTTCCTCTCTGGAACTTAGAGGTGGGCACGAGGCCCAGAGAGAAAAGTCCCCATTCCCCCCTCCATCCGTCCGTCTCCCCAGATAGATAGGTGGACAGACGAGCTGTGGGGCCATCGGAACAGAGCAGGCAGTGCACCTGCTGGGAGACCCAGGTGGGGGTGGGGCGGCTGGCCTCTGCCACCACGCGCTCTCGCCCCAGGCCCTCTTGAAGGCCACATGCTGCAGAGCGGAGGCGGATGGGCCCCCGTGGGGGCCGTCTGACCGGGCGGGTGCTGCTCATGAGCGACCTGTGTGCTGCCTGGGCCAGGCCTCCTCCCAAGATCTTTGGCAATCAGTGCCTGGCGCTTTAAGGAAGAGGGGAGGGCGTCTCTAATAAAACTTTATGCAAGACACATAAAGGAATCAGGAATTTGGGCTCCTTCCAGAACGCCCAGTGTCAAGTTTGCGCAGCTGTTCCTGCAGGTTTCAAAGGCTCGTTTTCATGCATCGCCATGAAATCTTCATCATGCTCGTTGCTAAAGAATGATGAGACAGAAAACTTAGCAGTAGCCCAGGCCAGCCCTGTCGTCACACGTCCACAGTCCTCTAGATTGCTTCATGTGCTCGTTCAGGTTACGGTTGCCTGCAGGCAAGACTTTGGAAGGTTCTCCACCCCCATAATCTCTTTTGCACTTTCCCATCAAGTTACGAATATCTGAACAAAGGCCCATCTTAGCCGGGGAATTCGACGTTGATTTAAACCGTCTCCCTGGATAGATAGGTGGACGGACACACCGAGACACAAGCATCAGGACGTTCGGACTTGCACACTCTGAGAGAGAGCATCAGAGAAATGGAGTGCATGCAGCTTTCAGTTAGCGAGGGAAGATGAGCCAGAACCGGAGTCGAGAAAGCCCAGAGCAGGTTATAAGTTGCGTGTTGCCTGTGTTAGGAGAAAACCCATGCCGGTAAGTCCGCAGTGAGGACACCTCTCCTCTAAACCCACTTGCCATTTTAATCACCAAATACCCAGCGTTCTGATAAGCCCAAGCAGACTGAAACCGGAGCCAGCAGTGCCCACGCCTTTCTGGGCTGTGGACTTGGTTTCGTGTATGTGTGCACGTGCACACGCATCAGTGCTGGATGGGGGGCTCCCTCTGCGGCTCATCCGCACACAAAGGAGGCACATCCGGAGCTCATATGCAGCATAGGCTCTGCGCTCGTGGTTCAGCGTATCTTTTCCTGCCGCCCTGTGATGTTTCCCACCTACATTGTCATTGGGACAGGTGTTGTTTGTTTTTTTTGTGTTTTTTTACTATTTACTTATTTTTCAGAGAGAGAGAGAGAGAGGAGGAGCTAGGGAGGGGCAGAGAGAGAGGGAGACACAGAATCTGAAGCAGGCTCCATGTTGTCAGCTGTCAGCACAGAGCCCAGCTTGGGGCTGGAACCACAAACCTTGAGATCATGACCTGAGCCAAAGTGCTTACCCAACTGCGCGCCCCCCCCCCCCACCAGCCGGCGCCCCCATGCCGCTCTTTGTTAAGCCAGGGCACTTCTGAGGCCGCACTCCCAGTATTGCCGACGCCTGCTGAGTCCGGGGTCCCTACGGAAGGCCGCCGGGCCGGGGCTTCATGTGCAGGGATTGCCTTCAGCTTTAATGTCAGTCCTGGGGGTACGCGCTCCTGCTCCCCTGTGTAGCCAAGGTCATGGTCCTGGAGAGCTTAACAGGACGTTGCCCCCTCCGGGCACTGACTTCTCTCCACCCGGCTCTGCTGGCTCCCAGTGGGGTGGGAGAGTGTAAAGTGCCCAGGACACGTGGTACGGTGTGGGGGAGTTCCTCCAGGCCGCTTTCTATACGTGCTGTTCCTTGTTGCAGCAGAGAGAGCTAAAAATCCTACCTGGACGTGAGTGTTGAGACTCTTTAATCGTCATTTTGGTTTGTGCGCCTGAGCGCTGTCTTCCCGGGTGGGGCTGGCCCAGTGGCGCGTGGGGGTCACGTTGGCTGCCTGCAGGATCCTGCATGGGTGCGAGCAACCCGGCGGCTCTGCCGTGCACAGTGGTTTTGCCAGGGCAGGGCCACCCGTTGTATCCCTGCAGAGCCATCCCTGTTACTTTTCCCCAAATATAAGACGGGGGGCAGACCATCTTTGCCACTCAAATCGGACCATATGGTGCCCCTCACTTCAGCAGGAAGGCCAAGTTATATGTTTCGGGTTTTTTGGTTTTGGGTTTGGGTTTTTTTGCCCCTTTAAAAGATAATCATTTAAAGGGCCTGTGGAAAAGGAGAGTGGGGAGTTCGTGTTTAATGGTCAGAGTTTCAGTTGCGTAACATGAGAAAGTTCTGGAGATGGGCGGTGGTCATGATTGCCCACAAGGTGAATGCACTTAATGCCACAGAATGGGTGTGCTTGGGAATGTGTAAAATGATAACCCTTGCTACATATATCTTGCCATATTTATTTTATTAAAAAAATTTTTTTTAAATCTTTTTATTTGAGAGAGAGAGAAAGGGGGGCACTTGGGTGGTTCAGTCGGTTAAGTGTCCGACTTTGGCTCAGGTCATGATCTCACGGTTGGTGGGTTCGAGTCCTGCGTCGCGCTCTGTGCTGACAGGTAGCTCAGGGCCTGGAGCCTGTTTCGGATTCTGTGTCTCCCTCTCTCTCTGACCCTCCCCTGCTCTCTCTCTCTCTCTCTCTCTCTCTCTCTCTTTCTCTTAGAAAGAAATAAAACATTAAAAAATAGAGACGCCCCTTTCTTGCCATATTTGAAAAAAATGACTTATTTGCATTTTGGTCATATTCAAGTCAGGTTACTCTCAAAAGACTTAGTTTTTCTGACATCCCTTTATCTGTTTTACCTTTTAATGGCTAATTCTGTGTAGAGCATACGTTTTAGTCATGCAGTTCGGTACCAGGCGTGAGGCTGCATAGCTTCTGTGCACGTAAGTCTTTACACTGGAAAATTGCAGGCTCGGAAGCACAGACTCTCACGTGGGCCCTGAGAATCCTGGTGAAGGTGAAAGTGAAATGAGCTTCACCCCGAGGGGCCAAGTCCTACCTATCACTGTGTGGTGACCAGGACTCACCAGGAGTAGTTCTCCTGCCCCGGGTCTTAGAAACCCTCTCTCACTCGATGCGAAATCAAGTCTTCCCCACGCAGGTCACTTGTGTGAGACCCCAGGGCCCGTGGCAGCGGCCGGAGTGCCAGGCCGGGTCAGCTAACGCGTGTTTGCATGCCCCCTGTGTCCCCACAGCAGGAGCTCATCGAGAGCATCAGTCGCAAGCTGCAGGTGCTCCGCGAAGCCCGGGAGAGCCTCCTGGAGGACATCCGCGCCAACAGCGCCCTGGGGGACGAGGTGGACGCCATCGCCAAAGACGTCTGCAAACCCAACGAGTTTGACAAGTTCCGGATGTTCATTGGGGACCTGGACAAAGTAGTGAACCTTCTGCTGTCGCTGTCGGGCCGGCTGGCGCGGGTGGAAAACGCCCTCAATAACTTGGATGACACTACTCCTCCTGGCGATCGGGTAGATGCCACGTGTCTGACCTGAAAGGGGAGGGGGGGTGAGGGGGGCGGGGGGAGCGGTGGGGGGACTATCAAGAGGTTCCTCGTGGGTGTCGTGGGTTGATGCCTTGAAGCCTTACGCAGTTCGTGCGGCGGCCTGTCCGCCCCATAGTGCAGGCGCCTTTGGGTGCCCAGGGCTGTCCCTCTCTTGGCTGGTAACTGAGGGAGACAGGTGCCGGGGGGTGGGTGGGGCCTGACAGGCGTTGTCAGGGGACCACGGGGCAGCTGTGACGTTCCGGAAGAGCCGCGGGCTCCTTTTCACATCGTTTTGTCTGTTCCCGCCCATCATCACTAAGAACTTTCCCTGAGAACCCGCCTGACTTGTCCTTAATAATCCAAAGCGCACTTCTGGGGTCCGTTCACATCCGTTTCCCTTTGGGCCGTGACGACTTTGCCTCTCCTTTCCGCGAGAATCTGTGCCTATGACACAGAGGGCGGGGTTGCGCAGGGGCGGGCAGGGGACCTGACGGGGGGCTCAGTCCTGGACGCCGCACACCAACACCAGTTTCTGCTCCGGGACGGTGACCACTCGCTTCGGCGCGCGCTCTGTGTGCGGGCATTTTGCGGAGAGCCGCCGCACGCTGGCCTCCCATGTGGCTGTTGGTAACTTTCGTGGCCACGCCACACAGTGGCAGGATGAGAGCCGCGGTCCTGCTGCCCAGGAGAAAGTCACACCGGGAAACAGGAGCCTGGCGTCCCCCAGCCGACACTAGAAGTCTTAATGCGTTCATCTCTTCCTTTCTTAGCCCTCGTTGAACTTAGACGGCAGGGACCATTGCGTGTGTGTTTTGTGGGGAGAGAGCGGTTGTGAGCGCCACGTTTTGGGAGTGGGGTTGTCTGTGGCCCCCCGAGCGGGAGCCTGGTCAGGAGTCGGGAAACCTCCCCCGTGGCCTGCGTCTGACCTGCCCGTCCTTGCTCCCTCCCGCGTGGCCTGCAAGCACGCCCGGGGCACTTCCTCCTGCAGATGGGGGGGTCACAGACCCTGCTCTGCAAGTTCTTTAGGATCCGTGCCTCTGCCCTTGGACAGCTCCTCTTGTGGCTGCTCCTCTGAGCCACTCAAGGCCACGGCCGCTCCTCTGAGGCGCTCAGGGCCGGTGGGAAGAAATAGGGGGCGGGACCCGTCACGGAAGGGCTGGGGCTGGCCACAGCCACCAAGGGCATCCTGCCCACGCCCCGAGCATCACCTCTGGTCCCTAGCTTGGCGTCCGGGTCTGCCCTGACCTGGCCCGCAGGGTGAGCCCCTGTCCTCACCGGGCTCGTCTCTCTCTCTCTCCACAGCAGTCGCTGCTCGAGAAGCAGCGGGTCCTCACCCAGCAGCACGAAGACGCCAAGGAACTGAAGGAGAACCTGGACCGCCGGGAACGCGTCGTGTTCGACATCCTGGCCGGCTACCTCAGCGAGGAGGGCCTGGCCGACTACACGCACTTCGTGAAGATGAAGTCCGCCCTCATCATTGAGCAGCGCGAGCTGGAAGACAAGATCCGCCTGGGCGAAGAGCAGCTCAAGTGCCTGTGGGACAGCCTGCAGCCCGAGAGGGGCAAATAGGTGACCCTCCGGGCTCCGATCCGGGCGCATGCCCAGACCCCAGCCTGTATTTATACCCGCGGCGCGCGTCCTCCAGGGGCGAGATGGCTGCTTTAGAGAAGCAATAACCTCCATGTGTGTTTGCGAGGATTTATTTAATGTTTGTCAGCCTCCCTTTGAACGCTGAGCAGAAAGTCTCCCCGTCAGCCATTTTGCTTTGCAGGTTCCCACACGTGGCCCCAGCCTCCGGGGGGTGGTGGGAGCTCACAGTGTAGACTGTGGGCTCCACTCGTATAGTGCATGCAAGTGGTCCTTCTCACTGGTAGGTGTGCCCTTCCTCCCGTCTTCACATCCTGAACCACCCCCCCGGGAGGCAGCCCGAGTGAGTCTCGAAGGTGCGTGAGAGGGGAGACCCTGGCTCCCATCTTGCCTGCGATTCCCGCGGGGCTTGGGCTGCCCCGATGTACCCCGTTCGTCCACTGGTGTGGACCCTTCCTCGTCCCTCGTTCATGGTCTCCCAGCAAAAACCACGATGGTGTGATGATGATTTATTAACATTTTGGAAAGGGGAATGGTTTCCAAGTGGCTAAAAACCCACTGTGAAATGAACGACTCATGCGCCCTGAAATCGCCACGTAAAGAAATAGCGTGCGTGCTTCAAACACTCACATAACACGGGAGCTTAGTCCTGACATCACAGTCGGAGTGATCCTTCCCTGCAAATGAAATTCCTTGGGTAATAGTGTGTCCAGTAGTAGTAACATGCTCGGTAGATATTTGTTTCATGGGACCAACAGCGTATTTCTGAAAATTTTTCCATAACACTTATTTTGTGTGCATATGGTTGTTAGTGACACTGGGCTGCATTTCTCTCTTTGAATAAAGCACCATGCAACAGGGTTACTTCCCGTTTACTTGTAAGAACCTTTGCTCTGCTTTCTCAGAGGCCTCGTGGACTGCGACAGCTCCCAAACCCGATCTTTCCCGCCGCAGAGTTTTAGATTCCATGCCCTTTTTATTAGTGGAAATTGCAAGCTTCTCACGAGAGCCTGTTCGCTAAAAAAAAAACCCCGTCGTGCTGTCAGTTACCAGTGGACAAGCCACAGACTGGGTGGAGAGATGTGCGCCTCACGTATCTGACAAAGGATCTGTATCTGGAACGTATAAAGAACTTCCAGAAGGCAACCATGAGAGAACCAACGGCCGGTTAGTACGCAGGCCAGAAGCATAACTTGGTGGTACACCAATGAAGATGTGTGCTGGGAAGATGTTCAGCCACCAGTGGCTTGGTTGTATACTCCATTTAACCTACACCGATGCCACCTCCACAGGCGCTCGTCAGATTAAACGCATGGTAAATGGCAGGACAGCCCTTTGGACGATGTCACGTTGAAGTGATGTTCAGACATTCGTTTGATCGAGGGATCATTTGGATCCTTGTTTCCCCATTCCCATAAAAGTTTTCCAACAGGTGGGGGGCACGACTCTCTGTCCATGGGGACCGCTGCCTTACCAGAACGCATGTGCACACAAATGTCTTAACGGACCGACATCTGTACTTGATGAGCCAGCCTGGGGGAGCAGGACCCCTGAGCCACAGCCCTGACATCTCTCCACCCCACGGGGGGGCCAAACTGGCACACTTCAGGAACGCACGCAATAAACCCTCTTTTTGGCAACCCACTCATGCCGGAAAGGTCAATGCCCTTCCAGAAGTTTCCATTCCTGTTAAATTAAGCTATTTCTGACTTGAAAAAACAACAACAAAACCCATCCTGCCAATGGAGTGTCCTCCCTCCGTCCTGGTGGGGTCCCTTCCTGTGAAAACTGGTCACTTCAGAGGAGGCGAAGCCAGCCATCCACGGACCTCCGTCATTCTCCCGCAGGGAGACAAACACAGTAATTTCAGTGTGTTTTGCTTTTAATTTAGACAAAGCGTGTATCTGTGAGTCTTTCCCTTCGAATACAGTATTGTGGGTCATTTTGGTGATATATCTGTAAAATGTGAATAACAGAAGGTATGTGTCTATACCCAAGCTCTTTAGGTCTTTGGAAGACTTTCTCTTATACATAGCAATATACATTCCTCTGTCACCTTGCAGCAAAGCACATGTAACTACTGTCCTGGGCATCCCCCTGTTTGCTCCCTCAACGTCTAGTTAGCAGGGACCCAAAGATCCCGTGAGTCAGTGTACATATCTTTGTGTATAGCTGTGTCATTGCATACAGCCACAACCTGGTGCTAATGTTTTCCCCGCAGCACTCTTCGGTGGCGGCCGATTCCTCCCCCTCTGACAGTACGGCTGTGGGATGCTCTGTATAGCGAGATTTCAGTCAGGGGCGTTGCGTGTGGCTTTTATCCTGCAGTCCCGCGTGGAAGATGTGGACCTACTTCATGCTCAACACTTACCATGTACTTCTCGTCTTGTCGTCCTGCTTGACTTTAACAGAATAAATCGTGTCTTTGAGTGAACGGAGCATGTCTTTGACTTACCTATGGCCTGTTTTTTTTTTAAATCAGATTATCCTTACCGTTGGTCAAATTCTTAAGCCATTGATGAATTGTGGGGTTGATTATTTGTTTGTGTGTAACTTCATGCCAGCCTAGCTAGAGCTGATCGATTTGCAGTCAGGACACAGGTTGTATCAGTTAGTGGTGGCCGTGGTTATGCTGTGTAACAAGCAGCTGTGAGATCTCAGTGTGTGGTAAAGTATTTCTTTAGCTCATGATTGCATAGACCATGATACTCTGCTCCATGTGTTTCTCCTCCTTCTGGAACCAGCAGCCTGGTGGGTACACAGGAGAACAAACTGGGACACAAAGGTGTTTTTCCACATGGCTGATTATGTCACCCCGCTAACCTTCCATTGCCAAAGCAAGCCCCGCAGCCAGGCTCAGAGGGGTGGTAGGGTGTGCCCCAGCTCTTCGGTGGGAGAAACCAGGACATCACGTGTCAGAGTGTGGAAACCGGGTGTGAAGAATTCATGCCGTGGATGTGCTACATCCCCCACAGCGGCATCTGCTGTTATGGGGAAGCACTCAAGCACCCTGGTCCCAGAAGCCAAGTCCCCAGGGCCAGGCCGCCTCTGCCGCTCCCTAGCCACATGGCCCTGAGCAAGGTACTTGTCCTGGCTGAGCCTCTGAGTGTCGTCCTCCGTCACTGGAGAAGGAAGGCCTGGGGAGCTCAAGGGAGACAATCCATGTTCTCCATGTGCTTAGAGGCCGCGCCCAATGCAGACAAGCTTGCGGAAGTGTTTGCTCTTCTGTTTGCTTGCATCACCCCCTCTGGTCCTGGAGGGAAAGGCCTTCCTGGAACGGATGTGCTGGAGCCACGGCAGGAGTGCAGATTTCCGTTGCTTGGGACGATGAGAAGGGGTTCTCTTCGGGAGCAGGTTTGTGGGGCCTCAAGGCAAGACAGGAGCAGGGAGAGGCCGTTAATAAAAGTTATTTAAGGGGCACCTGGGTGGCTCAGTTGGTTAAGCATCGGACTTCGGCTCAGGTCACAATCTTGCAGTTCATGTGTTCGAGGCCCGCATTGGGCTCTGCGCTGACAGATCCTCTGTTCCCCCTTCCCCCGCCTCTCCCCTGCTCTATCTCAAAAACAAACATTAACGAAAAAGCTTTTTAATAAATAAAAATAATTCAAGATTAGAGTGAATATTTACTGAGAGGGAAAAATTCACAAGTTAGATATTTTTAAAGAGGATGAATACCACACATCTCATTTTTACTTCTGGCTTCTGCCAGGCAACCCCAGCCTGCCTCGTGTGCGTTCTGGAATGGTGAAAAGATTCAGAAACGGGGGCAAGGCAAATGCATGCCAAGGCTGCTGCTGCGGCGCTCAGCAGGGCAGTTCCACGATCTGCGTGCCCTGTTCTGTGACCCGCTGATGTCAGCATGCAGGGTTTTGTCCTGAGCACTTGTGTGCTCAGGCTGGTGAACCACATTGGTGATGGTGCGGCCTTTGGTGTGGGCTGTCACACTCGTGCAGGAGGAACTGCGTGGGGTTCCCTGAGGCAGTCGGGGACACCGGACTCTCGCTCCGTTCTCAGACCTGTCTGCGGGGCTACCACAGGTCTACCTACAAGCATAGATGTTCTGAGAGCCTGTTTCGTGCGCTTCTCATTAAGAGAAGAAAGCAACGCGTCTGTTCGTGTCTCTCATTCGTGTGTGCTGCATCTTGAGTCCCGGTGGCTCCCTGTTGGGAGCAGTCAACACAAGCTGGATAGTGTGCCCCATCTGAGTTCCCCACCAGGTGCCCCAGAGGCCTGTGGTCATTCCAGCAACACCTGACACAGGCAGGCGGAGAGGAATGGCTCAGTAGACCTAACGGAACGCGATGACTATGTCTTGGCAAATTTCACGAAAGCATGGGGCTGTGCTAGCTTAAACCTGGTTATCAGATCAAAGACGAGGCCTACCAGATGGCGTTATCTGGCCCGGCAAAGACCATGTGGAGGGGTGTTCAGGGCCGTCAGTCGTAGCTCACTAAACCTTCAGCCCAAGGAGCGCAAGCCAGGGTTCTGTGCACGTTTGTGGTTCTCTGCTCGGTCCCTAGTATGAGTAGGCGCTTAATTTATACACAAGTATCGAATGAGCGAAGATCTAAAGCCGGCCACACAGAATGGATCACTGAGCAGCGCTGTCTGTGCAGAGCCCAACGTGGGGCTCGAGTTCAGGAACCGTGCGACCATAACCTGAGCCCAGATCGAGTCAGACACTTAACCGACTGAGCCACCCAAGTGCCCCCAATTTAATATATGTTTTAATTTTTTTTAAATGCTTATTTGATTTTGAGAGAGAGGAAGATTCTAGGATTATTTTCTAGACATGAAAGTCTTCTAGGCCCTTAGCGTGCTCTTTCCCATGTCATGCCTACAGTGCTTAATTCTCTTCGGTGCAGGTGGAGATGCTATGGCTGGCAGAGGCCTACTGCCGCGTGAAGTGACGTATTCACACATCTCCTTCCCTTCTTCTCTCTCTCTCCTGTCCATTTTTGTCTTCTCCTAAGAAACAGGATTATCCTAATCATGTGGTTAAAAGTCTTTATGTAGGGCGCCTGGGTGGCTCAGTTGTTTAGCATCTGACTTCGGCTCAAGTCACGATCTCACAGCTCAAGAGTTCGAGTCCCACATTGGGGGAGGTCAAGCCCCGCTTTGGGTGAGCCCTGCTTCTCTCTCTCTCTTAAGAAATAAAATAAGATAGGGGTGCTTAGGTGGCTCAGTCGGTTAAGTGTCCAACTTTGGCTCAGGTCTTGATCTCACAGCTCCTGGGTTCGAGCCCCACCTCAGGCTCTCTGCTGTCATTAGAGAGCCCCTTTCAGTTCCTGTCTCTCTCTCTCTCTGCCCCTCCTCAACCCGTGCTTTCTGTCTCAAAAATAAATAAAAACATCAAAAAAAATTAATAATAAATCTTTTTATTTAACAGTGTTGGGAATTTTCCCCTAGTTATTTGTCAGCATTGCCTTGAATTGCTGTGTAATGTCCCACTATAAAGTTGCTGAATAGTTTACTAACCACATCTCAGAATGGGATTTTTCCTATTTGTTCCCAGTCGTTACCTTGGTTATAAAGGTCATTGGGTGTGCGCTTCACTTACATCTCTGTAAGTATCTCTGCTCATTTTCTTGGGATAAATTCCTTATGGAAACACTAAGCAATTCTGGTGGAATTTTGGCTTCTAGATAAAATCTAGTCCCCTAAGTGCTGGCTAGCTGACATTATGTGATTTTTTGGTAATCTCTTGTCTACAGAAGCCCCATTTGAAGCTATTCCCAATCTTCGGTCAATTTCTCACAAATTAGGAATCTGGAAGGTTGCTGAGGGGCTTGCGGGAGGGAAAAGATCTCGGACCCCATCCTGCCCCACGGGACACTCGAAAACAGTTTATAAAACTCGGGTGGGCCAGAGAGTAGAAGAGAAAAGGAGTCTTCGGAATCAAAAACTAAATAGTGGAAAGATTTTTTTTTTCTTCTCTAAAAGGCAAAAAACTACAAACAGCCCAGGTCCTGAGTTCCCCAAGACTTGGGTTCTCCGCTGTCCCCCCTGAAACCCGGCAGGAGGGGGGCTGGGGAGCGCGGAGAGGTTGGTTCTTTTAAAAAGTCACCCCTGGACAGGACGGGAAGGCTCGTGTCTTCTCGCTGCCTTCCTCTGCCTCTTGCGGGCTGCCAAGGAGAGGGACGGCCAGGCCCAGGGCTATGCCGGCGAACTCAGCTTCTTCCCCTTCAGGACTTTGGTGATGTAGAGGTAGAAGAAATCGCAGTAGAGGACAGTCTGCACTAGGCCTGCCACCAGGGCGATGAGGTCGAAGAAGCCCTCGAAGTGGTAGCGCCAGATCCAGTTGAAGAGATAGAGCGTGCTGTAGACCCCCAGCGCAAACAGGTAGTGGCTGGTGATGGTCTCCGCCTCGCCCGTCTTGCTCACCATGAACAGCTGTGGCAGGATGGCCGCCGACTCCAGGTAGATGGAGAAGGTCCAGAGGATCTCCAGAGGGGTGAAGTCATGGTTGACCAGGAACGCCAGGATGGCTGTGGGAACGACGAGGAACTCCACCCTGAAGGTGTCATGGTTCCCGTTGTAAGTGGCTTTGAACTTGCTGTAAATCATCCAGACTGTGGTGAAGGGACAGGCAATGTAGACTGCCTTCATGCACGTGTTGTACAGGGAGATGTAGTTGGTGAAGAGGTCCAGGTAGCAGGCCGTGAACACCACCGCAAACAGGACCTGGCTCTTCCCTGAAATGCCGGCACACGAGCGGGACTTCCAGATTTTGAGCAGTAGCAAGATGACTTGCTCTACATGTTACACAGCGACTGCCACTGCGGCGGCTCTCGGGGAAGTGGAGGATGAAGGGTTCCTGGCATCGCTGTTCTGGGACCGCTTCCCTGAGGCCCAGTGGCGGGAGCGGCCCGACGTGGGCCGCTACCTCCGGGAGTTGAGCGGCTGAGGCGCGAGCCTGAGTGCTTGGCGGAGGAGCGAGCGCAGCTGCTGCAGCAGACAGGCAACTTGGCCTTCGCCAACTATAAGAGACAACATTTGTCATGTTGTATACATGTATATATGTACGTGTACATATATATATACACGTACATATATACGTATACATATATATATACGTGTACATGTATATATACGTGTATATTATATATGTGTATATATAAGATGCACCTTGTCTCTCGGGGGCCCTGCTGGCTCGGGGTCCGAAGCAGCCCGTGGTCTCCTCTCCGTGTCCAAGTCCCCGTCTTCGTCCAGCTGCGCTCCCAGCCCCGCCCGGCCGGTGGTGTCAGTTTTCTGGCCATATAAGCGTATGTGTATGTTTATATGTAATGTAATGTGTACACATTATACACATGTATATATATACACATACATGCATGTTATATATACATATGCATGGCACATATATATATGTATATCCTGCATATATTTGTATACATGTCCTTGCCCTTTGCTCCCAACAGATCACAGACTATATCAGATGAACCTCCAGAGTAGACGATGCCATGTTGTAAGGGGCCTGTGTAGGTGCCACACAGGTATTGCTTGCCATTTGCAGCAATGTGGATGAAACTAGAGAATGTTATACTAAGTAAAATACGCCAAGTGTTGGGATGAGCACTGGGTGGAAGCCGGTGTCAGTGTCGGAAGCCGATGCGCTGAGTCTGGGCCCGGGACGTCGCCCGAGAGCAGAGACGAGGAAGCGTCGGGCGCGGGTTCTAGCCCGGTGTCGGATGGTGTGAACTTGTTCGCCAACGACGGCAGCTGCCTGGAGCTGTTCAAGTGGAAGATGGAGGAGGAGCAGCGGCAGGAGGAGCCGCCCCCGGGCCGCCGCCGCCGCATCTGAAGAGGAAGGGCGGCCCGGGCCCTACGCTCAGCTTCGTGGGCAAGCGCAGAGGCGGGAACAAGCTAGCCCTCAAGACGGGAATAGTAGCCAAGAAGCAGAAGACGGAGGGTGAGGTATTAACAAGTAAAGGTGACGCGTGGGCCAAGTACATGGCAGAGGTGAAAAAGTACACCATCAGTGCAGCGATGATGGTAAAACTCGGCCCCTGGTGAAATGACCCCCTTCCCCCGCCTGCCTCCGGCCCGGGACTCTGCGATGTACATAACTATTTAATGCAGCGGCAGCGGCGGCAGCCTTTCCCAAGGACTTCTACACAGAAGGAAATCGAGATGCTTCCCTCAGCCGCGGACGATTCTCCAGGACTTTTTTACCTCGAGCACTTGCCTCTTGAGACTTCATAGAACAGTGGTTTACTGTCCCCTCTCCTCCTACCTCCTCGCTCTCTCTGGCTCTTTCTGTCTTCCTCCCCACCCCCACCCCACCCTCTTAGCCATCACTTCTGGGAAGTAAAGAACTTGACTTAGTGCCGAAAAAAAAAAAAAAAGGAAACTGCTTAAAGAAATTTTATTTGTGAGTAAAACAGGTCACAGCGGAGGACAGAGGCCCCACCCTCCCAAGCCTGTGTCCATACACGCGACTAAACTTCGTGTTGTGATACAAAGAGTTAAAATAAACTACAAAAGTGAAATGAAAGTTGCACGTGAGGGACAAAAGGAAGGGGTAGAGTCCAGGGTCCGCTGAAGTACGGGCTGAGGGCGCAGGGCCCAGACGCCACCATGGCCACAAAATGACAGGGGAGAGAAGCAAGTCGCCAGCAAGCTCGAAGCAGCGATCAGCGCCATGCAGCCAGCCTCAGGCCCTGCCTGGGTGTCAGGAGCGTGGGACCCGGCCGCGGTGGCACCGGGTCCGCCCGGGGAGGAGGCCTGCCAGCGCCCGGGCAGGCTGGCACCGAGCAGCTCCCGCACGGGGTCACCCACCGGTCCCGCTAAGCAGCTTCACGTGGTTTCTTGGGTCGGAGTTAAGTGAGAATCACCAGGTCGAACAGGGAGAGCAAGTCAGGGTCATAAGCGCCTGGTGGAAGCAGTGAGGGGTGGGACCGCCGGGTTGGTGCCTTGGGCCACCTTTCACCAAACCCTGGGGGGGAGGGGTCTTTCAGGCAGAGTTAAAGTAACAGAAGACCCCGTCTCGGTCCAAAACGTCCCCCAGAGAAGTGAGCAGAGAGAAAACTAAAAAGTGGCCCATTCACGGTAAAAATCGTAGGGTGAACTGCAAACCTACTGAAGGAAAATTCTAGAAAGGACTCTTCCCCACCCCCACCCTCACCTTGACGTATCTTGCCCACGACAGGAATCTAGAGACCCCAGTGAGTAAGGAACGGGGAGCCCTGAGCCAGTTTCCGGCCTCAGGGTAACGCGACCACGCGTGGGCTGTGCTGGGCGGACACGGGCCCCTCTGCTGTCGGGGCTTCCGGCTCAGCCCTAACCCCCGCTCACGGGCTGTCACGGGGCCCGGCCGTTGGCAGGCACAGGAGTGTTTCCACAGGACCGAGGCTTTGTACCTGCAGAGTGCGCTCGCTCACCCGGCAGGCGCCGCCACCCGGAAACTACAGCTCAGATCCAGTCGCCTGAGACCTCGGGGTGAAGGGGAGACTAGCAGACACACAGCGTGGGTCACTTCACGACAGAAGGAGAGAAAGGTCAAGGCCAGAGCCGGCAGGGCCTCCAACTGTCCAGCCGGAGCCAGGACTTCTCACCCCGGGGGGAGAGGGGGCGCGCAGACAGGAGGGATGTGGGTCCGTCTCCCCCAGAACCATACTGTTTTCCCCACGTGGACTGTGTGTCAACAAGCCTGTAATCCAAGCCTCAACTAGAAGGAGGTCCTTTCCCATGAATTAAGGGTTTCGTTCCTAATGTGTCAGATGTCCATGGGCTTTCACAACTGAATCTTGCCCTTGTGGCTACCGCTTCTGCTAATACCTGCACATATATGTTGCCGTAGCTTTTTTTAATCAAAATTTTTGTTTTAATCCTTACTTATTTTTGAGAGAGAGAGAGCACAAACAGAGAAGGGCAGAGAGAGAAAGACACAGAATCCAAAGCAGGCCCCAGACTCTGAGCTGTCGGCACAGAGCCCGATGCAGGGCTCAAACTCGTGAATCGCAAAATCGTGGCCTGAGCCGAAGTCAGACACTCAACCGACTGAGGCACGCAGGTGCCCTGGTGCTGCCATAGCTTTTAAAAAAATGTCATTACTTCCCGATGGTGTGGGTTAGATACCATTTCTGGGGGACAGGAGAGAAAATGAGTAGGGGACAGGTCTGAATCAGATACATCTTAAAAGTGGACTTTGATGGTCCATTAATAAACATTACTCCCCCGCTCCTAAAACAAAATGAAAACAACAACCAAAATGATAGACAAAGAGGATATATGATGAAGAAAAGAAACCAAAGAGGCGCGGTGATCAGTTACAAAACAAACGTTGCCTTGCCGTTCGGGACCTGGCAACCTAGAACTTGGAAGGTGTGGACAATGGGTGACAGAGCACGCTCAGAGTTTAAGGCTGAGGAGAGGAGAGGGCCTTCAGACCGAGCACCAGACCCGCTAGGTGGCTGAGCGCTCCTGTCTGCCCTGCCCGGGGGCCGGCCGTGGACAAGCAAGGACGCTGTGCTAGAGACGAACAGCCTGAGCCTCTGCGCGGCTGACCCAGCAGCTGGGCACCCTCCTGCCCAGACTTCCGTCGAGGTGGAGACTGCGTCACTGGACAGTGGAGGTTTGGCCTTCTTTGTCGTGTGCCTTATTGTGGTGAAATAGGACATAATCTTGATCATGTTGCCATGATTTAAGGGTGCGGTTCAATGGACGCTTAAAATGTTCGGTCCACACCACCGTCCGTCTCCAGGACGTTTTCATCTCCCCAGACTGAAGCCTTGTCTCCATGAAACACTAACTGTCCCGTTCCTGTCTTCCCCAGCCCCTGGCACCTGCTGTCCCGCTTTCTGTCCCTGTGAACGGGACTACTCTGAGTGCTGCGTGTGAGTGGAATCACAGTATTTGTGACTTGGGGACTGGCTTATTTCAGCATAAGGTCTTCTCGGTTCATCCATGTTGGGACAGGTGTGAGAACTTCCTCGTCAAGGCTGATAAATATTCCATCGTGTGGAGAGACCACCTCTTCTCTCTCCAGCTGTCCACGGGCAGACATTTGGGTGTCCATCTCTTGGTGAGCATGAAAGCCACTACCTGAACGTGGGGGTGCAGGCATCTGCTGTCACTAATGTTGGGTCAGTGGTAAGAGGTGGGGTTGCTGGGTCACCGGGTAATTCCACATTTCATTTTCTGAGTGTGTGTCGTGTTTTCTCAGTCCCTCTTCTATTGTGTTTTGACACCTCAGCCACACGAGTGTTTGTTTCGCTCACTATCCACGATGTTCGTTGCTTTCACATTTTCATGCCCGGTCCTGATCTCTTGTGACTCGGATTCGAGGGGCACCACATCAGTGTTACTCAGCGGTGAAGACTAAGGAAGGGGGAAGGGGGAAGGGGCGGGCCCTTCCCATCGGGCCACGTGATCCCAGTTAGAACCCTTTGGGGCTCTCTTCATTCTCCAGCCTTTGTACTGGGACATGGTTGTAACGGCATCGTGATACCACCTCATGGCGGAGGGGGGTGGGGGGAGGGCAGAGGGTGGGTTGAGGTTATTGCTATTTATTTTATTGGTATTTTGTTGCCCTGTTTCAAGTCCGTCTTACATACCCACAGGCCCATGTCTCCTGCGGCTGCTTCTCTGCACGTGTCCGCTCAATCTACTTCCCCTTTTCTCTTTTATGTTCTCCAATTAGCCAACATGTGTAGTCCTCAAACTTAGTCTCCTTGTCTGGTGAAAATAAATAAATAAGCTGCCTATCTCTGCCATCCGTTCTACCCTTGGAAATAGAGACTTTCTGGGTGGCTGGGTGGCTCTGTCGTTAAGCATCTGACTCTGGCTCACATCATGATCCCACGGTTCGTGAGTTCGAGTCCCACACCAGGTAAGCACAAGCCTCACTTCAGGGAAGAAGCCCTGGTTCTCTCTCTCTCTCTCTCTCTCTCTCTCTCTCTCTCTCTGTCTCTCGTCTCTCTCTGTCTCTCTCCCCCTTGCTCACTTGTTCCCCCTCCTCTAAAATTAAAAATTTTTTAAAAAGACTTTTTAATCTGAACCAAAGACACAGTGGAACTCAGGCAATAGGCAAGCGTCAGGTACACGTTGCACACGGCAAGCCGGCACATGCTTGAACACTGCATCAGAAGGTTGCCCATCTTGGGGAAAGCATATTTCAGAGTTCATAAAGCTCTGTTAAATGCAAAGGAGGGAAGTCACATTCAGGTTATGAGCCAGAGACTAGTAAGAATAGTTGTGTCTTAAGCTTTGCGAGGCCAGAAAACAACCAGAAAACTACAATTAGGCTCATTCTTAAAGTGCCCCTTGCACCTAAGGTTCCTTTACACTGAGCACACATCGTGATTCCATATACACAATAATCAAAAGCAAAACAGACGAGCAGTAATAAGTGTTACAAGGAAGTGGAGAAATTTGAGCCCTTAGACATTGCTGGTGGGATTAGCAAATGGTGCAGCTACTTAAGATAACAATTTGGTGGCCCTCGAAGTGTTAGAGATAGAGTTACCTCATGACCCAGCAATTCCATTCCTGCCAAAGAGAAATGAAAACACGTCCACACAGAATCACACATTCATGTTCAGAGTAGCATCATTCATAGCCCAGAAGGGGAAAAAACCCAACTGTCCATTACCTGCTAAATAAAGCATAGTGTATCTATACAGTAGAGTATCATTAGGCCATGAAAAGGGATGGAGTACTAATATATCTGTGGATGAACCCTCAAAACATTATGCTGAGTGGAAGCAGCCAGACCCAAAGGCCACATATTGTAGGATTCTGTTCATATGAGATATTCAGAGGTGGTGAATCTGTAAACACAGAGAACCAGGAGGAGGGGGGAGGGTTTCCGCCCTACATTTTCATTCGGGTTTTTTTTTTTTTTTAATGTTTGTTTTGGAGAGAGACAGAGTGCAAGTGGGGGAGGGGCAGAGAGAGAGACACACACACAGAATCCAAAGCAGGCTCCAGGCTCCGGGCTGTCAGCACAGAGCCTGATGCAGGGCTCGAACTCTTGAATTGTGAGATCATGACTTGAGCTGAAGTCAAGAGTCAGGTGCTTAACTGACTGAGCCACCCAGGTGCCTCAAGATTCTTTAATTTCTAAAAATGACTTGATACTCAATACTGTCATTAAGTGCATACGATGATGGCATTTTTTGCTTACGTTTGATCTTGCTTTATGCTTCCATTTATACTGTCAGAGTTTCCATTTAGAAATGACATAATAGTCTAGAATGTGAATTATTGGGGCGCCTCCATGGCTCAGTCAGTTAAGCATCTGACCGGCTCAGGTCATGAACTTCACGGTTCGTGGGTTCGAGCCCTGCATTGGGCTCTGCGGTGACAGCGAGGAGCCTGCTTGGGAGTCTCTCTCCCCCCATCCCGCTCTCTCTGCCCCTACCCCCCCTCAAAAAATAAAATAAAATAGGAAAGGAATGTGAATTATGAAGGAATTTCTTCTAGTCTCAGACCCAGTGCACACCTAAGGTACAGGTCTTCAATTTGACTTGCAGATCGGACTCTGGGGGGTGGGACGGGCAGAGGTGACTCTTCTGGAGGCCCCATGTGGCTCTGAACTACAGACGTTCTGAGCGGTAGGCCCTCTGTCGGCTTCTGCTCGCTGGTGCCGCTGTGGTCTTGGGGATGTTTGCAAAGGCCGAGGGTTCTGGCAAAAGGTAAGTTTCTGGACAGAACCACAGAAGGTATTCTGATATCCCCGAGGTGTGTGGGGTTTCCTCCGGGGAGGGCAGGGGGGTGCGGATACGAGTTCTTCCAGAGTATTTATGTACCAGAATTAATCTATCCTCCATTGCTTTGCAACCTTAATACAGTCTTTTGTATTGTTTTTATTAAAAGAATAAATCATGCTCATGCCAGAAATACCTAGAAAGCTGGAACAGCCAGATATCATTTAAAAAGTCACAATCCAAGGTCATAAGCACAGTGTTCAGTGAAAGAAGCCAGGCACAGAGGAACATCTAGTGCAGGGTCCCTGTTTCGAAAAACCGGCAGAATTGAAGCAACACGTATGGGCATGCATGCTGCGGTAGAGCCCTGTGAAGACGATAAGGATATGAAGGATAAGAAGACAGAAGTGATTCCGTTATCTGTCCTCCACCACGTGGCGCCCATGGGGTTATTGCCCCGGGACAGTTGAGCTGTTCACCTTAGATTTTGTCTCGATGTGATTCTTCACAATACAAAGAGCCTTAAAAACTCTAACCCAGTTAAAAACATCTCTTACTACCTTAGCAAGCATTGACTTCCAGTTGTGTTTAGATACATGGTGACTTTATATGGACTATTTCATAAGTTCCCGTTTGGGCTTGATACATGGGCAACAGTCTTCCTTTTGGTTACGTTATGTTTTACTGGGAACAAGAATGGATGCAATCTAGAAGACTGGGAACCCGTGAAATGTTGGAAAAGGGGGAGAAACTGGAGCCTTCGCGCACTGCCGGTGGGAAGGCAGAATAGTGTAGCCACTTGGGGAAATGGTTGAGCGCTTTCTGAAAAGTTCAACACCCTCTTATCAGACGCCGCACTAGTCCCGCTCCTGAGGGACCTACTCGAGAGAAAGGGGAACGTAGGCCCGTCCAGAGTGTTACGTAGAAATACTTAGAGCAGCCCCACAGGAGCCCAAACTTGGAGCCAACCCAAATGTCCAAAACCTGAGGGAAGAATAAGCATCCGTCCAGTTGACTAGGACTCAGCAATCCAAAGAAACTACTCACGCAGGCTACACCGTGGGTGAAACTTGAAACCACTCTACAAAATGAACAGAGCCGAGCACAAAACAGTCCACCTTGTTGTACCCGGGTTATATGTTTCATGCCAGCAGATAGTTCCATTTCACGGCCGTAGCATGAATTATCGAACCGAGCCCCATTGTGAGACCTGAACTCCTTTCCCATTTTTTTAGTATTATGAATAGTGGACGACTAAATATCGGTGGCCCAATCTGAATTATTTCTTTGGGCAAAGGCCCAGAAATGGAACTGCCTGTGTGAAAGTCTGCCCATTTGAAGCCAAATGGCCCTCTACCAGGTGCGCTCAGTCTGTGCTCCCACCGGCAGGCCATGAATGTCGATGGCTCCGGTCTCAAACATAGCACCGCTTACCACACGGTGGGGGGCGGACAGGGCACTCTTCCAAGCCCAGGAGCCCCCCCCCCCATGACGCTCTATATTTGTTTGCAGACCCCCAGTAAGCAGCCTCCATGGTCCTGCCTCCGTGCAGCTACAACCGCCAACTGGCAGGCTTCACCACAGCCACCGTAGGATGGATCCTCGTCACCACGTCCATGGGCCTCGTGGAGTGGCGAGTGTGGCACACGGAGAACTCCCCTCTCTTTCCCTCCAGCGTGGTCTGTGTGGGAATGTGGAAGATGTGCATCTACCAGCATGTCAGCAACACCAACAGAGTCGCGCTGTGTCAACCTTATACCTACCGTGATACCTACCTCCCTTTGGATATCCGCATTTCTCAAAATCTCCTGCTGGTCGCCAGCATCCTAGGTCTGTTGGGGAGAGCCTCTGTCATCTTTGCACTTAGAAATCTGTACATCGGAACCCTTCAGAAGAACGCCGCCTTCGGTCCATTCGTGGCCTCGGGAATTCTGAACATAGCTGCTGGAGTGTGCGTCTCGATCACTGTGGTCTGGAATTACCAGTCTGTGGGGAGGGAAGAGGGTATTGCCTTCCCGCCGTCTCTCTCTATACCCTTCAAGCCTGAGACCCAGGAGCTCGGCGGTGCCGTTTTGGTGGCATGCCTGGGTGGCATCATGATGCTCTTGAGTGGGTTAGTTTTCATCTCTTACAAACACCCCATATTTCACCAAGTGCATCCTCGAACTTCAGGAATATAAGGGCCTGGTTGCATTGGCTTTCCAAATTCAAGATTGCCGAGCATGTGTGAGAAGTTTTAGCAGGATGCGCTAGCAAATATTTCCAAGGATTCTAGACCATGCCAAAGGTAGTCGCGGGCAGAGAGTAGCTAACTATTTCCTTCTGTTATTTCCTATGTCTTTGGTTCATTGTAAGAAAATTTCATTTCAAACCATCTTCCCCACCTGCCGGCTGGTCTTATTGAACCTGAACTTCATTTATTGTTGAATAAATAATCTATACTGTAAACCTTGTGTATGCAAATAGGATTTTCTGTGATTCTCACATGTCCCTTTTTTTCAAGCTTTTTTTTAATGTTTATTTATTTATTTTGAGAGAGAGCATGTGAACAGGGGAGGGCCGGAGAGGGAGGAGAGAGAGAATCCCAAGCAGGCTCCACACTGTCAGCACAGAGCCCGACGCGGGGCTTGAAGCCACGAACCCCGAGATCATGACCTGAGCTGAAGTCGGACACTTAACCAACTGAGCCTCCCAGGAGCCCGGGTTATTTATCTTTTTAGTGGCGCTGATGTTGGGAGGGGGAGGGTCTAGAAGGGGAAAACCCAAACCCTCTCATAAATTTCACCAAATTTCCACCTTTTGATGGTCCTTGTGCGAATCAATCATTGCACTAAGGAATACAAGCAGTGACTTTCTCATGTGAACATTTTTGTCAGATTTATTAACTGGAATGCTTCTGCAAAGAAGGGCTTCCTCTTATCAAGTATTGGCTACTCGGGTTCTCCAAAAATTCAGCTCATACACAAAAGGCAAGGTAAATGTTTCATTTTTTCCCCTTTAATTGAGAAATTTCTAGAGTAAGGGGGAAGAAATCCTTAATTACTTTGGTGTTGTCCGATGTATTTTCAAGATTGTTTTCACTACTACTTTTCATTTTTGTCTTTTTCTTCTGTGAGTATAAACTCAACTCTGGAATCTGAACTCATGGGATTGTTCCCATGTTTTTATCATGGAAATTTTCCAATGTGTTCAAAAGTAGACAAACGAGGGGCGCCTGGGTGGCTCAGTCGGTTAAGCATCCGACTTCGGCTCAGGTCATGATCTCACGGTTCATGGGTTCGAGCCCCAGGTCAAGCTCTGTGCTGACAGCTAGCTCAGAGCCCAGAGCCTGCTTGAGATTCTGTAGCTCCTCCTTTCTCTGACCCTCCCCTGCCTCACACTGTCTCTCTCTCTCTCTCTCTCTCTCTCTCTCTCTCAGAAATAAATTAAAAAAAAAAAGTAGACAAACGATTTTCTCAGTTTGGAGAATTCGCATTAGATGCCCAGTAGTGTTTCATTCCTATCCTCACTCTCACCAACCCCAGCCTTGGATTATTTTGTGATAAATCCCTGGTGGTGTGTCATTTTAGTCATAAATGCTTCAAAAACACATCTCCAAAAGATAAGGATTGCTTTTTTATGACATAACCACGTTGTCATTATCACACCTAAAAAAGTTAATACTTTCCTAATGGAAACAAATATGTAGTCGATGTTCAGATTCCCGTAATTGTCTCATAAATGTTTCTGTGTTTTATTTATTTTTAGACAGAGAGGGAGTGAGTGAGAGCGAGAGAGAGAGAGAGAGAGAGAGAATCCCAAGCAGGCTCCATGCTATCAGCGCTGGGCGTGCCTTAGGGCTCGAACCCATGAACAGTGAGATCATGACCTCAGCTGAAATCAAGAGTCAGCCGCTCAACTGACTGAGCCCCCCAGGCGCCCCTCATAAATGTTTTTAATAATAACTTGTGAGTGTCTGTATATTCATAGTGTTTCACTCAATTGCACTCATTTTTCCTTTTATGATCAAACTGTCACATTTCTGGCAATGGAGTCACAGGGACATGTGTCCTTTGACACGTCTCCATCAGTATAATTTTATACCTCAAACAACTCTACACTATCAATAAAATTCATCATATGAAAATGATTTTCCTAAAGAACAAAAGAGGAGGGAGAGAGAAGGACATACCAATAGTACGGTTAACAGCTACGTTCATCAAACGTTAGAGCGATGTTGGAACTAAAGCATATTAAGCGACAGTTTTTAAAAAGTTGATCTGTGGTTTTATGGACATGCTAGGAACTCCCCTTTCTCAGAATTTTGAGCTTTTATTTTTTTAATGTTTTTTAAAATTTATTTCTGAGAGAGAGAGAGACAGCGTGAGCAGGGGAGGTCCAGAGAGAGAGGGAGACACAGAATCGGAAGCAGGCTCCAGGCTCTGAGCTAGCTGTCAGCACAGAGCCCGATGCGGGGTTTGAAACCACAAACTGCGAGATCATGACCTGATCCCAAGTCAGACGCTTAACCACCCGTGCCACCCAGGTGCCCCTCAGCTTATTTTTCAAACAATTTAACCAGTTTAAAACCTGCCTAAACCTGCCTACAATACCTATAAAATTAACGAATACAGATATGCTCTGCTTAAAATCATTTCATGGAATATTTTTCAGTGATGGTTCCTATGTTTAAAGTTTCAGAAAAAAAGCATTTTTAGAGTGATTTCTTTGCCCAACATGGCATTTACTCATGACCCCTGATCAAGAGTCACAGGCTCTACCGACAGAGCCAGCCTGGTGGCCCAGAAAGAAAACACTTTTAATCAAATCAGATCGTTACTGAAGAAACATGACCAGAAAACATTAGATATTCCAAAGGGAAAAACATTTTTCCACAGAAATGCTCATCTTAGGAGCAAAGCAAATTCCAAACACAGTGAGATCATGCAGCCATCTTTATGGTCACGAGCATTTTGAGACATGAGCCCGTTAAAAACGTGCGCCCCTGCAAGCGATGGGGGTGCTTATTTCTTGAGCTTTTGCCACTTCCGAGAGCATGCCGTCATTTGGAAGAGGGCTGCTGAAGTTCATGGACATGATGTTGTCTGCATCTCGGTATCTTTCAACACATCTTTCTGTCGGTTGGAAAACAACTCTCAGTCTTTTCCCAGAGCAGGCAGTGCTTTTGTGGCTCATTTGTTTGGATGCTGTGAGAATACGTCTGCAAAGACACTGCAATCTCGGCTATTTCTTCCATAATTGTTTTGCTTGAAAAATCTGCTGTGTGCATTGAGCACTTTTTTTTGCATGCTCCTCAGCTATGCTACATTCTATGTCTTCGTAAATTATGACGTTTCCAGTTCCCTGAGATTTAGTTTATATGCCAGCAAGCTTTTGCCCACTGAAAAGCTACACGGTGACAGCATGCTCAGGACACACTGGTATACCCATGTTGATGGAGCTTGGGGGTGATGGGGGATTCATGGGGTCCGGAGCCGACGGCCAAGAGAGAATTTTGAAGACGTCTTTGGTGCAAAAAGGTGATTTTATGAAAGCGCGGGGACAGGTCCCGTGGGCAGGATTAGCTGCCCTGGGGTCCTGACGGGTAACCCATTATCTACCCCCAGGTGGGGAGGGGGTCAGGGAGGGAGTGAGTCTCTAAGGAATTCTGGAAGCAAGGTTTCCAGGACCGTGAGGGGCCAGCTGTTGCTAGGGAACCGCCATTTACTGCCGGTTAATAAAACCTCAGTCCTGAGACCCTTCAGGTGCATAGGGGTGGGGGTGGGGGGTGGGGGGGTGGAATAAGCCGGGAGCCTGATCCTCAGCCTATATCCTGGGGCAGTTGAGATGAAGGAAGTAGACTTCCAGGTCCTCGAGGTTGGGACAATGTTAAGCCAAGGTTCCCTTTTGCCCCCGGCCAAGTGTCCTCATCGAGGCAGCTGAGCTCCTAGAGGGAGGTCACTCTGCCCATTTCAGGGACTTATCAATGGGCTGTAGGCAGTATGGGAATTTAATTTTCCATTTGCCTCAGTTTCCCACATCAAAATGGCAAGCACTTAACCCTCTTTCCTTTGTTCTTGGGTAGCAGGGAGTGTCCGAGGGATATCACACAGATCCCACGGCGGGGGGGGGGAGGGGGGGGCGTGCCATCCCGTATTTTGCCCTCAGCCTGCCCCACACTCCCTCATCAAAGTGACACTGGGTTGTTTGGAGAAAAATGGCTTGGGACAAAGTCTGAATGCGAAGGAAAGTTGTAGAAGGTTTGTGAACGAAAACTTTGGAAAGGAATTTTATGTGTGGTCAGGATGGACTAAGGTTAAAATAAATGGATTTTAATTTTTTTTAATGTTTATTTTTGAGAGAGAGAGAGAGTGAGCGGGGGAGGGGCAGAGAGAAAGGGAGACACAGAATGTGAAGCAGGCTCCAAGCTGTCAGCACAGAGCCCGATGCGGGGCTTAAACTTGTGAACCTAGAGATCATGACCTGAGCCGACTGAGCCACCCAGGCACCCCTAAATTAAATGGATTTTAAAAGCACACTGGTAGGGGCGCCTGGCTCAGTTGGTTAAGCATCCGACTTCAGCTCAGGTCATGATCTCACGGTTTGTGGGTTCGAGCCCCACATCGGGCTCTGTGCTGACAGCTCAGAGCCTGGAGCCTATATCTTTGGATTCTATGTCTCCCTCTCTCTCTGACCCTCCCCTGCTCATGTTGTCTCTATCTCTCTCTCTCAGAAATAAATAAAACATTAAAAAACATTTTTTTAAATAAAAACACACTGGTATAGGACTGAAATTCTGCTTTTCTCTCTGTTCAAAAGATAGTTTTCTTGGATTGTTGATCTGCTCTTAATAAGAAATGTAAACAAAGGTCTTTCGGTCTGCCCGGAAAGCCAAGCTTATGTTTTGTCTTTATCAGGTCTTTGATTACTTAGTTAAAACTTCTCACTGCTAAAGGAACTAAGTTTTGCTAGTAACTATACAACCCTACATGCATATTTGCCTTTGAACCTCTTATTGCCACCTTTATTAAATAAATAGCTAACTTTTAAGTTTTGTAATGATCTGTAATCCTATTTACACATGTGCTTTATAACCTTCGAAGGTTTTAACAGATTCCCCAAGATTTAAATTGTAAATGAAGTCTTTTTGACCAATTAGGCTTGTTTGTTTCGTATGTTAAGTTACCTGAAAAGAACCCAAGCAGATAATGGTGAACCATATTGCTTGGATAAATGCTATAACTGTTCAAATATACATATAAAATTCTTAAAGTTTTAATATGTCTTGGTAATAAGGTCGTCACTTGATACTCTGATTATCAAACTGTTAGGTGTTGCAGAAATAACCAAATTCCCTTGTCAATTGCGTCATAACAAACTCTCATATCAGATCGTTAACAACGTCCATTTCTGAGATTTTGCCGTTTATAGTTAATTGTTCTTATTCTCTCACAAAACGTGTTTCATCTTCAAGGACATTTGTAAAAAAGGACTTTTAGGACACATACAGGTATTTGACATCTTTAAGGTGAAAACGGAAATAGGTAAAAATTTCCAGAAGGAACTAAAAGTTGCATTCGAACTAACCAAGAATTAGGAACATGGGACTAGATAAACTGAGCAAGATTATAGTTTTTGTGACTCTTGTTTGAAATATTATTGGTGCTCTAGTGTTTGCTTTTCCAGATCAAGGAGACTTTCTCTTAAGGTTTCTGTGACTTACATGGCCTCATAGTTCGGTTCTTGAGATTGAGTCCCACGTCCGGCTCTGTGCTGGCGGCGGGAGCCTGCTTGCGATTCTCTCCCCCACCCCCCACTCTCTCTCTGTCTCTCCTCCACTTGGTCTCTCTCTCTCTCTCTCAAAATAAAGAAACTAAAAAAAAAAAAACTATGACTCATAAAAATATGATAAAATATTCCTCTGTAAACAAATTAAGGCATTTAGCTCTTCTTTCTACCTAAACCCTCTGAAATTAAAAAAGTCTCAACGAGACCTTTTTAAATGGCTTTTTTTTAATGGCTTTTTTAAAAGGCTTCTTATTTTATTTTATTTTTTTAATGTTTTTTTATTTATTTCTAGGAGAGAGAGAGAGAAAGAGAGACCACACGAGCAGGGGAGGGTCAGAGAGAGAGGGAGTCACAGACCGAAACAGGCTCCAGGCTCTGAGCTGGCAGTCAGCACAGAGCCCGACGCGGGGCTCGAACCCACGAACCGCGAGATCATGACCTAAGCGAAAGNTCGAACCCACGAACCGCGAGATCATGACCTAAGCGAAAGTCGGACGCTTAACCGACTAAGCCACCCAGGCGCCCCAGAAGGCTTTTTAAAAAAATAATTTTTCAATGCTTTATTTTTGAGACACAGAGACAGAGCAGGAGTGGGGGAGGGGCAGAGAGAGAGAGAGAGAGAGAGAGAGACACTGAATCCGAAGCAGGCTCCAGGGGTCTGAGCTGTCAGCACAGAACTGGATGCGGGGCTCAAACCCACAAACCGTGAGATCATGACCTGAGCTGAAGTCGGATGCTTAACTGACTGAGCCACCCAGTCAAAGCCGCCCCTTTACCAAGGCTTTGGCGGGAACGTCATATTTGCGAGCGACGTGTGTAGACTCAGATATGCCCAAACAGTTTTGAGGAGCAAAAAGTGACTTTATGAAGCATGGAGCTAATAGAGCTCCCTGGAAATGTGGGCCGGATCCCTGCTTACGTAGTTCCCAGCAGCCTCCGCAGGTGAGTAAAGGTCACCTCTAGGCAGGTGTAGGAAACTCCAGATATCTTGGGGTCTTCGGGAAGAAGCATTTGCCCACTTTGCAGGCCGGTCCGATGGCAGGTACGGGGCTTGGCTCCTGGCCTCGAGAGGCTACTAAGCGTTCCATCTAGATTCCTTCTAAAAACGTGCGAGCCATGCAGATTTTAAAAGGTCTCTATGGCCAATCGCTGTTCTTGCTGAGCCTCTGTAAATAATTAGGCCGAGTTCATTAACACTGGACTTGTTTTACAAACCAATCAATCTCGATTTGGCTATCTCTACAAAAAACAGGGGTAATTCTAGAGAGAAAAATTGTTTCAATAACACATCTTTGTGGTTGTTAAATTCTAGTTCTGCTTGTCTTTGAAGGTTTGTTGTTTGCCTAAGGTAGACAACTTGAGGTAGACTTCAGAAAAATTGCCACAGTAGCCCAGCTACGGGCAGGCTTCCTGTTTGTTCTTCTGTGGGGAGAGTAGCAGGACCCCATGGGCATATGATTGTTTAAACAGCTGAGGGGCGCCTGCGTGGCTCAGTTGGTTAAGCGTCCGATTTTGGCTGAGGTCATGATCTCGCAGTTCGGGAGTTCGAGCCCCGCATGGGGCTCTGTGCTGTTTGTTTATTGTTTATAAACAATAAAGTCTAATACAGCAAGGGATTTAGCTCCAAAATGGAAGGGCCCGTACCGGGCCATGTTATGTACTCCACTGCAGTAAAGTTAGAGGGGCCCTCTTCATGGGCTCAAATGCCTAAAATAAAGCCTGTACCCCCTACACAGGAAACCAGTGAGTAAACTCATGTGCCTTCTCGTTCCTGTGAACCTGTAGAAGACCTCATACTTCTTTTCAAACGAAAATGATGGTCGCACCTTTTTTTTCCATTCTCCTTTCCCCAATTTATACCAACAGTTCCTTCTTTTTTTTTTTTAATTTTTAAACATTTATTTATTTTTGAGAGACAGAGAGACAGAGCAGAAGTAGGGGAGGGGCAGAGAGAGAGAGCGAGACACACAATCCGAAGCAGGCTCCAGGCTCAGAGCTGTTAGCACAAAGCCCGATACGGGGTTTGAACTCACGAACCACGAGATCATGACCTGAGCCGAAGTCGGCCGCTTAACCGACTGAGCCCCCCAGGCGTCCCCCAACAGTTCCTTCTTATGATGGGCCGTTCAGAAGGATCCCCACAGACATTTGAGTTACGAACCAGAAAGACCCATCTGATTCCTGCTGCCCGTTCCCACTCCCACCTGGGGAGGCTTCAAGCCTGACATCTAGAAATCTCCTCACTGGCAGTGCTGGACCCCATCACGTCAGTAACTTCAAGCCGACCCATGATCCTTTCTGCTCAAGGCAGTTCGTGTCTGTTGTCCACATTGGATTCAGCTCCCTCTGCCTTTCGTAGCTCCCCTGTACCTTCCCCGACTGACCAAGACCGACCCACAGGTAGGGACATCCCTACGCCCCTACTTAGCAGAAGAAGCTACAGAAGATGAGACCTTCTGCCTTCAGGGACCTTAAAGATTTAAGGGTCAAAATTGTTCGGGGAGGGGTGTGTGGATATGATGAGGGAGCATAAAGCAAGCTGAGGGCAAAGCACAAGCTAACACTCCCTCCCCCACCCCTGCCGGTGGGATGTGTGTGACATTCCCCCGGCCCTCCTGGTGGCCCAAGAACAAAGGGAAGGAAAAAAACAACGGTTCACTGACAGAGTCTCCATCATCTTTGTGGTCTTAGTAAATTACAAGCAAAGGGCAATCTTATCAATAGCTTAGCCTCCAGAAACCCAGAGACTCCGTTTCCTGGAGCAGAACCTCCTTGAGCAGAAAGGATCATTGTCACCCCAGGATCACCCTCCCCTCCACAGTGATGTGGGGAACAAAGGCAAGAAGGAAGTGCTCAGTCAGTTAAGTGTCCAGCTCTTGACTTCGGCTCAGGTCATGATTTCACAGTTCATGAGTTTGAGACCCACGTCAGGCTCTATGCTGACAGCACAGAACATGCTTTTGTTGATCTAAGTTTGTTGTTAATTGATCTAAGCTTCTGAATCTCTCTGTCCCTCTCTCTGCCCCTCCCCTGCTTGCACTGTCCCTCTCTCTCAAAATAAATAAACTTACAAAAATACTGATTCAAAGGGGCATATGTACCCCAGGGTTTATAGTAGCACTATCAACAGGAGCCAAATTACGGAAAGAGCCCAAACGTCCATTATTTGATGAATGGATAAAGAAGACGTGGTGTGTACATACACACACATGCGCACTAGAATGTTAACCATCAAAAGGAATGAAATCTTGACACTTGCAACAATGTGGATGGAGCTAGAGTGTATTATGCTGAGCTGAGTAAGTCAGAGAAAGACAAATATGATTTCACTCATATCTAGAATTTAAGAAACAAAGCAGATGAACATAGGGGAAGGGGGGAAAATGAGAGGAAGGAAACCCATAGGAGACTCTTAAGTACAGAGAACAAACTGAGGGCTGCTGGAGGGGAGGAGGGCGGGGGATGGGCTAGATGGGTGCCGGGTGTTAAGGAGGACATTTGTTGGGATGAGCACTGGGTGTTATATGTTAAGTGATGAATCGCTAAATACTACTCCTGAAACCAATATTACACTATACGTTAACTAACTAGAATTTAAATAAAAACTTAAAAATGAAAAATAAAAAAATAAAATTGGATAAATTTACAACCTTAAGCGTAGGCAGGTGACCAGCGTAGAACACAGAGAGGGAAGAATGGATTGATCTAAGCAACTGAAACGAAACAGAAAGAGGCCACACATGAGGGCCTATGTCAATACCTGTGCCTGGATCTTCGTCCAAGGAAACTTAAGGAAAGTACATCCCAACGACCCTGACCTTGGCCTCTGTCATGACGCATCTTCCTTTCAGTCCATTGTGGACCTTCTTGAAGTTTTCCTACTTAAGACTCTCATGAATTACAGTGACTATTGGTCTAGCGCCTCAAAAGAGAAGTTTCTATTCTAGAAAGACTGCTTGACTCTTCAAGGGCTGTTTGTGGGCTCTGGTGCTTTATTGTGTCGCCCGTCATATACCGCCTACTCTGAATTCACAGGCCAGCTCTAGCAGTCATGGAAACATAAGAGCGTTTGCGTTTTTTTTTTTTTAAGTCAGCTCTAGGCCCAGCGTGGGGCTTGAACTCACCACCCTGAGATGGACAGTCCCATGCTTTCCCGACTGGGTCAGTCAGGAGCCCCAAGAATGTTTCGATTTACTTATTTCCCTTGCCATTTGGCAGCTACTACTTCTGAGAAAGCCTTCTTTTTATTTGTCAGGGGGAAACTGCAGTGGGTTATTTTTTGCCCTAGTTAAGGAGAGCCTTGAGAGGTCTTGGGAGCCGCTTTAGCTTAATCACTTCATCTCCTCTGTGAAGACGTTAAATGTCATTGGCTGGTCCTACAAAGGAGGGAAGCCCAGGGCCCCATGATTTTGACATAAACGAGCATTGTCACATTTTTACCATGGTCTACGAGCCTCTACGCTGTTGGCTTTTCTTTTTTTTTTTAATGTTTATTCATTTAGTTTTGAGAGAGAGGGAGAGAGTGCACGTGTGTGTGTGTTGGGGGGAGGGGCAGAGAGAGAGGGAGACACAGAATCCGAAGCAGGCTCCAGGCTCCGAGCTGTCAGCACAGAGCCCGACGTGGGGCTCGAACTCACAAACCACAAAATCACGACCTGAGCCGAAGGCGAATGCTTAGCTGACTGAGCCTCTCAGGTGCCCCAAATCCAGGTTCATTTTTTTTGTGGGACATAGAGAAGACCACAGATGGCCATTATTATAATTAATGTAGAATTTGTCAATTTTTGATTCTCTTTTGAGGTAAATAAATGCCGTCTGGTATCAGGAGAGCCAGGAATCACAGTGCCAACAGCAAGGGCTCTAGAGCCTGGCTCTGCCGTTTATATCTATGTGACCTTGAGTAAGTTACTTACTCTCTCTGTGCTCAGTCCCCTCATCTGCAAAATGGGGATCATAATTGTATATCTATCACTGGGCTGTCATGAGGGTCGAATGTGTTAATATTCATTAACTATTTGGAACAGGAATGAGCTTTACAAAACACACATTACCCCAGTATACAAAGTGGGCTTAAAATACCTTCTGGGGCATCTGAGGGGCTCAGTCCGTTAAATATCAACTTCAGCTCAGGTCATGATCTCACAGTTTGTGAGTTCGAGCCCTTCATCAGGCTCTGTGCTGACAGCTCAGAGCCTGGACCCTGCTTCAAATTCTATCTCCCTCTCTCTTTCTGCCCCTCCCATGCTCATGCTCTGTCTCTCTTTCTCTCAAAAATAAACATTAAAAAAATTTTTTTTTAATTTTTTTTTAATGTTTTTATTTATTTATAGAAGAGAGAGAGAGACAGCATGAGCAGGGGAGGGTCAGAGAGAGAGGGAGTCACAGACTGAAACAGGCTCCAGGCTCTGAGCTGGCAGTCAGCACAGAGCCCGACGCGGGGCTCGAACCCACGAACCGCGAGATCATGACCTAAGTGAAAGTCAGACGCTTAACCGACTAAGCCACCCAGGCACCCCTAAAAAAAAATTTTTTTTTTTTAATTTACAGTTGGGGCACTGGGTGGCTTCATTGGTTGAGGGTCCAACTTCAGCTCAGGTCGTGATCTCACTGTTGGTGAGTTCAAGCCCCACACTGGGTGCTCTGCTGTCAGCGCAGAGCCTGCCTCAGATCCTCTGTCTCCCCCTTTCTCTGCCCCTCTCCCGCTAGTTCCCTGTCTCTCTCACTCTCTCTCTCTCAAACATAAAATAAACATTTTTAAAAAAGATTTCTTGGGGCACCTGGGTGGCTCAGTCAGTTGAATATCCATCTCTTGATTTCAGCTCAGGTCATGATTTCCTGGTTTGCGAGTTCAAACCCCGCATCGGGCTCTGTGCTGGCAGTGCAGAGCCTGCTTGGGGTTCTCTCTCTCTCTCTCTCTCTCTCTCTGCCTCTCTCTCAAAATAAGTGAATAAACTTTAAAAAATTAAAAATTTTAAAAATTAAAAAAGTTTTCTAAAAAACTAAGCTCATACATACACACAGGAAAATAATCATGTTTTGAATGTAGAGATCTTTATGACATTATAACTGGTTATGTTAGGTCAGGGTTTCTCACCCTCGGCATCGCTGACATTTGGGCTGGGTTCGTTGGGGGTGGGGACTATGCTGTACATTGTGGCATGTTTATTGGCTCTGTTGAGACCAAAGCTGTCTCCTGACATTTCCCAGTGTCCTCTGGGCAGCAATACTCCCCACGAAGAACCCCTGGATTATAGGTAGCCAATGACCCCCGCTGATGAGCGCTATGGATGGTGAGAGGCTTTTGAGGAAAACTAGTTACCCAATAAAACTGCATCGGCTCAATATGTTATAGCATCCATTGGCCTGGGCCTTTGGCTGTCTTCAACTCCAGGGTCTCCTGGGCTGATTTTGCTTCCCTTCCTGAGGCAACATTTTAAAATGTCCATAGAAAATGCAGTTTTTGAAGTATGAGACATGATAGTAGGGTTAGGTAGGTAGAAAGATATAGCTGATGAGAGACATGAGTAACTTGGGGGGGATAAGTCCGAAGGGAGTGCCTGAAACATCAGCTGGAAAAGAAAGTGAAAATATGAAAGAGCGCTTAAGAGGCATGGAGAGTGGAGGAAGAAGGCCTGGTGTATGTATGTCTCCTGGCCTTCCACTGGTATACGAATAGACTGCGAAAAAGGCGATATATATTTTTTAATGTTTATTTTTGAGGGAGAGGGCTCAAGAGCACAAATGAGGGAGGGGCAGAGAGAGGGGATCAGAAGCAGGCTCTGTGCTGACAGCAGCGGGCCAGATGTGGGACTCAAACCCACGAAATGCAAGATCATGACCTGAGCCGAAGTCGACGCTCAACCGACTGAGCTGTCCCGGCGCCCTGAAAAAGGCGATATTTGAAATGAGGCTGAAGTTTTTTAGAATTAGTGAAAGGTCTGAATCCTCAAATTGAGAAAGTACCCGGAGTCTTCAGTGGGAGAAATAAAAATAGGTTCACACCTATCACAGTGAAAATGCAGAAACATCAGATATAAGGAGAAATTTTTATTTATTTTATTATTTTTTTAATGTTTAATTTTTGAGAGAGAGAGAGAGAGTGTGTGAGCAGGGGGAGGGTCAGAGAGAGAGAGAGGGAGACAGAATCTGAAACAGGCTCTAGGCCCTGCACTGTCAGCACAGAGCCCAATGCAGGGCTCGAACCCACAAACCGTGAGATCATGACCTGAGCTGAAATTGGACGCTTCACCTACTGAGCCACCCAGGCGCCCCTTAAAAATTGTTTTTAAGATAGGAGAGGAATAATTAGGATTACAGCTTTTTAATGTCCTATTTATTCTGAGTCATTAATTAACTTTAGGTCTTTAAAAACCAAATCATGTATTTGTTTGTTTATGTAATCTCTACATCCAACATGGGACTTGAACTCATGACCCCAAGATCTAAAGTCGCATGCTCTACCAACCAAGCCAGTCAGGTGTCCCAAGCAACTTTAGATTTCAAGTGAGGATATATGTTAACATTTCCAGGGCAACCACTAAACAAATACAGGATGAAAAAAAAAATCACAGGTGGAAGGACTGGAAAGAATGAAACACAGCTGTCGTTTTTCCAAGGCAACATGTTTATGTAGAAAACCCAAGAAAAGACTACATAGTCATGATTCCATTTATAGGAATTTTCTAGAAAAGGAGCACTCGACACAGACACAGAGCAGTGGTTCCCTGGTACTAGGTGTGGGAGCGGGGTATGGCCACAAGTGGGCACTAGGGAACATTTTGGGCTGACAAGGATATTCTAAAAAAAAATTTTTAATGTTTATTTCTGAGAGAGAGAGAGAGAGACAGCATGAGCATGGGGAGGGGCAGAGAGAGAGGGAGACACAGAATCTGAAGCAGGCTCCAGGCTCTGAGCTGCCAGCACGGAGCCCGACGCGGGGCTCAAACCCATGAACCTGAGATCATGACCTGAGCCGAAGTCAGATGCTTAACCAACTGAGCCACCCAGGGGCCCTAAGGATATTCTAAACCTGGATTGTGATTATGGTCCTACAATTATATAAATTTACTAAAATTCTGCAAGTTGTATGCCTCAAATGAGCGAATTTTATGGTGTACAAATTTTATCTAAACAAAGATTTTTTTTTAATTTTTTTTTCTGTATTATGGCTTTTATTCTTTTTATTTTTTATTTTTTTACAAATAGTTTATTTAAATTTTTTAAAAAGCTTATTTTTGGGGGCGCCTGGGTGGCTTAGTCGGTTAAGCGTCCGACTTTCTCTTGGGTCATGATCTCGCAGTTCGTGGGTTCAAGCCCCGCGTCGGGCTCTGTGCTGACTGCCAGCTCGGAGCCTGGAGCCTGTTTCTGTCTGTGACTCCCTCTCTCTCTGACCCTCCCCTGCTCACGCTGTCTCTCTCTCTCTCCTAGAAACAAATAAAAACATAAAAAAAAAAAAAGCTTATTTTTGAGAGAGAGAGAGAGAGCGTGCATGTGCAAGAGCCCAGGAGGGGCAGAGAGTAAGGGACAAAGGGTCCCAAGCGAGCTCCACGCTGACAGCAGTGAGCCCAATACGGGGCACCAAGTCACAAACCATGAGGTCATGACCTGAGTCCAAGTCAGAGGCTCAACCAACTGAGCCACCCAGGTGCTCCTCAACAAAGATGTTTAAAAATAAAGCCCACTGGCATTCCTAAATGCCAGTGACAACTTTTTAAAAAATGTGATTAAAAAAATACATATACTATTTCCAATGGTAAGAAAACCAGTAGTGGTCCAAGGAATAAACTTAAAGATGTGCAAAACTTTTATGGGGGGGGGGAAAGAATCTTATTTAAAAGTTATGAAAAACAGGTTCTTTCATAGAGGTGTAGACTATGTTCATGAATGAGATGACTCCATGTTGCGAATTGGCAATTCTCGTCCATGTGTTATAATTCCAACCAAAACCCCACAAGAGTTTTTGTCTATGGGGAAGCATTCGTTGCTGTGACCAAAGATAAAACAAGAGTGAGTGAACACAATATTGGCCTAATTCCTCCAAGTTGTGACTCAGGGGCCCCAGATCCTTCCTTCTTGTGGCCAGTATGTCCTCAGTAGGCAGATGGCAAGTTCTCTGGGCCTGTCTGCATCTAGCAACGGGAGTTCTGGGGCTTTACTCGTGGGGCATTTCATAGGCTGGCCTGAAAGTGGTATGGAGCATTTCTGCTCATTTAATAGCGACTAGTACCAGCCAGGGGCTGGGAAATTTAGTCCAACGATGTGCTCGGCAGAAAAGAAAAGTAAGTAATGGAAAACACACAGCAGTGTCCACTGCAGTTTTTCATGAAGCTTGATGGGCAGACATTCCCAGGCTCCCCCCGACCTGTGCAACATGGACTTCTTCCTGGGATATTCACCCCATGCTAAATTCAGAGCTCGCTCCTGGCGTATTTAAACTTCGACTTCAGAAGCTGCAAAAAACATTCAGGGTTCATTTTTATGGTTTGTGGTAGAAAATGAAAATCATATTTTCGTATTATAAATGACGTGTATCAACCAGACCCATCATTGTATAAACTGTATAGGTTTTTCTGTGACTTGCCAAATCCTCAGACAACCAGGGTCACGCAGCCACCCACCCCAGGCCAGGGTCTGATGTGATTCCCGCCAGCAGGTAAAGGAAGTGGGAAGGGTCGCAGAGCCAACAGTGTAAAGCTTGGCATCGTCAAAGGCCACTAACAGTCTGCCCTTGGCTGCTTATTTAACTCAAAATCCCTCAGTTTCTTCATCTGTTTAAAACAATTAAACTGGGATAATAATTGTTTTGTCCTCATACACGATTGTTGTAAGACTAAAATAAATAATCCACGTAGATTCTTCACCATGTTTCAGAATGTGTAAAAACTCAGCGCATACTAGGTGTTGCTGCGGCCACCACTGCAGCTTTGATCGTTACCGTCATTCATGTCCCAGTCCCCTTTTGGTAGGTATTTGATGGTTTGTACTTGTTTTCTGTTATGAACAGCAGCACTACCTTACCGCATCTTTTTATTTCTGTCTTGGCTGGCACATCAGCAGCTTGCTAATTCACAGGACGTATTCCATAGATCCAACTGGGTTATGACCCAAGACATGGATCAAAATACCTCTTTTTGTAATTTAAAAAAAAAAAGTCTAAGCGCCAACTGAAGGCAGAGCGCATTTGCTTGATTTTTCGGAAAGATAAAGAAGCAATTCCTAAAATCTGGTAACTAATAAATTTGAATTCAATAATCCACAAAAATACTAGGATGCAATAGTAGTTACACAATTTTTGAACTCCTAGGATCATGGCGATTTTGGGTAGCCAACATGAATTTTCTAGGAACAATCTAGCCGATCAGATTTCTACTTTCCCTCATATTAAGTGTGACTCAGACTGGCATTGCAGACAGAATGGGCTGCAAGGCATTCTGGGATTTGAGTGACTAACCCTCTGGGAGAAGGAAGAAAGTCCAGCCCTGGTAGAGTAAGAGCTAGGAAGTATGGGTGAGGTCACCAAGGGTGGCTTCCATTGGGCCAACATAGTTCCACGAGGTCACTCTTCACCCTACAAACCAGGCCTGCAGCTGGACCCGAAAAGGAACTCCAGGGAAGAAGCCTGGCATGAAGGCCAGTCAACACCACAGGGAGGTGTGATGAAGACCATGGACATCCACGGCTGTAAGACTGATTCCAGATCCTACTGGCAATAGACAGAAGCTGCTGCTATAAGTCTCCCCATATCAGGACTGGTTTCCCATTTCAGGGCAGCAGCCCTTGTTCTACCTCGAGCATCATGACCCTTTGGGTCTCGCCAGGAACTGGTGTGACTGTCTCCCTCAGACCGGAAGCTGAGGAAGCCAGACCGTGGCTGGCATTTTACAGGTGTAGACGTTACTGCTCATCCAATTTTGAGATCTCCCCAGTAAGGGAATCATGTCTTCCAGAAATGGTGGGGCATATGAGGGACATAAAGAGTCTTGTTTCATTCAGCAAGAGAAATTAAGTTGAGTTTGTCTAAGTCAGTGATTCTCAACTGGGATGATTCTGTCCCCTTAGGGGACATCTGGCAATGTCGGGGGACATTTTTCGTTGGCACAACTTAGGAGATAGAGTGCTACCAGCATCTAGTTAGTAGAGGCCAGAGATACTGCTCAGCAAGCTACAATGTGCATGGTGACCCCCAGCACGAAGAATTATCCCACCCCAAATGCCCACAAGGCCTCGTTGAGAAACCCTGACCTAAACCGAAAAGGAAACACTGCAAACGACTCATTGGGAGAATCCTGGGGGAGTTTGCAGAATCCAAGGGGAAATGGAATCCACCTCAAAAAGAAAAAGAATATACCAGTGCTGATCCATGATCCCGTGCAGTAGAAGGTCATGGACATTTGCCACCCTCTGTTGTACATAGGACTTGCCTACCCAGCTCCCAGGCTCTCAGAGAAGAATTTGATTGGTCCAGCAAGGGTTCAGAGTCCACTCCCAGGAGATTCAGCTAGGGCCAGCTATGTGGTAGAGACATGGCACCCAGCGGACACTCCATATATGTTTCCTACACAAATGAATTCCCATGGCTGCTGGCAGCCATTCCTTTGAGCCGTGATAGTGTTATGAGAGATGAGGCTATCTGTTGTTAACCCATCCATCCCTATCTGCTCGTCTACTCTCCTATCTTCCAGCTACCCTCCCGTAAATCCCCTGCTCTGGCGACACAGGCAGCCATGAACGTAAGTTGCTGTTTCCGGAATTTCAGCAGCCTCCTCATCTCCTGATAGCTGGGAGCGATTTTCCTTGACTTTCACTCCACCAGTCCAATCCTCCAATACCGAATTCCCTGTATTAAATCCTTCCTGTTCAAAATCTCTAGAATTTTCCTGACTAAGACCGACTGATGTAGCAGAGATGGTTTCCAGCAATTCTCACTGCACATTTGATGGCCCCGTGGCTGATAGCCTTGATGAAGGTGACCTCAGACACCAGACGCCTTCCTGCTTCCCACCAGGCCTGGGGTCTCTGCAAAGCTGGGCTTCTCAGTCTGGAGTGGACATCAGAAAATTCACCAGAAGGTGTGCAAAACACAATTTCCTAGACCCCCAACACAGCATTTCTCATTCACTAGGTCTGGTTTGGGACTTAAGAATTTGCATTTCTAACAAGTCCCTACTGAATGCTGACATTGTTGGTCCAGAGGCCCCGCTGGGAAACATTACCAACCAGCTCCTAAAGGTCACTCATTTTGAATGCCTGGCTGAATTATTAGAAATTTAAAAAAAAAATTTTTTTTAATGTCTTTATTTCTGAGAGAGAGAGAGACAGCGTGAGCAGGGGAGGGTCAGAGAAAGAGGGAGACACAGAACCCGAAACAGGCTCCAGGCTCTGAGCTAGCTGTCAGCACAGAGCCCAACATGGGGCTCGAACCCACAAACCGTGATATCATGACCCGAGCCGAAGTCGGACGCTCAACCGACTGAGCCACCCAGGTGCCCCTGAATTATTAGAATTTTAAAAATATTTTTTAACCTTTATTTTTGAGAGACAGAGCATGAGTGGGGGAAAGGCAGAGAGAGAGAGGGAGACACAGGATCTGAAGCAGGCTCCAGGCTCCAAGCAGTCAGCACAGAGCCCGATGTGGGGCTTGAACCCATGAACTCTGAGATCATGACCTGAGCTGAAGTTGGACGCTTAACTGACTGAGCCACCCAGGTGCCCCTAACGTCCATTTTTTTTTAAGTTTTTACTTTTATTTTTTGAGAGAGAGAGAGGGAGAGACAATCCCAAGCAGCCTCTGCGCTGCCAGCACACGGCCTGATGGGGGGTTTGAACTCACGATCTGCGAGATCGTGACCTGAGCTGAAAGCAAGAGCCCACACTCAGCAGACCGAGCCACTCAGGCGCCGCAGTCAATGGTCCATTTTTAAACAAAGTCTACTTTAGTAAAAGACACTTTTCTCGAGAAGTCCAGTTTTGAAGGAAAAGAGGCTGGGGTTTCAGCCAATCGGTTGGCACAAAGCTGTGACACGATCAGAAGAAGGCCTCCAGTCAAAAGGAAAAATCCACCAATCCAGCCGCTGAACATGGCATCGCCGTAGTCCCACCGGGGCACGTGGGTTGGAAACTCAGGGCCCCAGAACTTCTGCACGGTGACATGGGCGACGTAGGACACGGGCACTAACGTGGCAAGCCCTGCGAGGAGAAACAGAGCTCCCCCTGCAATGTTCGTGCGTCTCTCCAAAGAGCTTCCCTGGTGGGCCCCGTACCTCACGCATGTTGGTCCCAGAAGGACGGCCACCAGCCCAAGCGAGCCCACGACACAGGCGCCACACATGAGGATGCGGGCCACCAGCATTTCGGCGGCCAGCTCCCGCAGGCTGGCAGACGCCTGGCACACACGGCCGCCCGTGTCCTGAGTCACACACGTTTCCCACAGGCCCAGCGTGTACTTCTCACTCTCCAGTAGACCTGAGGAGAGGGTCAGCCACTGAGGAATGCAGAGCGTCACCAGGGAACACACCTGGCCAGCCACGGAGCCCAAGAGCCCCACGTTCTTGACAAGGCGGAGGGCCCCACTCGCCATGTCGCTGGGGACACCGCGTCTCCAGGTGAGAGCAGGGCGGCTTTGTTGGACGGCAGTCTTGAAGGATTTGCAGCACCTTGGCTGCCCGATTGCAAACATGGGTTCGCTCCTTGGTTAACCAATCAGAATGCGGCGGCTTATTACCCCGGATTACCCAATAACACCCTGCTGCTGTTCACCCTTCATTAATGCCAACGAGCACCTACCATTAAAATAGGCCCCACAGAAAAGCCGGGGCCGATCCAGGCCGACGGGGAGGACAGGCAGGCCGGGACAGGTAATACACGCTCGGGAGAGTTCTTCCCCGTTGTGAAAGGGAGTCATTTTAGCAGTTCTCTCTTCAAACAGGAGACGGTTTGGAATGGAGTTATTGAGCGTTCGCATCACCGATCACGGTTTTTGTGAAGGAATATTTCATCATTTTTAACTATTTTGAATTCTCTGTAGCATTCCCTCTTCCAGGGTTTGGTATCTGGTTCCATCGTTCCTAAACCTATGTTCACAGGAAGCCTCTAATTATCCATACCTTCCATTAAAACAGGAGATTGGGATCTTCCCGAATTAAAAAAAAGACACTTATGGCCCAGCGATCGCACTCCTTGGTATTTACTTACCCAAAGAAGCTGAAAACTTATGTCCACACAAAGACACGATGCCCTTGAGTAGGTGAATGGGCACAAAAACCGCGGTCCATCCAGACCATGGAATAGTCTAAGGTGCTGAAAAGAAATGCGCTACCGAGCCATGAAAAGAAAGGGAGAAACTTTAAATGCATCTGACTAAGTGAAAGAAGCCAGTCTGAAAAGGCCACAGACTATATGATTCCAACTACATGACATTCTGGAAAATTCTGACAAAACTCCGGAGACAGCAAAGAGATCAGTGGTTGCCAGGAGATGGGGATGGGGTGGGGAGAGGGATGAACAGCTAGGGCACAGGGGATATTTAGGGCAGTGAAACGACTCTGTATGAGATTATAATGGTGTCTACACGCCACTATGCATTTGCATAATGGTCACGGTCTCGCGGTCCGTGAGTTCGAGCCCCGTGTCAGGCTCTGTGCTGACAGCTCAGAGCCTGGAGCCTGCTTCAGATTCTGTGTCTCCCTCTCTCTCTCTGGGCCTCAGCCCCCTCAAAAATAAATTTAAAAAATTTTTTTAATTGTTAAAAATTCTTCTGTGACCCTGACACTGCTCTAAAAATTAAAGTCTATGTAAAAAGAGAGAGACAGACTATTATCTGTCACTCCAGCTCCCACTTGGGGTCCTCATGACCAGTGATAAAGGAGAATTGCCCACTGTTTCTCTGCTGAGTCCGAAATAATGTTTGGGTCCCTTGGCCCGCCCCTGCGGCTTCTTCAGGAAACCTGTCCAAGTGCCCCTTGGGTTTCCAAATTCTCCTCCTGTGGGGCTGGAGTACACACCATATTCTCTTGGAATGCCCCACCCTCCTTGGTGCTGTTATAAATGTTTGGCAAGTGGAAGATAAATCCATCCCAAAAATTCTACTGTCTCCGCCCCAGTTTGAGATCTGGGTCTCTGAGCATCTAAGAAAGTACAGAGCTAGAGTCAGCTTGTCCATTACTCAATATTAACCAGAATCAAGGAGAGTTCTGTTTCTCCGGCTTCTAGAGTGGGAATGTGTAGAAATATCACACACACACACACACACACGCGCGCGCGTGCACACACCCACACCCATATTTTTCTGTGAGAAGGAAGGACGAAAAGAAAGGAGAGGCCTTGACCTGCTGGGAGGAGGCGGCATCTCGTCACGAGGAGGGTGTAATTACCCCACACCCAGTCCCCATTCCTGGCTCTCAGATACCATCTGAAGAATGGATACGCACAGCCAAAGGGGCACACGAGGTACGGCTGTATTTTTGATGTGCCAGGAGGCCCTGCTCCTTCACTCCAATGCCAAGGACAGGCAGACTGATTGTGGTGAACCCCAAACAGGGATCCAGCACCAGCATGGTCGGTGCTGGTCAGAGCCTATTACGTTAGGGGGAATTCTTGGATTTAAATCCCTACTTCAACATTTTTATTCAATGGTTTTCTGGAGCCCTACATCTCACCCGGGCTTTCTCGCTCTTACAGGACAATCTAAGGGAGCCCTGACTTTTGAGATCTGGCACAAAGGCTCCGAACACACCCATGTTTGTCTCTTAAAGAGAATTAATTAGCTTCGTATAAGAGAATACCGTGTCAACACGGGTCTAGCCAAGATGGAGATGGTGACAACAATATCCGCGAGCTGATGTGCCTGCTTCTCTGATGGCTCCACAGTGCCTCCCACCCAGGAGGGGCCCTACTCAGAGCAGATTGTAAAATAAATACAGTGGGCACCCATGTCTCTTGCCCCCAAGGGATTCTTTTTTTTTTTTTAATGTTTATTTATTTTGAGAGACAGCGGGAGAAAGGAGCACAGAGAGAGAGAGAGGGAGAGAGAGAGAGAACCCCAAGCAGGCTCCATGCCATCAAACCAGAACCCGATGTGGGGCTCGGGCCCACAAATCGTGAGATCATGACCCTGAGCTGAAATCAAGAGCCAGCTGCCCAGACTGAGCCATCCAGATGCCCCCCCTTTTTTATTTTTAGAATCTTTTTTCATTTGTTTTGGTTTTTTTAATTAAGTTTTTTCATTTTAATTCCAGTGTCGTTAACATACAGTGTTGGATTCGTTTCAGGTGTGCAATATAACGAGTCAGCACTTCTCTACGTTACTCAGTACTCTTCATGGTGAGCATACATGTACACCTTAAATTCCACATACGAGTAAAATCAGATAGTATTTGTCTTTCTCTGACTGACTTATTTCACTCAGTATCATACTCTAGTGCCATTCCTGTTGTTGCAAAATGGCAAGATTTCATCCTTTTTTTTGGCTGAATAACATTCCATTGTGTATCTATACCACATCTTCTTTATCCATTCATCTATCAGTGGACATTTGGGCTGCTTCCATAATTTGGCTATTGTAAATAGTGTTGCAAGAAACTTATGGGTGCATGTATCCCTTTGAATTCTACTTTTTTTGGAGTATTTTGGGGGCAAGTACCGAGTAGTGCAAATGCCGCATTTGCGGTAATTTTATTTGTAACATTTTGAGGAACTTCCATACTGTTTTCCACAGTGGCTGCACCAGTTCGCATTCCCACCAACAGTGCACAAGGGTTTCCCTTTCTCTACAGCCTCGCCAACACCTGCTGTTTCTTGTGGTGCTGATTTTTAGCGACTCTGACAGAGGTGAGGTGATATCTCCTTGTGGTTTTGATTTGCATTCCCCTGATGATGAGTGATGTTGAGCATCTTTTCATGTGTCTGTTGACCATCTGGATGTCTTCTTTGGAGAAATGTCTGTTCATGTCTCCTTCCCATTTTTAAATCAGGTTATTTGGTTTTTGGGTGTTGGGTTCTATCAGTTCTCTCTATATTTTGGAAACTAACCCTTTATTGGATGTATCATTTGCAAATATCTTCTCCCATTCAGCATGTTGCCTTTTAGTTTTATTGATTGTTTCCATCTCTGGGCAGAAGCTTTTTATTGTGATGTAGTCCCAATAGCTTATTTTTGCTTTTATTTCCCTTCCCTCAGGAGACACATCTAGAAACATGTTGCTATGGCCAATGCCTGTGCTCTCTTCCAGGATTTTTAGGGTTTCAGGTCTCACATGTAGGTCTTCTATCCATTTTGAGCTTATTTTTGTGTATGGTTAGAAGCTGTTGCAGTTTCATTCTTTTGCATATAGCCGTCCAGTTTTCCCAACACCATTTGTTGAAGGGACTGTCTTTTTCCCATTGGATATTCTTGCCTCCTTTGTCGAAGATTAATGACTATATAATTATTGATTTACTTCTGGACTCTCTTTTCTGTTCTATTGATCTATGTGTCTATTTTTCCATGAGTATCATACTGTTTAGATGACTAAAGCTTTGCAGTATATTTTGAAGCCTGGGATGGGGATACCTCCAGTTTTGTTTTTCTTTCTCAAGGTTGCTTCACTATCTGGGGTCTTGTGTGGTTCCATACAAATTTTAGGATTGTTGGTTCTAGTTCTGTGAAAAATGCTGTTGGTATTTTGATAGGGATTGCATTATATCTGTGGATTGCTTTGGGTAGTATAGACATTTTAACAATATGTGTTCTTCCAATCCATGAACATGGACTATCTTTCCATTTGTTTGTGTCATTGTCAATTTCTTTAGTCAATGGTTTATAGTTTTCAGAGTACAGGTTTTTCATCTCTTTGGTAAGGTTTATTTCTAGGTATTTTATTATCTTTGGTGCAATTGTAAATGGGATTATTTTCTTAATTCCCTTTCTGCTGCTTCATTATTAGTGAAAAGAAATGCAAAAGATTTCCGTACATTGATTATGTATCCCGTGACCTTACTGAATTCATTTATTAGTTCAAATATAGTGTTTTGGTGGAGTCTTTGGGGTTTTCTATAAATATAGTATCATGTTATCTACAAATAGTGAAGTTTTACTTCATCCTTATCAATTTGGATGTCTTGTGCCTGGCATAGGACAGCGTCCCTCGCCGCCCCCCCTCCCCGAGAGTCATGTGGCCCCAGCATCACTAGCCAAGTAGCCTCTGGAAGACAGTGTGGATCCACAAGTGACTTCAGCCTGACAGAGAGCCACCAGGGGGAGACATGGGCCCCCGGAGGGGCCTGGGATGGGACTTGGAAAGGGCTGGAAAGTGCTCTGGGGAGGAGGGCAGCCCGGGGAAAGGAGTAACCATTAGCTGGGGAAGGGGCCGGCTGTGAGGGAAGGTCTCCAGGAGAGGAGAGAGAGCTGGGGAACCATGAGGAGGGACATGGTGGCGGGGACGTGACTCCCGGGGTGGGCGGCCAGCCGGGGAGGGGGCGGCAGGCCTAGAGGGCGAAGAGATTAAGGAGGCGGCAATGCCATGGCAGGGCTGGGGGCCTGCTGGGAACCAGATGACAAGCAAGTGTGGTGACTCAAGGGGCCACCCACGCATGTCCCTTGGGCAACACAGGCTTTTGGAGGCTATTGACGCCACCCGCAGCTGGACTTGGAAGATCTTGGCTGAGAAACGAACCCGAAGCCTTCTACTTGCCGGAGTCCGGGCAGCTGCGAGCACACCAGGCCCTTCCGAGGATTCATTTCAAGGCTCTAGACAAAAGCGTGGACAAGAGATCTTGGAAAGGCACGAGCCCCGGCTGTGAATGGGGTTCCGCTAGGCCACTGCGGGACCAGGACTGGGGAAGTTCACGGCCGCCAAAGGTATTCCCTGAAGGACTATTGGTCGCTGAGCCAGGCGGACTTGGTAGGAATAAATCAGGAAATGACCTAATTTTCCTCCTACCCCTACGTGGGTGGAGGAACCTTGAAAACATGATGTTAAGTGAAAGAAGCCAGGTACAAAAGACCATAAATTCTCTGATTTCGCTTGCATGAAATTTCCAGAGCAGGCGCGGGGACAGAAAGGAGACGGTGGCTGCCGGGGGCCGGGAGCAGGAAGGCGAGGGACTGCTGGTCCGGACAGGGTTTCTTTTTGTGGGGATGGGAATGTTCTACAACCGTCGTGATTGGTTGACTCTGTGGATACACTAAAAACCACTGACTCGCACATTCAAATGGGTGAATTGTACAGTGTATAGACAATAGTTCAATAAAACCTTTCTATTTATCCGAGAGAGTCACACCATTAATTTCTGATAAACACGCTTTGTAAACTAAGAAACAAAAGACACTTCATTTGATGATATCTATCTTATTTCATTTTAAGTCGATGTATTTATTTTTTGAGAGGGCGAGCTAGAGCGGGGGAGGAGCAGAGAGAGAAAATTGCAAGCAGGCTCCACGCAGTCAGCACAGAGCCCAGTATGGGGCTTGAACTCAGGAACCTCAAGATCATGACCTGAGCCGAAACCAAGGGTCGGAGGCTTAACCGACTGAGCTACCCAGGCGCCCCGATGATACCTGTTTTAAACGAACACTTAAATCTTTGGCGAAACATGAATGCAGTTTCACCTACCTTGGGTGAGGTGGGGCTTTTTCCAGTGAGGACTGCTGCGCCTTGGCCCCAGCAAACCACCCCCTCTGCTGAGCCCGGGGTGTCTGGTGTGAATCGCCGCATTAGAGGAATTCCCTGAAAACAAGGAACCAGACTCGAAAACTTGTCATTACCACTGTTAGGTAAGATTGTTCTGGAAGGTCTAGCCAGGCTGACGTAAGTCAGGAGACAGAGAAATGAGGTATAATTATCCTAGAGGGGCACATAAGTCATCCTGCAGCTAACTTGATTCTATACCTAAAAAAAGCCCAAGAAAACGCCTGAAAAAGCGATTCCAATCCAGCGGAAACTTCAGTTACGCCGCTGGATATGAAACACACAAAACTCAACAACCTTGCTCTGTACGTGCAGGAGTCGCTTGGGAATTAGAATCGAAACGAAGCCCTTTCAGTCGGTTGAGCATCCGACCTTGGCTCAGGTCATGATCTCACGGTTCGTGAGTTCGAGCCCCGAGCCTCACATCGGCTCACTGCTGTCCCCCTGTCTTTGCCCCTCCCCCGCTCGTGTTCTCTCTCTTTCTCTCTGTCTCTCAAAAATAAACATTAAAAAAAGAAGAAAGTCCTTTCACGAAAGCAACACACTCTCAATATTCCTAGCAATAAGCTTGATATAAAAGGCACAGGGGCGTGTCTGAAACCTCCCCCACTTTCCCAAGAGCCAAGAAGAAGACATGAGATGTGCCCCGCTCCCAGATGGGAAGACCGTGTCTTGCAAAGTTGTTCAGCCTTCCTAGATTAATGCGTTGACTTAATGTGATTCTAAGCAAAATACTTACAATAAATAGTAAATGAAAAAAAAAAGGGTAATATCCACACATAGGAAGAATGGTACCATTCACTGTCAAGTTTATACCCAAAGAAGATCACCAGAAACACATATGGATCACTAGTTCATGGTACGCTTGCTGACACACTCAGAGAGACGTGTTTACAGACGAGTGCAAGAATAAGATGGATTGATAGATGGCTTCAGGGATGGGCGTGGGGATAGACGTGTGGGAAAGAATATACAAGCAAATGGCAATGGTAGAATCTAGGTCGTAAGTATTCGCGTGTTAGCTGCAGAATTCTTTCAACCTTGTCGAATATTTGGAAATTTTCATAATAAAAGGTTGGGTAAACACAGAGAAAAGAAGAGAAAACCGATGCATGTATAGTATGAGTCCAACTTTTAAAATATGAGCTGAAGACAGGGAGGAAACGGGCTAAAATATTAGCTCTGGTGAAATTATACGTGGTTTTTATTTACTTTGTCATACTCCATGCCCTGACCATATTTTCTAAAAATGTTTATGTATTTATTTATTTATTTTGAGAGAGGGAGCACGTGCTCACACACATGAGCAGGGGAGGGGCAGAGAGAGAGGGGCATAGAATCCCAAGCAGGCTCCGAGCTCTCAACGCAAAGCGCGATGAGGGGCTCAAACCCACAAACTGTGAGATCGTGACCTGAGCCGAAATGAAGAGTCGGACCCTTAACTGACTGAGGCATCTGGCGCCCTGAGCACCTGTCCATTTTTAATAATAAAATTATATATAATATTTTTATCACTATGCAAAGAACACTTTGGGATTTTAGAAATCTCTCTACATTCATGAGCATTCTTCCATTTCTCCACGAGAGGGCGGCATAAGCCTGCCAAATAGCAAAAATGCTTTCAAAGTATTTGGTCTGAAATTGAACACAGCTGTTATTGTTCAGTTTGTTTTAAAAATTTTTTGTGTGTATCTATTCATTCATTCATTCATTTATTCACTTTTAAGAGAGAGAGTGAGAGCAGAAGGGCAGAGGGAGAGAGAAAAATTCTAAGCAGGCTCGTTACTGTCAGTTCAGAGCCCAATTTGGGGCTTGATCCCATGAACCCTAAGATCATGACCTTAGCTGGGACCCTTAACAGACTGAGCCACACAGGCGCACAGCATGTGTCAATTTTTAGTAATAAAATTATATATAGTATCTTTATCACTATTTAAAGAACACTTTGGGATTTTAGAAAGCTCTCCACATTCACGAGCATTCTTCCATTTCTCCACGAGAGGGCGGCATAAGCTCAACAAATAACAAAAATGCTTTCAAGGTGTTTGGTCTGAAATTGAACACTGCTGTTATTGTTCAGTTTATTTTTTAAAATTTTTGTGTGTATTTATTTATTCGTTTTTAAGAGAGAGAGAGCGAGCAGGGGAAGGGTAGAGGGAGAGAGAGAAAATTCTAGGCAGGCTCCTTGCTGTCAGCTCAGAGCCCGAGTTGGGGTTTGATCCCATGAACCCTGAGATCATGACCTCAGCTGGGAGCCTTAACAGACTGAGCCACCCAGGCGCCTCGAGCATGTTTCAAGTTTTAGTAATAAAATTATATATGGTATCTTTATCACTATGCAAAGAACACTTTGGGATTTTAGAAATCTCTCTACCTTCATGTGCATTCTTCCATTTTTCCACGAGGGGGCGGCATAAGCTCAACAAATAGCAAAAATGCTTTGAAGGTATTAGGTCTGAAATTGAAGGCTGCTGTTAGTTCGCCGGTTTTTTGTTTTTAATGTTTATTTATTCATTTTTGAGAGAGAAAGGGAGAGCAGGAGAGAGGCAGAGAGAGAGGGAGAGTGAGGATTCCAAGCAGGCTCCTACCTGTCAGCTCAGAGTGAGATTTGGGGCTTGATCCCGGGGAAACGTGGGATCACGACATGAGCCAAAATCAAGAGTCGGGTGCTTAACCGACTCAGCCACCCCAGCGCCCTCAGATTTTCTTTTTACAGTATCCAGGGACTACTTTCACCATGATCCAGGGGGTACCGCTGCCCACCCACTCACCCTAGCCCAGCCAGAAAGGCCCATTGGGCAACAGCGTCTTGGAGGTGTGCTCCCTCCTCGTGGCCGTGGTTTTGAACAACTCCTGGGTCCCCAGAGTCCTCTAAGCACAGTTCTAGACATCCATCCACGTTGGTTTCTCAGGTGATGACCAGGTGTACCACTGACTCATTTGAGTCAGATACCCGCCCAGGACCCGTCTGTATCTCCGCCCATCACGGGGCTACTGCAGCCTCTCGTTCCAACCGTACCCTGTCGCTCGCTATAGTTTTGTCAGTCGTTTCAAATGCCTTATTTTAAACTCTCTTTGTCTAGAAACTGAAAAAGAAGAATTTACAAATTTTTCTATGTAATGATGTAAAATCCCTGCTCAGGGAAGGAAAGAAGGGAGGGAAAGAGGGAAGGAAGGAAAGAATTATAAAATGACATTTGAGAGAAATATATTCGCAACATACATGACAAAGGGCTGATTTACTTAATTTATATAGAGCTCAAACTCAAAAGTCAAAAAGAAAAAAAAGGAAGATGAAGAAAAGCAGATGAAAAACACAATAGAAAAAAAAGGATGAAGTAAACAAAAGGGCACAAAGAAACCTAAGTCACGAACAAACAAGAAAAACTATTACACTTCACTGGTAATAGAAGACACGCAAACCAAAATGATAATAGAGTAGAATTTCTTACCTTGAAAATTGCCAAAAGTGAACTGAAGTTGAGTGGTATCCGGTGGTGTTGAGGATGGCAGATTGGGAAATGAGCGCTCACGCCTTGTTGAAAAGCATGAAGGGATCCAACTTTCTTTCTTTTTTTTTTTATATTTTTATTTCTAGGAGAGAGAGAGAGAGACACAGCGTGAGCAGGGGAGGGTCAGAGAGGGAGGGAGACACAGACTCCGAAATAGGCTCCAGGCTCTGAGCTGGCAGTCAGCACAGAGCCCAACGCGAGGCTCGAACCCACGAACCGCGAGATCATGACCCAAGCGAAAGTCGGACGTTCAACCGACTAAGCCACCCAGGCGCCCCGGGATCCGACTTTCTGAAGGAGCATTTGACAATATCGATGAATTTAGAAATGCATGTAGCTTGAGCTAGACCCTATTTGGAATTTACACTATAGAAATATTTCTATTTCTAGATATGCATATAGAATTTACATGATAGAAATTTTTATCGTAGCAAAAAAAGAAAAGAAAAGAAAACAAAACAAAAACAAAAAACAAAACCAAGAGCTTGCAACAACTGAAGTATCTGACCAGGGCAAAATTACTAGATATCTGTAAAAATGAAGAGGCCTGATGATAGGTTAAAAAAAAAAAAAAGCAAGAATCAAACACCAAAATCAAGTTCAAAGTTGGCACCCAAGTAGCAGAAAAGTAGACTTTAGGGGGCCCTGGGTGGCTCAGTTAAACGTCCGACTTCAGCTCAGGTCATGATTACATGATACCTGAGTTCGAGCCCCACGTCGGGCTCTCTGCTAACAGTGCAGAGCAGAGCCTGCTTCAGATCCTCTGTCCCCTTCTCTCTCTGTCCCAATTCTGCTAGTGCTCTCTTTATGTCTCTCTCTCTCTCTCTCAAGAATAAACATTTTTAAAAAAGAAAAGAAAAGTAGATTTTATAGTGAGAGAACTAAAGTGCCCTGATCTTTGTATCTCCCCTGCCTGGGAACTCACAATCCTGAGCCAATGGGGAAGTGAGATCATGTGTGGTTTTTTTCTTTTGTTGTACTTTTATGAGTACTCTAAATTTTATGTAATGAGCATGTGTCGATTTTTAATAATAAAAGTATATATAAGATACTTATCACTATGTAAAGAACGCTAGGAATTTATAATTACATTCATGAGCATTTTCCCATTTCTCCACGTGAGGGCGGCATAAGCACAGCAAATAACAAAAAATGCTTTCAAGGTATTTGGTCTGAAACTGAACATTGCTGTTAATTGGTCAGTTTATTTTTTTAATGTTTATTTATTTATTATTGGGGGGGAGGGAGGGAGTGGGGGAGAAGCAGAAAGAGAATCCCAAGCAGGCTCCTTGATGTCAGCTCAGAGCCCAGCAAAGTGGGGCTTGATCCTACGAACCGTGAGGTCATGACCTGAAATCAAGAGTCAGATGCTTAACCAACTCAGCCACCCAGGCGACCCTGGTTGTTGATTTTGATGTGTTACTTGCACAGGCAAATTGTTCATTCAATTGTTTATTTGTAGGATAAAATGGCTGCGTAGTCATTGTAAAAATCGATATATAGGAAAAAACACAAGTTGCCTATAGTCACACTCCCCATTATAGCCGAAGTTGACAATCTGGCATTTATCCTCACGTTTATAGATGTGTGGTGGAAAGAGGGAGCTACGGGTTTTTAAATAAAATGTGCCCACTCATACAATTGTTTTCTACTCCCCCCCCTTTTGCATCAAATGTCTCTTGAGCATTTCCTTATTTCCCTAAATTCTTTGACATGATGGTTTTTAAAGGTGGAATGGTGTTCCAGCCGGTGGGCACATTGTACCTTGCTTCACTGACTTACACTGGTCATTCAGGCTGTTTTAACCATCTTTTAAGTTACAAAAGATTTCCCATGTACAAAATACGCATGGAAAAAGAATGGTCACCCAGTTAATCACTGCTCAGATTTGGTACATGTTAATTTTTGCCGTCTCAGCTTCAGATATTTTTTAAAGACTTCATTGGTAAGTAACTTCTACACACAGTGTGGGGCTCGAACTTACAACCTTGAGATCAAGAGTTGCACGTTCCACTGACTGAGCCAGCCAGGTGCCGCCACTGCTTCAGATATTTTTTGAAAAAGTTTTTAACTGGGGCACCTGGGTGGCTTAGTCGGTTAAGCGTCCGACTTTCGCTTTGGTCATGATCTCGCGGTTCGTGGGTTCTAGCCCCGCGTCGGGCTCTGTGCTGACTGCCAGCTCAGAGCCTGGAGCCTGTTTCAGTCTGTGACTCCCTCTCTCTCTGACCCTCTCCTGCTCACGCTGTCTCTCTCTGTCTCCTAGAAACAAATAAAACATTTTTTAAAAAAAAAGAAAAAGTTTTTAACTGTTTTTCTTTTCTTTTTTTAAAATGTTTTATTTATTTCTGAGAGAGAGAGAGAGAGACAGTGTGAATAGGGGAGGGTCAGAGAGAGAGGGAGACACAGAATCCGAAGCAGGCTCCAGGCTCTGAGCTATCAGCACAGAGCCCGACATGGGGCTCGGACCCACAAACCATTAGATCATGACCTGAGCCACCCAGGCGCCCCTGTTTGTTTATTTTCCAAGGAGAGACAACGTGAGCAGGGGAGGGTCAGAGGGAGAGGGAGACACAGAATCCAAAACAAGTTCCAGGCTCTAAGCTAGCTATCAGCACAGAACCCGACACGGGGCCTGAACCCGTGAACCGTGAGATCATGACCTGAGCCAAAGTCGGACACTTAACTGACTGAGCCACCCAGGTGCCCCTGAGAAGGGCCGATTCAAAGGGGCGAGCCTCTTCAGCCCTACAAGGTACTGCTGAATCACACTGTCAAATGACTGCGGCTTCCAGGTCAGCCAGTCTCTATTATTATTATTATTATTATTATTATTATTATTCTTTTAAAGTTTATTTACTTATTGAACTAATCTCTACACCCACTGTGGGGCTAGAACTCACAATCTCGAGATCAAGCGTGGCTAACTCCTCCAGTTGAGCCAGCCAGGCACCCCCACGTCAGCCAGCCTTGAATGAGAGTCCCATTTCCTCACCTCCGCAGTGCGGTAGGACCGGTAGCTTTAAGCATCTTCGAGTCGAAGCACCTTTTCGTGGTCACTAGCCAGCGAGGTTTGTCTCTTGTGAATTCCCTATCCGTAGCCTTTGCTTATTATGCACTTGAGTTGTTTGTCTTTTCCTTGCTGATTTGTACACGTTCTATGCATATTTCTGATTCAGACCAGATCCCTACAAGAAGCACGTGGCAACGCACAAACCCAATAATTTAAGGAGAGCTTGATGAAGGTGAGGGGTAGGGAGGCGAGCAAGGTGGGCAACCTCAGGCCTGAAGGGGCAAAGGTTCCACAACCGTTCTCCCTGGATTTCTGGGTATTTCCACACGAGGAGCAAAGGGCACTGAGGAGCTTGTTCAGGGATGATGGATAGCAGCCGGCCTTGAGAGCTGGAGATAGTGGACACCATTAAGGTGAGAACATCGCCCTCCCCGGAGACATTCCGGGGGCCCTAAAGCCACCTCCTGCTGGTCCCGGGAGACTTTGCTCGCCTTCCCCTGTGGCCCCTAAGGGGTTTTGCTTGCATTCCAGATAAGGTCATCTCTTCCGAGGGGAGGATGGGCAGGCCATCAGCAGGCCTGATAGCAGCCGGGTTTCCTAACTCAGAGTCCCTGTCTTGAGGTGCATCCCTCCCCGCCCCCCACCACGTGCAGGTGAGCACCGCCCGGTGGGAACTGGGGAGCCGGCGCCAGCTCAAGAGAGTGTTCTGGCTGCTGCCTGTTGCTCTAATAAAGCCTGTGCCTCTGACCAGGGCGCTTCCCGGCCAGAGATGTCCACGAAACGGGCAGGCTGACTCGTCGGCCTGCGGGAGGGCCCGGTCGCAGACTGCAGGTCCTGACTTGCCGGCAGCCCGCGGAGCCTGGGAACGGCGCCTGACGGGACTGCGCAGCCGCACTAGGGCGCACGACTCCGCGAGCCAGCGGGGCGGAGGCGGGGCGGAGGCGGGGCGGAGGCGGGGCGGAGGCGGGGCGGAGGCGGGGCGGAGGCGGGGCGGAGGCGGGGCGGAGGCGGGGCGGAGGCGGGGCGGAGGCGGGGCGGAGGCGGGGCGGCCTCCCCAGGGGGCGGAGCCAGGGCGGAAACTCACACGGCCGGCCTCCCGGTCTCCCACGGAGGCTCCGCCCGCCCGGAAACCGGTGGGAACTGAGCGCTGCTCCTAGGGGCCCGCCTCCCCGGCGCCGCGTGGGGAAGGCTGGGAAAGGGATGCGCCAGGGAAAGGCGTCCGGCACACCCGCCGCCGAGGGTTTTGTGCTCCGCGGAAGTCTTTTCGTGGACCGTGGCTTGCCTTTCCCTTCCTAAGTGTGGTCCGTTTGGCACTGATGATCTGGGAATGTGCTCAGACTTGCTTTGTATGCTTTCCCCGGGTCTGTGTTTGTAAATGTTCCGTGTGTTTATCGACTAATCGTCGTATGCCGGCTTCTGCCTCTGCCCCGTTAGCGCAAGGTAAACAATAACAATAATAGTAACCAACCGGAGCAGGGTGTAGCAGTGGGTTGGTTTAAAAAGAAAAAAAAGTGGAACTACAGGGGAGCCGATTGACTGTTGACTTCAGCTTAGGTGGTGATCTCACGGTTCATGGGTTCGAGCCCTGCCTGGGGCTCTGTGCTGACAGCATAGAGCCTACTTGGGATTCCTTCTCTTTCTCAGTCTCCAAATAAATAAATAAACTTAAAAAAACCTTTTTCAGTGGAACTGCAATACTCGGCAATAACTACATGCAGGAGGGCAGGCATTTCTGGGAGTTAGAATGTTCCGGGCTGCAAGGGTCAGAAAGCATGACTCAGGATCAAACACTAAGGAAACTGAGAGCTCTTTTAGCGGGCCCAGATGCAGCTGTCTTCCAGGCTGGTTGAATCTTCAGCTTCATGATGTTGCCATGGATCTAGACTTTTCCATTTCTCTACTATCCTTCCTATTAGTGTAATGAACATGTTGGGAGCAAGACAATTGTAGCAGGTCCAGTTACCTCGGCCAAACTTGACAATATCAAGAGGAAGAGAGAAATAATATTGTCCTTGCCTTTCTCTTGGAAAGAGGGGAGACTTCTCCCCCAAGCCTTCCCATCTGACTGCCCATCACGTGGCTAGAGTTGGGTCACACTGGTCTTCCCGACACCATGACTACTAAGACGGAAGCACTTGGCTTCCCCTTCAAGACAATGAGTTACTCCTGTTGACTTGATTCTTAGAGCAAGAGAAAGACTTGGCTTCCCCTTCAAAACACTTGCTGCACAGGGCAGAGGTGGATACCTGGACAATATTTGGATTCTCTCAGTAGGAAGGAGAGTGGGTGGAGCTGGTTAGGCAACCCAAAGCCTTCGCTCCCCATGACTAAACGCTCGAACTCAACGGTAAACCCCAAATAATCCAATTAAAAACCAGGCAAAAGACATGAAGAGATATTTCACCGAAGAGGATATACAGATGAAAAGGTACTCAACATCATTAGCCATCTGGGAAATGCAAACTAAAATCACCATGAGATATTATTACACACCTATCAGAAAGGCTAAAATGTAAAAAAAAAAAAATACAATAATGACAACACCAAATGCTGAGGAAGATGTGGAGAAAGCTGAGTGTTCCTCCGTCGGTAGTAGGAATGTAAAATAGGACAGCCACCGTAGAAAATACTTTGGCAGGTTCTTAGAAGCCCAAAGATAGGCTTACTGTATGAAATTCAAATTTCAGTGCCAGTAAAGGCCGTCTTACTGGTACACAACCATATCCATTTGTTCATGTATTGTGTAAATAGGTAATGCCGTGGCTGCCTTCACTTTACTAAAAGAGTTTCAGTCTGACCATTTACAGAGGAGCTTTGCTGACCTTGTTTTAGGTAAGATCGGCCCATACACACACACACACACACACTGCCGTACAGGCACGCGATGATCCCGTCACTGAGATCCAGTGAACCACAACTCCGCACGCCAACACGAAGGAATCCCACAAACGTACAGTTGATAACGAGAAGCCAGAAACCAAAAACTACGCAGAGTACGCATCCTAGTGATAGAACACTTAAAAACAGGCCTGACTGTCCCCAGGCTGATCGGAGTCAGGAGACTGGTAAGCCCGAGGGACTGACAGTTCAGTGACCGGAAGGGGCCGGGACAGGGCGTCGCAAGGGCTGATCTGGTGCCGGTTCAGTGGGTGAGTTCACTTGGTAAAAAATCACGGAGGCTTCCACTTAACGACTTGCACACTTACTTGAGGGCAGTTATGTTTTGACAAGGACTGCAGGAGGAAGCCGGCCCGGGGCACCGCAGCGGGCCCATATCCGGGAACAGGTGGTTACGTCAAAGCAGACCAGGATTCGCACACATTCGGTTTCTCAGCTCACCTCCCCTATCCCAGCTTTCACCGCTTCCTCACCACGACCTTTCTTCCCCTGCTCCAGCGGGAGGGGCTCCTCTTAGGCCGACCCCCTCCGTGACTGATAGGAGGTAGGTCGGTGACGTGCAGGTCTATGCCTTCGTCATAGGTATCTATCGCCATGTGACCAATCCCCTCCAAAATTAACGGCTCAAACGACCATATTTTGTTGTTTGCTCCTGATTCTGCACAGCTGGCCAAGACGGAAGGTTCAAGAAGCCTTAACTGACATAGTTTGGCTCCTCAGTGCTCCTTGCCACATAGCTATCTTGAGCTGCCTTATAGCATAGTGCGGTCTCAGAGTAATCTGATTTCTTACATGGTGGCTGACTTCCAAGAGCAAGAAAGTGGAGGGGCCCGGTCTCTTAAGCGTGGGAATGGAATCCTTAGAGCATCACTTCCACCCGGTTTTACAGGACAACATAAGTCACGAAGAGGGGAAACAGACTCCCCCTCCTGATATAAGGAACAGAAATGCATGCGTGACCTTCTTTAATCCACCCAGAACTTTATCTAGGATGATAGGAGTGGAGTCGGCTGGAGCTTAGCAGGCTTCCTGGAGCCCGAGGGTGCTAGGGCCCCAGCGATTAGAGCAGAAGCCTCCCGCCCCCTGCCACCTCCCGGGAAACTTCTGCGGAAACAATGTTTTCCAATCACCCAAGCGCCACTTGCATTAACTCAATAACAAATGCACACACCATTGAGTAATTTATAGAGAAAATTTGCAGAATAAATTGAATGGAAACTCGGTGGCTTTTCATTGAAAACAAATGCTACGAAGTACTCCGTTGAGCACGAAACTTGAGCAACCCAACGTCACTGCAGCAATGATTACTGTTGCCTGAATTTCTCAGCCAGACCAATGCTTCCCAAATTTCAATGCACATGGGGATCACTTGGGGATCTTTGGTTTTTTCAAGTTTATTTACATATTTTGGCGGGAGGGGAGAGAGCGCATGTGAGCGTAGGGAAGGGACAGAGAGAGACGGACGATCCCGAGTGGGCTCTGCGCTGACAGTGTGCCGGTCGAACCCACAAACTGTGAGAACATGACCTGAGCCGAAATCAAGAGTCAGATGCTTAACCGACTGAGCCACCCCGACGCCCCGGGGATCCTGTTAAGAAGCAGATTCTGATGTCGCAGGTCTGGAGTGAGGTCTGAAGTGCTGCTCCCTATGGTCATCAGATCACAATGGAATTAAAACAGAGCTCTATGGGGCGCCTGGGTGGCTTAGTCGGTTAAGCGTCCGACTTTCGCTCGGGTCATGATCTCGCGGTTCGTGGGTTCGAGCCCCACGTCGGGCTCTGTGCTGACAGCCAGCTCAGAGCCTGTTTCAGTCTGTGACTCCCTCTCTCTCTGACCCTCCCCTGCTCACGCTGTCTCTCTCTCTCTCTCTCCTAAAAATAAATAAAACATTAAAAAAAAAAAACAGTCAGAGCTCTGGCAACTTCCAAAGCACATACTGGCTACAAACAGGGTCATTTGGGCCCTCCTTCAATACCCCCTAGTTAAAGCAGTGTAGAGTTAAGCTGATCCTTTGTAAGGAATGTAAACCAGTTGGTTAGGGGGGAAATAATTTATTCAACTGACAGTCAATCACACACACACCAATCTATAAATGAGAGCGTAACACGGGCCAGAAAATTAGATTCAGATTATGCCAAAGGACAGAAACACAAGCACCTCAGGAGGAATGCAACTTTAATCATATCAGACCTTATCAGCTCTAACTAAGCAGGGGCTGGAGAGCTAAGTACGGTTCCTGAGCGCGGGGTGGAATTTATTCGGTAAACAATATTGGTATTTGCTCGTATTATTGCCATAGGCTCGCAAAGACGGACTTGTGTTATTTTAAATGTAAGCACGGTAATTTGTACATTGTACAACCCTTCAGAAGTGGTGATCAGAATCCTCCAAAGTGGTGTGTGTGTGCACGAAAAAAGATTCAGTTTTACAGATTTGAGAGACAACTTATTTAAAGTTACAGGTTCAAATGCCTTGTTTACCTTAACCTTTTAAGTTCAGCCTAGAAAACTCATTATTCTTTTCCTGAGTTCAGTTTTAAGTCTAGCAAATAACAACAACTACGTTTGAGGGGCCCCTGGAAAATACTTGATTTTACTTGCAAACTTAGTTCATTAAACAGGGTCACGGATTTTCAAGTACATTTAAAACTTAGTGTGGGGCACCCGGCCGGCTCAGTCAGTGTAGGGTGGGGCCCTTGATCTCAGGGTTGTGACTATGAACCCCACGTTGGGCCTAGAGATTCGTTAAAAATAAAATCGTAAAAAAAAAAAAATACAAACCAAAAAACTTGTGTTTTGTCGTTTCCTTTTTAATCACTTCAACTGTCTCAATTAGCAAACAAATACATTCCCAACTATGCAAATAACTTTTAAGGCTAATGAATTAAACCTATAGTGAAACTTAAGTTTTCTTAAAATGTTCCAGCACCGTATATAAAATTAGTTTTCAACTAAAATCACAAGTTTAGATTAATTACCCAATGATGCATTTTCCAGTGGTTTCCAATGCTCAGAAAATCTTTGAAACTTGTACAAATGCATAAAATATCAAATATGCACAGATTCCTTTTTCACCCCAATGATGAGTCCCGTATTTCTGACTCTCTTAAGTTTCTGTACTTTTCCTAAAGTTTCGAGCTCAGAGATTCATCCCCGTTACAGATGATAGTTACCACCCCAAGGCTGAGCCCGCATACACACCCAGGATTTGGGCTGGCATCTGGCTAGATTCTTGTCAGTGACCCTAATGAGTCACTTGAAGCCTGTCAACGATTGCTATGGCCATGATGCCGTATTTCTTGTGAAGTGGAATCAAGACCCTGGCCGTTTGTTTGTTTAGACTTTTTTTTTTTAAAGATGTTATTTTGAAGTAATCTGCGCATCCAACATGGGGCTTGAAACTCACAACCCCGAGCTGGAGTCGCATGCTCTGTGGACTGAGCCAGCCAGGTGCCCTCTGACCCTTAGTTTTAAGCTGCACACATTCTTGGTTTTTCTGTTCACTCCTGGACATTTGTAGGATTGGCCGCTGGGTCCCCTGACTGGATTTTACGTTTAGTTTAGGAGGCTCTCCCCATATGTGCTTTTCTCTTTAGCTCCAAAGACCTTTGCACTTGAGGAATCCTAAGATATGTAAATACCCTTTTATCTGCTAATAAGACCTTGGGAATCCGTGGAATCTTTGTAGAGGCTTTGATCAGGTCGGGTTTGGATTTTAGGGCAGGATTGCCTAATAGCTGGTGATGTTTTCTTCCCTTGAGGCGCTGCAGCCTGGGTGCCTCTCTCTTCACGATTTCAGCAGGAACACATACTTCTTTGAATATTTCAAATTACGTTCAATTTTTAATATTTCACGTGGCCCTACCTGAGCTGTAGTCACCAAATTTGAGGTCCTTTTACTGACAAGGGGTGATGCATATGATTAGCAAGCGGATTCTTTAGTAATTCAACAAACGTTTCTTGATTACCTGCTCTTTGTAGATATGCAATAGAGAACATAAAAGATGCTCTTTTCCTTTCTGTTCTTGCCCAGAATTTCTCAAGCTCAGGACTACAGCCCATGGCCTCTACCCAGTAGATTCCAGTCACACCTTCCTACCCCCGCCCCGCCGCAGGTCTTGACCATCTGAAATACCTGGTCCGAATTACATCTGTGGGAGGCAGAATAATGGCGCCCCAAAGATGTCCAGACACATCCGAACCCCCCAAATCTACGTTTCTTTACATGGCATACGGGACTTTCCAGACGTGGTTAAATTAAAGATCTTGAGGTGGGAAGAATATTCTGGATTATCCAGGTGAACCCAGTGTGATCACACGGGTCCTCATAGGAAGGAAGCAGGGGGTCAGTGTCAGGGAAGGAGGGGTGAGATGTAAGCTGAGGCTGGAGGGGGGGCCCAACTGCTGGAGGGGGCGGGAGCCGAAGGACACAGGCAGCCCCAGATGCCTGGGATAAGGAGGCAGGACCTGCCCGAGCACCTCCAGAAAGAACAAAGCCTGGCTGACACCTTAATTTTGGCACAGTAGACCCATTTCAGAGTTCAGGCCTCCAGAACTGTAAGATAATAGATTTCTATTCCTTCCAGTCACCATGTTTTATAATAATTTGTTACAGCAGCAAGAGAGGAGACGAATACAGTATTCAAATAGTCAGAGTCTATTGGCGTAGGTTTTTTTTTTTATAAAGTTCCCACGGAATGAAAACTTTTTTTTTGTTATTATGGAAATTGTAGGCACGTGTAAGTGACAGAGAACAACGAAATGAACCTCCTTGACCCATCCCCGGCTTCAACAATGATCAACTCACGATGACCTTGTTTCAAATCCACTCACTCCTGCTCTCCATCACCCGTATCTTTCTTTTCTTTTCTTTTCTTTATTTTTATTTTTTAAACATTTATTTATTTTTGAGAGGCAAAGACAGAGCACAAACGGAGGAGGGGCAGAGAGAGAGGGAGACAGAGAATCGGAAGCAGGCTCTAGGCTCTGAGCTGTCAGCACAGAGCCCGCCGCGGGGTTCGAACCCACGAACTGCAAGATCATAACCTGAGCTGAAGTCAGATGCTTAGCTGCCTGATGCCACCCAGGTGTCCCCGTATTAGTTTTAAACAAATCTTAGATATGTCACACTTCCCGTGATTATTTCCAAAAGCATGTATAAAACGTAGGAACTCTGTAAACAATAACTGAAATACCATTATCCAACCTAAATTTAAAAAATAATTCTTGAATACCATCAACTATGGAGGAGTGCTCCTGTTTCCAGTCGCCCCATAAATATCGCGGATGCTTTTTCCAGTTTGGCTTGTACTAATTCAGACTCAAACACAGCCCACACCGTGCTACTGGTTGCTATGTCACTTCAGTCCCTTTTTCATCTGCAGGCTCCCTTTCCATTTCTCTTGTGTCCCCCTTGAAGTTTATTTCTTGAAGAAAAAAGGTCATTGGTTAAGTAGTTTCCTCAGCTGGGGTTTTGCTGATAGCATCCCCAAGATGTTACTATATTCCTGTGATGTCTGTATTTCCCGGAAGCTGGTGATCAGATCTACAGGCGTTGATCCGATTCAGGTTTGACTTTTTGGCAAGACCGTGTCATAGGTGGTATGTTCTTCCACAGAAACCCGGTCAGGTGTGCCTGGCTCTCTTTTTGTCATCTTCGCAGCCACTGAAGCTCAATGTCAGGATCCAGTCAATCGGTGGGGTGGTGTGGGTGGGGGAGTTCATTCAAATTCTGATTCCATCACTCCTCCTAAGGGATTAGCTGAATGTTTCCACAAAGAGACACTTCTCTTATCTACAAGTTGGATACCCAGTGGTCCAAGGTACGGCCGAACTCTGGGTAACACACGGCAACGATGGACATTTCTGGTTTGCTTCCGGTCCGGGCTGGATGTCAGCCATTACTGTTTACGGAATGTGGTCTTGGAATCAAGCGTGACGGACCCGAGGCTCCCGGGTGTGGTGGGATTTCTGGGGGCTGTCATGGTGAGTTTCTGTCTTCTGGAATTTCCTGGCATAAATGGGACTCTGTAGACTGAGGTCGATAGATTCTAGGCAAATTTCCAGGCATATTCGTTTCCTGGGGCCGCAGTCACAAAGTACAACAGACTGGGGGGCTTAAAACAACAGAAATTTCTCCTCTCACTGTTCTGGAGGCTAGAAGTCCGAAACCAAGGTGTCGGCAGGGTCACACATACTCCCTCCCTCCGAAGGCTCGAGGTCCGTGCGTGTCTCTTAGCTTCTGGTGTTGCTACAAGCTTTGGCATTTGTTGGCTTGCAGATGCATCGCTCCAATCTCTGTCTCCTTCACCACCTGACCTTCTCCCTGTGTGTCCGTGTCTTTTCTTCTAAGGACACTAGTTACATTTGCTTGAGGGTTTGCCCTACGTCAGTATGACCTCATCTTCACTTGACTGATTACATCTGACCCCGTTTCCAAATAAGGGCACGTTCACAGGTACCAGGCATAGGACTTGAACATATCTTTTGAGGGCCATAATTCAACCCATACCACCAGGGAGCCCAGGGCGTAGCAGCAGCGGACGTTCTTCTGGCCAGCAATGTCATGGTGGACTCGGGGAGGTAATTGGCCCGGCAGAGACGTCCGGAACAAGTGATTTGATTTGCGTGAACAGAGCCTCTTTCTCCAAGATCTTCTGTGCTATCACTGAAAATTGCTATCCCTTCGGAATGTCCAAAGGACACAGCAACTGGAAGTCAAAGGTATGGGCAGGGCCCTTGCTCCAGAGGACTTGTGTAAGATGAAATGCTCTACCATCACCTTCTCGAAATTCTTCATTGTGTTTGTAAACGAGTATCTGCTATGTGGTCTGAGGGTTTGTGTGCTTCCTAAACTCGTATGTTGGAATCCTACCCCCCAGTGTGATGGTATTAGCAGATGGGAGGTGTGGAGATCATAGCGGTGGGGTCTCATGAATGGGATCGATGTTCTTTTCTTTTCTTTTTATTATTTTTTAAAGTTTATTTATCTTGAGAGAGAGGGAGAGCATGTGCGCGTGATCGAGGGAAGGAGGAGCAGAAAGAAATGGAGAGAGAGGATCCCAAGGGCACTCCACACTCAGCATGGAGCCTGACACAGTTCTCGATCTCATGGCTGTGAGATCACGACCTGAGCCTACATCAAGAGTTGGATGCCTAACTGACCAAGCCACTCAGGCGTCCCATGGGATCAATGTTCTTTTAAGAGACCTCTCAGTTCAGGGTGGGGGCCACAGAACGGCTGTGTCCAGGAATAGCTACCAAATTTTGCTGTCATAGAATTAAGCCTTTCTAAAGGAAGGACCAGACCCCCCACCCCCCGCCCACAGCAGATGTCCCCTAAACAAACTAGTCAAGGGCAGTGGACGTATTATTGGAGAGAGTCTTGGCCTTAGTGACTGAGGAATTGGGGTTCTGACCCTACTCTGGGTAAGTTGTACCAAGGTATCCGTTCTCAGAGGGTTGATAAAGGTTAAACTATACACAACTGTATAATCCATATAACTATATAAAGGGTAAGCCACAGATTTCTCTATCTCTTACGTATATAGAATAAGTGTGGTGCACAGCGCCAAGCAGGGTACATGCTCAATAAACATTCTTTTTGGCCATTCAAAAATAAATAAATAAATAACAGAGACTGCCGGGGTTTCCTCTCCCCTTCTGCCACGGGAGGACAGAAAGACCCGGAAGAGGGTTCTCATTCAACCGTGCTGATGCCCTGATCTCGGAGGGCCCAGCCTCCAGAACTGTAAGAAATGCATTTCTGGTGTTTATAAGCCACTCAGCCTGCGGTATTTTGTGAAAGCAGTGCGATCGGAGTAAGACAGGGCCCCACGTTTCCATTATGCACCGCAAAGCACAGACCGCAAATTATGTGGCCAGTTCTGGGTGGGGACGCTGGGCGGGGGAGGGGGAGAGGCACAGGAAACAAACCAAAACTCAAACGTTGTTTACAGCATGGTTGGCTTGGGGCTGGCTTTTTGCCTCTTTCTTCTGTGCCAGGTAAGTCTGGCTGAACTTCACGGAGACATGGGCTAACCTTGCATGGCAAGCAAACCTGGCTCTCAAGGGTGCTTGTCGTGTAGAGCGAGTGTGAACGTGGCTGTGATCGTCCTCTGCTCAGTGACTGGAGTAGGGCTTGGCACCTCTTACATGATAAATAAACCCCAACTGATAATGAAGTTGAGTAAGGAAAACATCACCTTGATGGTTCTTTGAATCAACGTTGTGAAATCGCTCCCCCCCACTCCAATGCCATCCCCTTGTGTGTGTGTGTGTGTGTGTGTGTGTGTGTGTGTGTGTGTGAGATCCCATAGTTTGCACACTAATGGGTCTGGGCTGGGCATTACAGTGAGCTCCCCCCACCGCTGCGGCTGCTGGGTTCTGAACCGCTCTGTGAGCAGAAAGAGTTGTAGCAACACAGAGCAACTGGTTATGAAGTCGAGAGTTATGATGGGTAATTTGTATGTCGACCTGACTGGACCACAAGGTACCCCAATATTTGGCCAAACATCATTCTGTGCCTGTGAGGTTGCTTCTGGATGAGATGAAGGTTTCAAGCAATAGACTGAAGAAAGCAGATGTAGGTGGGTCTGATCCAGTCCGTTGAGGTCCTGAATGAAACAGAAAGATTCACTCTCTGCGAGTAGGGGGGAACTCCTCCTGCCTGATGATTGAGCTGGGACACCGCTTTTCCTGCCTTTGGACTTGAACAGAGACATCGGCTCCTCCCGAGGCTCGATCCTGCTGGCCTCCAACTGGAATTGTACCGTTGGCTCTTCTAGGTCTCTGGCTTGCTGACTGCAGATCTTGGGACTCATCAGCCTTCATAATCATGTGAACCAATTCCTTATAATGAATCTTTTTATCTGTCTATCTGTCTGTCCATCCATCATATCTATCTGTCTATCTATCTATCTGTCTATCTATCTGTCTATCTATCTATCTATCTATCTATCTATCTATCTATCTATCTATCTATCTCCTATTGGTTATGTTTCTCTGGAGAAGCCTGGCTAATACGGAGGTCAGACGGGAACGCTGAACTTCCGTCTCAGGGCTGATGCTTTTTAGCAGTGGTAGGATCACATCGGACCAGTTACTCACATTCTCTGAGCCTTGGTTTCCCCACGATAAAGCCTAGGCAGTACAAATGTCATTGTAAGTTACACATATACCGCGGGGTTTCTCAGCCTCGGCGCCAGTGCCATGTGGGGTGCGTCGTCCCCTGGGAGGTGGGGCCATCCTGTGCGATGTGGGATGGTCAGCAGCCTCCCTGGCTTCTACTCACTGGATGCCAGTAGGGCCCCTTCTTCCAAAGTTGTCTCCGGACACTGCCACATGTCCCCTGGGGGCCACGATCGTCCCTGGTCGAGAATCACTGATGTAGGACAAGCGACTTGTGGTTTTGCAGACTTGTGTTCCATTCATGAGAGGAAAGAGACTAAGTTGTAACACCAGTGTTGTCGAATGGGAAAAAAAAAATGGTTCACGACCCAGAGGCTGCTCCTCTCTGCGTTGCATAAACCCTCCTTGTGTTTCTGTGAGCCAGAGACTTCCAAGCTGCTCCGCTTGGCTCATAAGGCAGAGGTCTGCAGTTTAAGAATCTGTTTTTCCAAATCCACAGGGGACCAGAGTCCTAATCTTGAACCAGAGAATCCAGCCAGGAGGAAGCATCTTGTAGTACGCTGGCTCACGGCAACTGTGTCTTCCTAAAATTATGGTTTGCCTGGAATACATTTTCACTTGGCTCGTTAGCATTTTGTTGAACATAACGCATGGGTTGGGAAGGAAAAGAAGTAAAACTGTAGCCCTGGGAAGGGAGACTTGGAGAGGAAGGAAGTGGGTGGTTCCGAGTGTTCTAAGTTTGGGAGAGAAATCGGTCTAACATTTTTTTAATCTGAATTTTAATAACCCAGGTACAAATGGAGTCCTACAACGCGACAGCCGTGACCAATTCCAAGAACACTGCCTTGTGCTGAGACTCCGACACAGAGCAGAATGACGCACTAAAATGGACCAAACACAGACCTCCTGGCTTATCCGCACAGCTGACTTTTCCAGAACACCCCGCACGGCTTTCGAGTGGAAGATTAGGAAATGAGAAAAAACTTTCATCTCAAAACTGGGTGGGGGCGCTTGGGGGGCTCAGTCAGTTAAGCGTCCGACTCTTGGTTTTGGCTCAGGTCATGATTTCACGGTTCCGTGAGTTCGAGCCCCGCGTCGGGCTGTGTGCTGACCCTGTGGAGCCTGCTTGGGACTCTCTCCCTCATCTCTGCGCCTCCCGCACTCGCGCTGTCTCTGTCTTTCTCCAAATAAATAAATAAACTTAAAAATAAAATAAGATAAAAAAAGAACTGGATGCATCTACACATCTGGGAGCAGCACTGCCAGTCTCTCCGTCCACACTCAGAATCTAAACAGCAGCCTTTCTGGGGCGCCTGGGTGGCTCAGTCGGTTGAGCGTCCGACTTTGGCTCGGGTCATGATCTCACAGTTTGTGGGTTCGAGCCCCGCGTCGGGCTCTGTGCTGACAGCTAGCTCAGAGCCTGGAGCCTGCTTCGGATTCTGTGTCTCCCTCTCTCTGTCCCTCCCCTGCTCACGCTGCCTTTCTCTCTCTCTCTCAGGAATAAATAAAACATTAAAAAAAAAAATTTAAACAGAAGCCTTTCTGATCACAAGGCAAATAAGCGTCTAAAGTGAAAGGCATCAAGCCACAAAATAAAACATCAGGGAATAACCCTACCCTGTCCCCATGCCAGTCCGGGAGCCTGCCTAGGGGTCCCGGGTTGGGGATCTTGGCACTTTTCTCTTCCTTTGCAGCCCCTAAACCAGCAAGACAGGAATTAGCAAGAACTACATGTGATCTTCGCAGCCCGTGGATTTGCATTATTTAAATATATGGGAAGTGCCCATAATTGAGTAATTATTCTAGCATTTAAAGAATCCCAAACAATGAGCCATTTCTTCTTCAGACCCGATCCGGCCCACTTCCGGTTTCCTCTTGGTACAATGTGCAGAATTAGCCAGTGTGTCATTTCCTAGAACACTTGATTGTTTATACAAGTAAGCAAGACGCCTTTGGCAGTATTTATTTCTCTCATTTTAGACACGATGATTGTGGCCTTTGTGGCACTCCCTTCTCTAGAAGCTTCTCAAGTGTTGAATGTGTACAGATACGATTTTGCACGTTTTTTTTTTTGGTACCTTTTTTTTTTTTTTTTTAAATGAAATTGTCCTCTGGGAAGAGGGTTGGGGAGAAAGGGCGGAATCTAACCGAGAGCAAAACTCTTCCAACTCTGCGTTTGCTCAACTGGCACGCAAAGAGTGTATTGGTTTGACTCCTTACCAAGCGTTTAAAGAAAATATTCTGCAAGCTATACTTGAGTGCACTTTTGCAGTTTCAGAAAAGGGATTTCCCAGAAGGTCGGAGAGGAGAACAAGTATTTGCCACCTCGATGACCCAGAGCCCAAGTGGATTTTTCCCGAGCTGTTTTTCCATCAGAAATCTTGGTGAGAGGATAGGCCACTGTGATGTTTGCACTTTTGTTGTGGGCAAGGCTATGGTTTTAATATAGAGGCAATAAGGGGCGCCTGGGTGGCTCGGCTGGTTTAGCGTCTGACTTCAGCTCACGTCATGACCTCACAGTTTGTGGGTTCGAGCCCCACGTTGGGCTCTGTGCAGACAGCTCAGAACCTGACGCCTGCTTCGGGTTCTGTGTCTCCCTCTTTCTGGCCCTCCCCTTGCTCATGCGCTCTTTCAAAAGAAATGAACTTAAAAAATATTCTTAACACAGAAGCAATAAAGAATGCATGATTGTGCCTTCAGCTCAGACTAAAGCCTTCTTTCGCTAGTGTTCAGTGTGTACCTATGCTTTTAGTGCAACATGGAAAACCTGGCCTGTAAGAAAGACAGGCCTCGCTCTCCCTACCAGTTCACACCTGCACACCACACTTCCCAATTCGCGGTGGCGCTGGGGAGTCAGGAGTCCCTTCCTCCGCCACCAACTTCTCTTCGGCCCCAGCTCCCAGCACAGCTCTTCGGGGACAGCCAAGAGGCTGCCCAGGACAAACAGTACAAGTCAGAAAGGACTAACGGTGCCATCAACAGGCCCTGGGGGGACCGGCCCCTCCCCTTAGTGAGCTCATTTTAGGAAGAAATGCAATAGGTCCCCTGTACTTCTCTGAGTCAGAGAGGGGCAGGGGCCATGAGTGAGCGTGTGGAGAAGGCTTTTTCCGCGAGGGTCTCCGATCTGTCTTCACAGCCCGGGTCACCCTTCTTTGAATCCACCTCTGGTGACGCGCACAGGGAATTAGGAATACTGGTAGATGTCAATGGTTTGTCTGCTAAGTGCTTGGAAGAGAGCAATCGCACCAGACTCCCTTAGGTCAGGCTCCCTGGAAGCGGGCGGTTCTCATGCAAGTGATTGATGGGGGGGCGTGCTGACTGGAGGGGGCTGGGGGGGTAGGTCAGGGGGCGGCCAGTGAAGCCATGGCAGGCCACGGGGAGCTCTGGAGCGTGGCGTACTGGTATTTGTCCCACCTGGGGAAGGGGTAGGGTTGTCACATAGCACAGTCAGTCCCTGGGGGGTGGGCATAAGCTCTCAGACGTCTGTCGGCCAAGGGCAATCCTTGGAGAAGGGTGTGTGCCCCCCTCGGCCAAGGAGATCTGGGTGGGATGCCGCATCTGCTATGAAAATCAAGTATTTGGGGCCAGCAGCTCCACGTGCCAAGGGGACAGGGCTCAGAACTTGGGAACCTGAAGACCTGAGCCTCAGTTTCCTCATCGGGGGCATCTTCCTTTGGGTCTCGAGGGCCTGCCTGCATCCTCAATTTGCGATTGGCACCCAGGCTTCATTCGTAGACAGATCACCGTCGTAAGTGCCTGTTTCTTTGTTTCATCCCCAACTTGTGGTGTGGGGCGTGCACAGACTCTATCTCGTTCTCTGCGGCATCCCAGCACCCAGCACCGTGCCTGCACAAGGTAGGTCTGCAGCACAGTCTGACTGGGTACTTGAGATCTCCCAGCCTCAGCGAAAGGTGGATGCACGCTGGCCTCTTAGCTCCCAACTGGATGCAGCCTCCCCCACCCCTTACTCTTGACCGATACTTTCTCTTCTTGCCCTTCCTGGTACGAGTCCTTCGACACGTGGGTGTTCTCTCTCTGTAGAGGCTGGCTTCACTCGGACACAGCCCAGCCCCATTGGGGGCAGTTTCTAGCGACAGTACCCAGACTGGTGAAATTCTGGAAGGACACGGTGCCTGGGAGGGCGGGGATGCAGCCTCAGCCCTGCCACGCTGGGTGGCAAGGTGACTGCGTGCAGGGTGGGCGGGAAGACAGAGAAAAGGGGTGGCAGCCCCCTTGACTGTAACTCATGCCGACAGGAAGGGAAGGTGTCGGAGCGAGGGCACTTGGGCGCCTCCCGGAAAGTGCAAAATCAGAAAGTACTTGCTTTTTTGTTACCCTCCCTAGCTTCCCCTAGGACACTTAATGAGCGTCCATGTTTAACTCAGAGGACTCGAGTGGTGGCCTTTCCGGCACGTAAGTTTTGGGTGGGGGCAGATACCTGGGGGGCACCTGTGTTCTGGTGGGAGGGGGGGAGGAAAGCCCTTCCTTAGCTCTGTCCCCAGTTAGCAGTCTCCATGCCTTCACGGTATTTAAAAACAACTTTTCCCCTTATCACAGTAATATTACCATTTCACAAACAATTTGGAGAGTAAATAATTTTCAAACCCCGTCTCACTGCAAACTACCTGTGAGCGTTTTGAAAGGTCTTTCCTCTAGACTCTTCTCCCAGGTGCCCAGATGTGGATCCCTGTTTGACTTTTTACTAGATATTTTTATATCACTCTAATAAGAGTGTTTTATTTTATTTTTTAATATTTTTAATTTATTTCTAGGGGAGAGAGAGAGAGAGACAGCGTGAGCAGGGGAGGGTCAGGGAGAGAGGGAGACACAGACTCTGCAATAGGCTCCAGGCTCTGAGCTGGCAGTCAGCACAGAGCCCGACGCGGGGCTCGAACCCACGAACCGCGAGATCATGACCTAAGCGAAAGTCGGACGCTTAAGCGACTAAGCCACCCAGGCGCCGCTAATAAGAGTGTTTTAAAACCTCCCCGATACCTTCCCGCATTTCCGGGCATGAGGGCTTGTGGCCAGGGAGCTGGAGTACTAAGCAGCTGGGCATTTGGAGCGAGAGGCAGCCCCAAAGTCGGCCTTCCGTTTCCCCAGCCTGAGATGCGCGTGGAACAGAACTTATCACGGAGGTTTCCAGTTTTACGAATTGACCTGGCTTCCTCCCCAGCAGGGGCCTACTTGGGTGTCCGCTCAAACTACCAGACCCTCCAGGCTGGAGAATGGAAGAGCTCGAAGCAGGTCAGGAGGCCAGGTCCGGAGTGGGGGCTCCGGGTCAGTCCGCCTGGGGCTCTCCCGGCAGGGGTGCACACCGCCCAAGCGGCCACCCGCCCAGCTCCCCGCTCCCAGGTGCGTCCTCCCAGCTCGACCCGGGACGCCCGGCCCCCGCTTCCTCCACCGGCTCCCCAGCTCCCCTCGGCCTCCCCTCCGGGGCTCTACCCGCCTTCGCGGGACCATCTTGGACCATCGGGAGACCCCAAGCGGGCAGAGGGGAGGCCCCCAGACTTCCAGGTCCCGGGAGTGGGTAAAGTGAGGTGACCGCCCTCTCCGCCGGGAATTGTGTGGGCCCCGGGAGTCAGCCCCGGGGCGGGCCGCGCCTGCAGCTCGGGCGGGGTGCCGTCCTCCCGGCCCTCTTTCCTCTCCGCGGTGGCCCGGGGACGGGCGGACGCGGCGGCGCCCATCCTGGCCCCCGCGCCGTTTCCCGGCGAGGCCGGAGGAGGGAGGCGATGGAGTGGGAGGAGGGAGGAGCGCGCGGGGCCGGAGGGGAAGGAGAAGGAGGAGCGGCGGCTGAGGGGAGAAGGAGCCTCCGGCGGGGGAGCCGGGGCAGCAGCAGCAGGCGGGGGCGGGGGCCCGGGGGTAGAGGAGCCGGGAGCCGACGAGCCCCGGGAGAGCTCGGGGGCGGAGCGGCGGAGGGAGACAGGAGGGCTGGCGGCCAGCGTAGGCGGGGCCGCCGAAGGGGACCGGGCGGAGGGGGCGGAGCAGAGGGCGGGGCGGGACCTACGCACGCCCCGCCCCCCTCCCGACCGGGCCGCGCGGAGGAACGAAGATGGCCGGGCGCGCCGCGGGAACCGAGGGGCCGCCGGCAGCAGTGGCGGCGGTGGCGGCGGCGGCGGCTCCGGGGCTGTGACTCCGCGCGCGGCGGCGATCCGAGCGATCCGGGCGGGCGGGCGGACGGCAGCGCGCAGGGCCAAGAGGGCAGCGGGCGGGCGCCGGTGCGCGGGCGCCGGGCGGAGGATGCACCGGGTGCGGCGGGCGGCTCCCCGCGGCCGCCCCCGCGCCCCGGGCGCCGGGCCTTAGTGCTGGCTGAGGAGGCGGCGCGCGCGGGGCGGCCGGGCGGCGGCGGCGGGGCCCGTGCCGTCATGCCGTGGCTGAGCGGCGGCCGGCGGCGGCGGCGGGGAGAGCCGCGGGAGGCTCCGCGGGAGCCGCCGCCGCCCGCGCAGCCCGCTCGGGAGCCGCCGCCGCCCGCGCCCCCTGCCGCGGCACCCGCGCCCTCCGCGCCGTCCGCGCCGCCGCCGCCGCCGCGGGCCCGGGAGAGCGCCGAGCTGCCGCTGCCCGCCGGCTGGGAGGAGGCGCGCGACTACGACGGCCGCGTCTTCTACATCGACCACAACACGCGCCAGACGTCGTGGATCGACCCCCGCGACCGGTAAGGGCGGGGGCGCCGGCCGGGGCCGGGGCCGGGATCCGGGCGCTCCATCCCCTGGGCTCGGGGAGGGGATCGAGGACGCCGGGAGGCCTCGGGATCTGGGCGAAGAGCGCGCGTCTTCGGGAGGTCGCGGGGGGGGGGGGGTCGTCCGGGCCCTCCGCGCCCCCACCCTGGGGCTTTGGACGAGGATCGCGGCGCCCCCTCTCCCGGCCTCGAGCCCCCGGAGTGCGGAGCCCCGGCCTCGGGGCCAACACAGTGACTTGGTTCCCTCACGTCACCCGCTGACCGGCGCCTGGAAGCTGGGCGCCTGGAATTTCCTCTCCCCGGGCTGACGGATGGCCCTCTTTTCCTTTTTCCGCCGCGGCCTCGCCCATCCCTGCCGGGCCTCCGCGGCCCACCGCCCCGGGCCCCGCGGTGGCCAGATGAGCTGTCATCTTGGAGCCGAAACGTGCGCTCCAGCTTCGTGGTGTGGGTTCCTCGCCTGGCGGGCTCGGCGTACTTTCCATCCAGAAGCTGGTGCCAGACGGGCCACTTCAGGGATTCCCGACCTTTTGCAGTTGGGAGAGCCCGCTCCCAAACTATGCTAGTTGCTCTTTAGCGCCCTAAAAATTGAGTCAGAATTCTGATGGAAAGAGCCTTGTCGACTGCAGGCAGGATGGAATATGATCAGACCCATATGCTTTTGGAGTAAAGGAAAAACAAGAGCTGAATTTCGGGTTTCCTTTTTGTGCAAGATGTGAACAGGGCACCCGGTTGTCTTCTGATTCATGTAAAGAAATCCCGTGGAGTAAAAAAGGGATTTTTCTGCAAGCACTACCATATTGCATTTAATTAAGTTCATGTAAAGACGCTTTTCCTTAACTCTCTGATTGCCGGTTTCAATGGCTCCGGTGCTTTTGGAGAGATGCAGTGTGTGTGTGTGTGTGTGTGTGTGTGTGTGTGGTGTAATTGGGAATTGTGTAGAAACCGAATATTTCTAGTGGTTACTTGATATCTTTGATATCTTGTCCTCTCCGGAGCGGCTTCTCTCCCCGCTGGGCCTGGGTGCCAGAGACGCAATAGTGCTGGCTTCCCAGTGATTTTGAGACCTCAGAAGGCTCAGTGCGGTCACGTTGGGCCTGCCTCCTCCTTACCTGCACAGGAAAGGCAGCGCTGCACAGCACTGGCGTTTGAAAATAAACTTTGGAGGAGGGAGGCTGCCGAATTATTGTTTGAAGGTCTCTCTCTGGGTTCAGATAGGGAAACACAAAGCAAAAGGATCGTGCTTCCCGAACATTCTCCCTGAACACAGCAAACTTCTGGACCCAGAAACTTAGATAAATCCTACCACGGTTTTATGGGTTAAAAAGATGCTTGGTTATTTTGAAAATCAGGTGAGATCATATAATAATTTTAACCAAAGGCTAGAGCCACAGCTGTTTGATCCAGCCTTGGATGGTTCTGGAATTGGTAGAACTGCTTGGAATGTAACGCCCTTTTGTGCCGTATGTCTGTTAAAAACCCAAACAACTGGAAAATGAACCAATTAAAAATACTGTTTGGCGTAGAAAAGGCTAAGGCTTATTTTATGAGGGTAATATAAAACAGTCATGGTTACGTCAGAGCGGGGATTCAAGATGAAGAAAATAAATGTGAAACTTTCCATTTTAATGGCATGACCCAGGGCATAGGTGCGCAGACCCAGTGGAGGTCCGCTTGTCGAATCTTCCTTTCTGTGCGCTCCACACACACTTCCTCTGTTCTTCTTTCCAGAAGTCCGTTGGCGTTAACTGAATGACATTTTCACCCTTTTCAGACGTCGCTTATGTTATAGGTTTTTTTTTAAAAGCCCCCGTTTCTAGTGCTACAAGTGTCGATTGAGTGAACAAAAGTGCGTATTTTACATTTTTTGCAAAGTAAAAACATGTGTATATTTTATGAGACATTGTTTTTAGAGTGAGGGAAATTCAGCAGGGGACAGCTTGCACTTCAGCTCCCATAATACCTTGCCCGAAATATGTATGGAATGTTCCGCAAGCCACAAACATTTAAGTGGAGTCTACCGAAGGGTGTAAATGGTGTGTGGTGTAATGGCCATTCTTTTTCCTCTTTCAAAACAGAACCCTGCCGATTTTTATGGGTGACCGACTATCCTTTAAAGTTGTAATCGATTTTTAGCGTATGGAAAAGACGGTTTGTCGGAGCACATTTTCTCCATGTGCATCTGACAGTTGAAATCCTTTTTGAGTTGTATTTGAGTCACACGACTGGAAGACGCTGTTCAAGGACTTTTTCCGAACAGCTTCCAAATAGACAGCTGACAGGGTGGCAGATACACGAATAAGTTTTTAAAGACAGTGAAATTATGAAGGAAATGCGCGAGTGTAGTAGGTTAGGTGAAAATTGTTGCCGGCTTAAAACATGATTTCATGTACAATTTAGTAAAAGCCATAATAGCATGAACTATGCTGCTGTGAGCAAAGGCACCCGAGGACCGAGGGTTGTAAATAATCTCTTCTTGGGTTTTAGAGTAATTCCGTTCACGGTCGTGTTTAACAACATTGGATATTGCCATGGCTCAGGGTGTGTTGGTGAATTACTATAGCTATAATTTCTTTTTTCGAGTCACAACCAAGAAGTTGCAAGTCCACGTAGACAGCCTTTACAGATGTGGCTACAGATGTATAAAAAAAGTCAGTATTTCCAAAATGCAGTTTTTTTAGTTTGATTTTGAACCCCCCCCCCCCCCCCCCCCGCACCTTAGGTTTAAAAAATCACCATCTCTGCAAATCAGTCCTGTGTGTATAATTTCCATAGTTTCGTCTAACAAAGGATTTTATCCTTTAACAAAAGATTTTATGTTAAAAAATATACAGCGAATTCATCATTTCTATGGCTGGTAGTTCCCGTGGATGAGCCTTGTGTGGTTTACATTAGTTGCACGTATGCATTCTCTGTATATTAACTCAGAGTTCAGTGACCGCTCTATAAAAAGGTATTTGCTGTTCAGGCAGAAAATATGGGAAGAACATTTTTGCCTCCTTTCGAAAAATTGAGTGCTTTTGACAGCTGTGTATACGTGTGCTTCCCGTGGGGTTGCGTTGATATCATCCTGTAGACGGGCCGAGCGATTGAAACTGCATGCTCTGTTTCTTGTAGCTCAATTGAGATTGTACGACACTGGAATGCCAACCTCGGGCAGCATTGGAATGGTGGACCACATCACATTTGGGGTCAAACAGACTGTAAATAATCCCAAGGATGGTGGAAGACCCCGATGATATCATGACATAAGCTTTTAGGGACCCGTGTGTTCATGAGTTGGGATTTGATCTGTTCCAGTTGGAGAAATCCTGTGGTGTATTCAGATTCCTTTGAACAGGCTAGTGCTTTATGGAGAAAACAGTCCATGGTTTGGGAACTTGCCAGGTCCGGAGCCCCATATAACACAGCCAGGTGACATCATCGGCACCTTCGTAGAACCTTTATTTGGTATTAATTAATAGGAGGCTTACTGTATTGACTCCGCAGAATCAGTTTCTGGATTATATGAACTTTCTGATAAATCAGGAATGATTTCTCCATTTTTCTGTTTTCTTTTTTTTAAAGAGTAGGTCCTGCTTGCATGGACATGGGGGGTGTCTTTTAAGGCCATAAGGGGTGGGCTCCTGGAGGGAATCTTTGTCCATTTAGACTATCAACAGTCATTTCTTGGTCTATTCTTGGCTTCATATCTTTTTTTTTCTTTCCTTCCCTTTTTTTTTTTTTTTTTATAAAAGAAAAGTGAATGGAAAAGTCATTTCTGAAAATAGATCCCGGATGTTTGGAACTCTCTAAGTTTCCTCTTCTCCCTTTTCACTCTGATTCTGGAAGTGGAAATAACGTGTTTCGCCTTCTGTGGTCGGTTCTACTTCAGGAGCCTATGGGGCAAGTGACATGTTAAAAGTCACCTGGCGGGCCTGGTGAGTTTCTTCCAGTCCAGGCCCCTTCGCTATCTATCGTTGGTTGCCTTTCCAATACATTCAGTAAAATTAAGCAGGGCTAAATGCTCCTGAATTCAGTTATTCCCATTTAAATCCAGTAAAATGTAGAAGAATTTACAGAGATTCTTGGCACCCCATGTTCTGGGAAGGTGGATGGAGACCCAGGTTTCCTGGGAGATGGGAGACAGACCTACAAAATGAAGACAGGGGTCACCGGGCACCATTATCAGGTGGCGATGGCTTCTGAGGAAAGGACGGAGGGCTCATTGGAGCCTGCGGGGTCTTTATCTTCTTCCATTGATTTCCTAGGTTGAGGGTGTCTCGTGCGCTTTCTCGGAGCTGGGGAAGAAAGGGAGGCATGTGAGGACAGTGCTGGAGACAGGAAGTGCTGCATGTTCAGAATAAATGAGGTCAGTTTAACTGACCCAGAGTCTTTGTGTGAGGGGGGTAAGACTTGGGTAACAGCACACAGAGCTTAGAACCCTCAGCCTTGGGGATGGAAGAGCCAGGGCGTCTTGTGCAGGTTCCTCATTTCCGCACTGGAAGGCCACAGCTGTGGCAGATGGGCGGACAGGAAGTTGAGCTGGGTCTTCTGCCCTGGAACCAGCTCTCTTCTGGGATGCCACTCAGCTGCCCAAAGCCCAGCCACTTGTAAGCATCCTACCTCTGTGTTCGTTCGTTCATTCATTCATTCATACATGCGTGCATTCGATAACTGTGGCACAGCCTGTCCGTCTCGGGTGCTCTTCCAAGCTTCGACACTCCAGTGGCGAGCACCCGCAGACGGTCCCGCCTCCACGGGCCTCACACACCTCACCATGCTGTGCCTGCCTCTTGGTTTCTCCCCCCTGGGATCCCTCGGGTCTGTGATTATGGTGGACAGAGGCGGAGTGCTTACCTTGTGCCAAGCGCTCTAGGTATTTGGATGCTTTCACTGAAAGCCCCCAACGGCCGCACAGAGTGTAGGTGGGCAGGTGATGAAGCAGGACGGGGAGATTGACTTCGTGACCTCACTGCCCACAGCCAGAGAGGGGCAGCGTCTGTCCGACTCCAGAGTTGAGCCCAGGTCTCCTACCTGGACTTGACCCTCCCTTGGCTAGGTAGCAGTGTCCCTGGCTCTGTGTCATACCCCCCAGTTATTTTTATCTTGCGTTCATTGTTGTTTGGTATGTTGCCCCCTCTCCCCCACCCCGTGGTAGGTAGATTAAAGGCTCCCTCAAAGATGTCCGTGTCCCAGTCTCTAAAACCTGTTAATAAGTTACCGTCCATGACAAATGACATCTGTAGGTAGGATTAAGTTAAGAATCTTGGGATGAGGTGATTGTTCGGATTATCTGGGTGGGCCCCATGTAATCACGGTCCTTCTAAGAGGGAAGCAAGCGGGTTGTTTTCCCATTGAGAATGGAAGCATCTGGTCAGCTTGGTGGCTTTGGTAGTAACCAGGATAGCCGACACTCCTTGCGTGCTTAGGGGGTACCATGCTCGTTCGCTTTTTACACCCGATTTCTCCCTGGCTCCTCCCAGCAGCTAGGAGTCCTCGTCTCCTTTTAGAATAAGAGTGTGGAGTCTCACCTTAGGCGCCCAAGGCATCTGATGAGCTGGCCAAACACACGTGCGGCGGTGGGTAGGGTGGATTTCCAAGAGAAGAGGCCAGTCGGAAGCTCTTGGGAGTCTTCATGGCTGGTGAAGGCCTGGGTTAGAGATCGGGAGCAGTAGGGCTAGAAAAGGCAGCGATTCTATGAGAGAAATTGTGCTGGAGACCAGAGGGGCACAGGAGTGAGCAATTTAGTATCTGGTGGAATTGGGAGCACTAGACGGACTTGGTGAGGGCGTCTTGAAAGGCTGCTTCTGGAGCTGCAGAATCTCCACTGTTTACTGTCTGGTGGGCCCTCTTTTTATTTCTTTAAAGGGGTAAGGAAGTGAGAGGGAAGGAGAAAGGGAGCCGGCGAGGCCAGTCCCTAGGCAGATAGCCCTGCGCTCGGGTGGCTGAGTCATCGAGCCAGGCGGGAGGTCTTCTGGTGGCCCTTCCGTGCCAGCCTCGGCACCACCGGGAGATTGAGTGCTGCCAGGGTGGGCACGGCACTGCCACGGTGCGTGGAGCTCAGTCAGGACACCGGAGAGCCACCGCAGGAGATGGACCCCTTCTGCCCGTGGAGCCCTGTGCCACGTGAAGGGGCCCGTCTGCAGTGTGGGGGAGGTCTGGAGGGTAGGACCCGCTGGATTTTGCCCTGAAAATTCTCCCCGCTTAACAAAAATTGAGATAAGATTTACATACCCTAAAACGTACTGTTTTAAAGCACACTGTGTAGTTAGTGGTTTCTAGTATATTCACAAGGTTGTACCGTCATCACCACTAATTCCAGAACGTTTCCTTCACCCCAAAAAGAAACCCTGTGCCCATTACCCAAAGTCACTCTCCACTGCCCCCATCCCCTGGCAATGGCTAATCGGCTCTCTGTCCCTGTAGATGTGCCTGTTCTGGACATTTCGTCTACGTGGAGTCACATGCTCTGTGGCCTCCTGGGTCTGGCTTATTTTGCTCAGCACGACCTCTTCGGGGTTTATCCATCCGCATTGCAGCGTGGATTGGTGCTTCCTTCCTTTTTTTTTTTTTTTTTTTAATTTTATTTTTGAGCCAGAGAGAGACAGAGTATGAGTGGGGGCGGGTCAGAGAGAGAGGGAGACACAGAATCCGAAACAGCCTCCAGGCTCTGAGCCGTCGGCACAGAGCCCGAAGCGGGGCTCGAACCCACGGACCGCGAGATCATGACCTGAGCTGAAGTCGGCCGCTTAACCGACTGAGCCACCCAGGCGCCCGCTTCCTTCCTTTTCATTGCCAAGTGCGGCCCCACCGTGTGGCTAGGGCACGGCGTGGAGGCCGCCCTGACGGGCCTTCCTTGTCCAGGTGTCCCTGCAGAATATAGGAAGTGGCCGTGGCTTTAATTCCACCCTGCCAGCTGCAGCTGTGGTACTCACAGAAAAACGCCCCTTCCTGTGTTTACAACGTCAGAATGTAAACATGACCGTGTGTATTCCCCGAAAACCCGAGGCCTGGGCTGGCGGTGATCAGCTGTTGTCTGTTCTCATTTGCCCGCTGCTTGTCGTGGCTCCTCCCAGCGCTGTCCACGGTCGAACCGGCCGGGACGGGGGTCTTCCGTGTCCCGGCGCCCGCTGCCCGTGGTGCCCAGGGAGCCCCGTGTTCTAGGCTTGAGTGTTCCTCCCTAACGTGAGCCTTGCGTAGATTGCTCTCTCTGAAGATGACGTCACAGCTCCATGCAGCGTTACGACGTTGGGCTTAGGTGCGGGTTTTCAGTTCCGTCGCTGCTCTTGGAATTTCGGAATTTTAACAAATCGCTCTTTGTCGCATGCTGTTTGGGAACTGCTCACCTGGGCTCTTGGGAAAATGTTCTCTCGCCCTTTTTCCCCAGGTCTCCGTTAATCCTGGGAAGTGTCTATGATCTTGCGACGGACGGGCGAGCTCAGGCAAAGCCTGTGAGCGTTTGGAATGGGGGAGTTTGGCCCAGGATGGCTGGCGGTGGACCTTGCCTGGCAGGTCAGGGTCAGGGCCGCAGTCATTCCCGCCTGGCCGGCTGGGCCCCGATGTACCAGGTGGGGCCTGGCACTCAAAGCCCAGTGCAGGGGGAGGGGAGCATCTGCAGCTGCACACCTTTGTTGCACCCTCCCTCCATTCTCTCTCTCTTGTCCGGAAATGCCCCGCCTGCGTGCTGGCCCACTTCCCAGAGAAGAGGGGGGCGAGGCTGTCCTGACGGTGGGCCCGTCTGCAGCCCGTGGGACGTGTTTGTGAGGTCTGATGCACTTCATATGACTGATCAGCTGAGGGATGCAGCAAACAGCGGGGACGGCAGTAAAAATCCGTTGTTGGGCATCACAGCAACGCGCGCCCCTTGCTTGGCGCTGTGCGTGAAACTGGCTGCGGCTGTTCAAATGCTGAGGCCCACAGGGACCGAGGGTGTGCCTTCTGTTCCACAGGGACCACTGAAGCAGTCTTGCCATCCGAGAGCGAGACTGTGTGTGCACACGCAGAGCCTGTGAACGTCCCCACCTGCCCCTTCCCAGAGGAAGCGCCCATAACGGCTTGCCGTGTGCCCTTCCAAGCCCTTCTCTGCGACTTGCCTAAATACACGTACATGAACCTGGACTTTTGTCTGGGGGTTTTACATACACGGGATCATGCTATTGACTTGCCCCTGTGGCTTGACGCTGTCGTTGAATAATACGTCCGGGTGCTCTTGCCACCATTGGAATATACAGATCTGCTGCCATCCGTTTTTAAAAAATTTTTTTAACGTTTTATTTATTTCTGAGAGACAGATAGAGACAGCATGAGCAGGGGAGGGTCAGAGAGAGAGGGAGATACAGAATCCGAAACAGGCTCCAGGCTCTGAGCTAGCTGGCAGCACAGAGCCTGACGCGGGGCTCAAAACCACGAACCGTGAGATCATGACCTGAGCTGAAGTCGGACGCCTAACTGCCTGAGCACCCAGGCACCCCATGCCACCATCGTTTTAAACGATGTTTCATTGAGGCACATTTCATAACAGAATGACTCATTTTCAGGCGAGCACCTCTGCGGCGTTCAGTACAGTCGCCGTGTTGTGTGGCCACCCCTGCTGTCCAGTTCCCAAACCTTCACTTCACCCCAGAAGGAAACCCTGTCCCCACGAAGCAGCTGCTGCCCATTCCCTCCCACCCCCTCCGGCCCCTGGCCACCCCTGGGGCTGCTTTCGGTCCCTCTGGCTTTGCCATTTCTGGACACTGTATCCAGATGGACTCCTCTGCACCACAGGTGTCCCATTCCCCGGGCAGGACATAAGGGACCCTCCCCGAGGGGCTCTTAATGGTCGGCCCCAGCCCTGGGGGCCATTTCCCCATTAACCACCCCCTCAGGCCAAGGAAGGGTGAGGGGGAAGGGCCCTCAGGGATATTAAGGTGGCAGTGGTGGTGGTGGTTGTAAACAAAATGGAGAACCATAAGTAAGTGACAGGGTTTATTTCAGTTCCATAAAAATGAATGAATGAATGAATGAATGAATGAATGAATGGAATTGTACGCTATGTGGCCTTTCGTGTTGGGCTTCTTTCATCAAGTCTGATTTTTTAAAATGTTTTATTTCTTTCTGAGAGAGACTGCATGAGCTGGGGAGGTTCAGAGAGAGGGAGATACAGAATCCGAAGACAGCTCCAGGCTCTGAGCTAGTTGTCAGTAAAGAGCCTGGCGCGGGGCCCGAACCCACAAACCGTGAGATCATGACCTGAGCCAAAGTTGGATCCTTAATTGACTGAGCCACCCAGGCGTCCCCAGCCTGATGTTTGTGAGGTTCGTCCCATTGTAGGGATCTGGTTTTCTGCTTTTGGTTTAATATGGGGACATGGCCTCACGTGATCCTAACTGAGGGCAGCTGTGTGAACTGTGCCCGTGGGAGCGGCCAGCACACTCTAAGAAAAGTCAATTGGTGGGGCACCTGGGTGGCTTAGTCGGTTAAGCGTCCGACTTTCGCTTAGGTCATGATCTCGCGGTTTGTGGGTTCGAGCCCCGCGTCGGGCTCTGTGCTGACTGCCAGCTCAGAGCCTGGAGCCTGTTTCGGAGTCTGTGACTCCTTCTCTCTCTGGCCCTCTCCTGCTCACGCTGTCTCTCTTTCTCTCTCCTAGAAATAAATAAAACATTAAAAAAAAAATTAAAAAAAAAAAAAGAAGACAGGATTAATTCAGGTAACCATTGGTCAGGGGGCCTGTGGGCAGTGGCACAGGATAAGACCTGAAAGCCTCAGTGGGAAGTCTAACCTGAGAAAAGGGGCTTGGAATCCTAAGAGACAGTGGGGGCCCCTCCATAGAAACTTCTTTGGAAAAGGATGTTGTAGGGACACCTGGGTGACTCAGTCTGTTAAGCATCTGACTTCGGCTCAGGTCACCATCTCACTGTGAGTTCGAGCCCCGCGTCAGGCTCTGATGACCGCTCAGAGCCTGGAGCCTGCTTCGGATTCTGTGTCTGCTTCTCCCTCTCTCTCTGCCCTTCCCCAGCTCACACTGTCTCTCTCTCTCTCAAAAATAAATAAACATATAAAAACCAAAAAGGACATTGTATCTCATAAGACGACCTGCAGACTTAGATTAGATCATTTAAATAAGATGCGAATTAAGACTGTGTAAGAAGGTAGAAAAATAACCACAGTTAAAAAGATTTTCATTAAAGATAGATTTTTGATTCTGGGTTTCTACCATGCAGCTCTGTGATTATCGTTATCAGTACTGTGTCATATGCTCAGATTGCTAAGAGAGTAGATCTTAAATGTTGTCACCACAAAAAGGGAATGGTAATTGTGTAACAGGATGGAGGTGTTAGCTAACGCTATGGTGATAATCATATTGCAATAATAAGCCTATCAAACTGTCGTATTGTCTACCTTAAACTTTCACTATGTCAGTTATATCTCGGTAGAGCTGGGAAAAACATAGTAAGTAAAAAGCTCTGGTTTAAAGGTACGAAAAGTTTTTAGTTCCTGGGAGAATGTGAGTAATGGGCTCATTCTTTTGTGTTCCTGGGTAAATGGACCCCACCCCCACCCCAGTACTTTATGAACTGAAGTGGGTTTTAAAGGCCCGTTAAGAGTATCGTGCGGGTGCACATACGTGCCTGCTCGGAACACGCAGATGGAGAGAAGAAACCAGCCGTTCTCTGCCCCTCCACACCCCCTTCACAGACCTGGAGGGGCAGAAAAGACCCCCCCGGGGCCAGTGTTACAGGGAGGACCCTTCACTAACCTGTTCCTCTTCAGAGCAAACCGAGAGGCAGGCAGCCCCGAACCACCCTGGGCTTCCGGGCAGCACAGCACGCAAAGGAAACGGGCCTGATCACACTTATCTAGCATTCTTAGAGTCGGAGCGTGGAGACGAGAACGCGTTAGTGGTTGCCGAGGGCTAGCGATGGGGGCAGGGTGGGTGTGGCCATAAAAGTGGCTCCAGGGAGGCACGCGGGGGCAGTTGTGGTTATGGAAGCTACACATGGGATAGAGTGGCACAGGGCTAGTGTGCAGCGCGGACGGCCACTCGCGTACACGCAGGCGTGCGCGTGAGCGCCGAGTAAGCCATGTAGGCCGTGCGGTGTCTGTCACCTGGTGTGTGGCGTTGTGCTGTAGTCATGCGGGCTGTGACATGGGGGGACCTGGCTGGAGGAGCCTCCGTTCCACGGAAGGGGCAACTTTCTGTGAATCTATTGATTATTTCAAAAGAAAAAGAAAAAGAAAAGGAGAATGAAGGGACCCAGCAGTTACAGTTTTTTTAAAGAAAATTTAAACCATCTCCTTTCCTTAAACTCACTTATTTAGATTTTACTCTTCTTTTCTACATAGTACCTACCGTGTAGTGGGTGCTCAGTAAATGTTTGTTGAATGTAATTATGCATGTAGAAACAGGTTTTTTTTTTTTAATGTTTATTTGTTTTGAGAGACACAGAGAGACAGAGAGAGAGAGACAGACAGACAGACAGACATGGGGGGGAGGGGCAGAGAGAGAGGGAGAGAGAGAACCCCAAGCAGGCTCCGCACTGTCAGAGCAGAGCCTGACGTGGGGCTCGATTTCACGAACAGTGAGATCATGACCTGAGCCGAGATCAAGAGTCGGACCCTCAACCGACTGAGCCCCCCCAGGTGCCCCTGTAGAAACAGGTTGGACTTACTTGTGTATTTCCGTGTTTCACTTAGTTTTTCTCAAATATTCTAGAATTCTCAAGAGCAGTTGTCTTTGCCAGTGGTCAGAGGCCCCGTTTTGGGGGAGTGGCCCCCCTTGCCTTGACTCGGGGGATGTGGCCCTCTCAGCAGCTCCTGGTGAGGTCCCGCTTGCTCAGGGCTGGCGGGTCCCCACCGGGAGTGGCTTTGCCCCTGCCGGGCCATTTGGCAATGTCTGGAGACATTTTTGATCATCACAGCTGGGGATGGGGATGGGGTGCGACTGGCATTTAGGAGGTAGAGACCAGGGAAGCTGCCGGATGTCCCCCGGTGCATAGGACAGCCCCCAGCACGGCGAGGGATTATTTGGCCCCGAACAGCAGCAGCGTCCGAGGTGCTCTGAGCCTGGCGCAGGGCAGCTGGGCCCGCACTTGGCCGAGGCCGGAGCACGTGGCCCAGAGCTGGGCCGTGAGCACGGGGTGGGTGCGAGACAGCCAGAGCCAAGGACAAGGCTCCCTGTTCCTGAGGACCTGCGTGGGAGCAACTCCTCCTTCTGCTAATTGGTGACCGTCTCCACCTACATCCGGAGCCGGGCGGTTCTGTGGCAGCTGCGGAAGCCGGGAGGGAGCTGGCCGAGAAGCTGGGGGTGGCAGGGGGAAAAGGCTGCACCCTTGGGAAGGCGGGTGGTGGCTGAGTTAAGAAGGTTCTAGAGCTACCTGCCCTCAGCACCTTTTCTTACGTGAAATGTGAAGTAACAGTGTCTGCTCACCCCCAAAGCTGGTTGAACTGGGGTTTCTGGCGTTTGCAGCCAGCAGAGCCGTCCTCACTCGTGTGTTTCTATCTTGTGGCGTCTGCACTTTCATCACTGACGTTCTCACTGGGGGTGCGACCGCCACTGAGCGGCTGGGCCTCAGTTATTCAACAGCCCTCTGTTTTTGACCATTTAGATTGTCCCTTGACATTTATGATTATAGAAGTACTGTAATTATAGTGCTGCTTATGTGTTTTTTCCCATGTTTGCTTTAGGCGATAGCCAGAGGCGTGGGATGAATGCAGACCAGTGGGTGGCTGGTTGGTTTTAATACACCTCTGTTTTGGAATGTTTTAGAATGACAGGAAAGTTGCAGAGATAAGACAGCTTCCCCCATTGTTAATGTCTTATATCGCAGGAACGCATTTGGCAAAACTGAGAAGCCAGTTTTGATATGTTTCTATTAACCAAGCTCCAGACGTTATTTGGATCCCACCAGGTTTTCCACCAATGTCTTTTTTTCTTCTCCAGGAGTTTTTAGAACTATTAAGTTGTTGACGTTTGGAGGCCGCAAGCCGGCTGTTTGTATGTTTCTCTTATCTCTCTCTTGTGGGTGTTCGTTTTTCTTTCTTGTGCTTGACAGACCTGTTGGAAGTGCTCTGAGGCTTCTTTTCATTTCGGCTAGTGACGTCGTATGGTATCCATTGAACAGCGGAGGTTCGTGGAGAACCTTCTGTGGTTTCTCCAGCTCTTCCTCACCCTCACGCCCGCCCCAGTATTAAACTGGTGTGCGGTCACTGGGTACAGTCCTTGAGTACGGGGCGGGGAAGGGAAGGAAGGGGTCGATGAACCTCGAAGGCAAGATGTTGGGCAAAAGAAACAGACACACAGGACAACACGATGTCCCCCGGAGGCAAATCCATAGAGAGAGAAAACTTGTGGTTGCCTGTGGCCGGAGGTGGGAAAAGGCAGTGAATGCCGGTGGACACCGGCGATGTGCTGCCTCGGCGATAAGGATGTCCCAACACTGGATTATGTTTTGTACAGCTCGGCAAATTTACTAAAACTCGGCGAATCATATGCGTGAAAAGGGAGGGTCTTATGGTACGTAGATTATACCATCTATAATGGTATAATACCTCAGTGAAAAATTTAAAAAAAGCTTTTGGAAATGTCCCTGCAGGCACCAGGCACACAGAAGAAGCCATATGTTAACATTATCTGGGAGTGTTGCCGACCGTAAGGGGAGACACTGCCACGGGCAGCCTGGTGATCATCCCTGGATCAAAACTGTAGGTGGTTTTCATGAAGGCACCTGCTTCTTTCGTCCAGAGGAATTTACCTTCTAGGAAGACTCACCAGCGCTGCTTTTCTGTTTTAGAATAGTCGACGTGACATCTGATTGCGTGGCAGAGTTTGGACTGTAATGAAGTTTGTGGCTAAAGGGCCGATGGATACTTGGGCCTTTATTTATTTTTAAGATTGATTTTTTAAATGATTTTTTTCATGTTTATTTTTGAGTGAATATGTAAGCAGGGGAGGAGTGGGGGTGGGGGCAGAGGATCCGAAGTGGGCTCTGTGCCCCCAGCAGAGAGCCTGACGCAGGGCCTGAACTCACAAACCACGACATCATGACCTGAGCTGAAGCCTCGTGCTTAACCAATTGAGCCACCAAGGCACCCTGATACTTGGGCCTTTAAATGTCCGCATTCTTCTCTTTCACACATTTTTTAGAAGAACCTCTTAAAATGGTAGTCCATGTTTCTTGTTTCTTGGATATGTTAAAATGTGACATTTTCTTGATAGGTAGGGTTTGTATGGGTGACCAGGGCCATTGGTATGTCTTGGAATGTACCAGTAACCATAGGGACCGCCCAAGTGTGGTTAGCCCTCATTTTAGACATAGACGATCTTGAGTCTGACTCCTGGCTCTGCCGTTCGATGTGTGCTCTAGGGCAGTATTTGGGCTCTCTGAGCCTTAGTTTCCTTTTCCATAAAACGGGGGCACTTAGATCAATGTCTAGTACATAGTAGACACACTTTAATTGTTCTTTTGATCATAGTAAATAGTTGTTCCGTCTTGTGAGTCTTCAAAGTCTTTTTTCTTTTGCCTATCACATTTTCCTCTCTCCATCATATCACTTCCACTTCTGAGCTGCTTCCTTATTTTCCTCGTCGTTGTGTGGCCCTGGGGACCCACCAGTGTAAAGACAAGCACTCAGAGTTCAGGATAACTATTTTTCCTCTCTGCTTGAAGCTGTTCTTTGCATTCTCTTGGTTTCGTGGCTGGGTGAGTGAAGTTGCTGGAAATGAAATGTTACTAAAGAGAGGGAACAGATTGGAGCAGGGCCGTCAAACTTTCTTAGTCAAGGGCTAGAGAGAATATATCTTAGGCTTTATAGGCCATGAGGTCTCTGTCGTGAGCGCTCAACCCTACTGCTGTAGCTCAGAAGCAGCCAGAGGCTATCCCTAAATGTGGATGGGCCTGGCTGTGCTTCAATAAAACTTTATTTATAAAGACAGGAAGCAGGTTGGATTTGTCCCACAGGCCTTCCTTTGCCCATCCGAGAAACGATGTCGTGCTTGTTTGTGTACCACGTTAACAACAACTGAAGCTTCTGCACGTTTAACTTTAATTATTATTACATTCGCTTGGATACAAATCTGAGAATACCCCAAATATGTACCAAATCACTGGTTTCCAGGTTTCAGCACATCTTGTTCTGGAACTTGGTGTTTGTAGCACTCAGTGATTTTGGGGACTTTTAAAGGATTCTCATCCTATGAGAAGACCTTGTTCCATAATTGATGTTGGATACTTAATATTGGACGGATGTTAGGACTAGGAGAAGTTGATTCAAGGTCAAGGTCTTCAGCTACATCTTCTCAGCAGCCTTGTGCAATATCTACAAGACCGTTTTCATATGTGTATTAATATCTTTTGGCCATACATTTATTTATTTCTTTTCTATCTATTTACTTATTTTTTTTGAGAGAGCGCCCACAAGGTAGTGAGGGAGGGAGGGAGGGAGGGAGGGGCAGAGGGAGAGGGAGAGAGCCTTAAGCAGGCTCCGCGCTCAGTAGGGAGCCCTACACGGGTCTTCATCTCATGAAGGTGCGGTCACGAGTAACCGACTGAACCACCCAGGTGCCCCAGGCTGTATATTTAACAGGCAGACTTACTTTGGGGGATGAAATTAAGTTTACCCAAAATGCTGTGCTTTTGGGCCTTGGAAGGGGACTCCCAGAGCGCATGTCCATGCCAATGCCTCTGGAAAGTCCTTGCTCACGTGCCCAGGGTGGCAGATGGGAAAGTGGGTGGCCCGGGGTTGGAGGGAGGCAGTGAGAAACAGTTAACGTTCACTTCAACGATTAACTTCTCTTCCCAGCAGCATGTGGCCGAAGCTGTAAAAGCCAGTCCTGCCCTTAGGTTCACTGATGCCACCAAAACCAAGGCTGTCTGCTAGGGGCAGTTTCAAAACGCCCTCCAGGGGACGCGTGGCATCGTCTGGGGACGGGTTCAACGGTCGCAGTTTGTGGGGACGGGTACAGCGGGCCTATCGCACCCAGCCCTGCCCTAGAGCACCCCCATCCCCCCACAGGTCCTGGCCGCCCCGAGAGGCAGGGACGGGCCCCATTGGGGAGCATGGCTGTGGTGTTTGGATGGGCCCAAAGGGGGCCGGGCCTCTCGCCTGCGTTGTTCCTCAGCTCTGATCCCAGCGGCTCTGAGTGGTGTGGAGCAGGTGATGCGGCACGGCCCGTGTTCTCCATCCTAGTGATCAGAGCGGGTGAGCAGTATGTGTACTGAAAAAGTAGGTCTTTAGGGAAGAGTGGGGCGCCCGGGCTCTGTGCTGACAGTGCGGAGCCTGCTTGGGAGTCTCTTCCCCCGCTCGTGCTCTCTTTCTCTTTCTCTCTCTAAAAAGTAAATAAACTTAAAAAAAAAAGATTTATGTATACTTTTGGAATGCCCAGATCACGGCACAAATTCTCGTGTTTCGAAACTGAAGTTTTATCACTACTTAAGAGAAAGTGGCAGGTAGTTGCTTTCCAACGGCTGGATGGTTTGGGGTCTAGAACAGTGAGGCACAGGCCCGCGGTGGCTGGCTCTGCAGAGCCGTTTTGTCTGCCGTCCACGGACCGCTTCCCAAGGCATCGCACCCAGATCGTTCTGTGATTGATCTGGCCCCGGGTTCACCCAAGATTGTCCCCTCTTGAATCTCGGTGTTAAAAGCCAAGACATCAGAAACCAACCCATCCCTCCTCCAGGATCACGCACCTCCCGGGTGCCAGCGTGCAGATGGCACACAGACAACAATGTCGAGGATTACCCAGAATAGCTTCTTGTGCTCACACGCCCACGGTGGGAGGACGGAGCAGCCGCTCCAGGCCAGGGGCAGGGAGTCCTCTCTGAGCACCTCCCCACGCCTGGCGCCGCCTTGGAACTTCAGCCACACTTTCAACTCTGAAATATGAATTCATGTACGTCTTATCCATTATGCCATTCAAATGATCAGTTAATACTTTTCTTACGCCACGTATCCCCCAGCTCCTTTTAAAAATAGGGGGTCACCCTGAAGGTTTCTGTAAACACGGAACTGATAAGACGCACGTTTCCCTGAGTCATCACCAGCATCTTGGTTCAAAATGTGGTGCCAGCTCAGTAAATACTTGGGATCAAAGTCTGCGATTCCTTCAGATGGGCCAAATTTTACCTTGTGTGAAGTGGAGAGAACTATCCCATTCTTTCTGTCTGTTTCGGGGTGGCTGGTAGCTGCTCTTGCATTGGCTGGAGTGGCGGCCGTCGCTTTTTGCACCAGGGAAAATAACACCCTTGGCATGCTCTCGTTGTTTTTAGGGTTAGAAAACCATGTGGGTTAATCCCAGCCAGGTGGGGGAAGGGGGCAAGGGCTGAGCTGGATTCTTCCACCTTCCAGAGCTGCGAGCCTAGTTCCTGGGACACTCACCAGGCTCGTGGCATTTCAGAGACGCCTTGGGCTGCACAGGAGCTGGTCAGTGTCGCCGTGGAGCTCTTCACTGACGGCGTGACCAAAAAAAAAAAAAAAAACAAGCCTCTGAATCGTTCCTCTTCTTCCCAGCACTCTTTTTCACGTTTCACTGGTGCCTAGTTGCCTTATATCTCCACCCAGAGTGGAAGAAGGTGCTTTGGCGTCTACCAAACTACAAAAAGAAATGAACACTGGCGATTTTCTGTGAAGCCCACTGATGACATGGCGGTAGCACGGGCACATGAGTCACTGGAATTGGTTTTGTAAAGCCTTCGGCTGGTCACGTTTGCAAAGCTGGGAGGTGTAAGAAGTGGTTGGGGTTTTTTTTTTTCTTCTCACCAAAACAGTCGCCTTACGTTAAAGTTGAACATTCTTAGGGCGTCTGGGTGGCTCAGGCGGCTAAGTGCCTGACTTCGGCTCTGGTCATGATCTCGCGGTTTGTGAGTTCGAGCCCCGTGTTGGGCTCTGTGCTGACAGCTCGGAGCCTGGAGCCTGCTTCAGGCTCTATGTCTCCCTCGCTCTCTGCCCCTCCCCCACTCGTGCTCTGTCTCTCAAAAATAAATAAAAAACATAAAAAATTTTTAAAGTTGAACATTCTTGTATTAATTAGTGGGTTTCAAAGAAACTGAAGTTCTTTGTTCCTCCTATGAAAGTAAAGGTGAAACAGAAGTGTGACCTTTAGGCTGTCGTTCTCTTGGTAATTAGGTCATACACATACTAGAAAGATAGGATCAAAGAACTCTCTAACAGCAAGGAAAAGAAAGCGCAGGAGAAAGTGTCCATTGCAGTGCAGTTTGTTTATAAAGGAGCAAATGAATAATACTACGTGCAGTGGTCCCTCATGGTAACGCCCCCGCTCCGGTGGGAGTGTGCAGTAAAACAGCGTCTCACCATCTCCCATCTGTCTTCAGAAGGCGAGATCTCTGAAATGCCTACAGGAACCATCCACTGTGCACGGAAGCGGAGCAGCATGGGCTTGAAGCCACAGGCATGTTCCCGTTTCGAGGTGGCCCTTGCTCCTCAGGTGTCTTCAGGAATGTCAGACTGTGTTGCCATCGACAGTCACGTGGCCAGGTCCTTTCTACCTGAAGCTGTCTCCAGGCCCGGATGGTTGGCCAGCTCATGGTCAGAGCAGTCGACCCTCGGCTGGGCTAGCTTGGGCTGCCGCTTCTGCTTCCCCTGCCCCCTTTGGTTCTGGTCGGTTCCCCTAGGAGTCCATTAACAATGGCCCTTATTTCGTGTTCGTCATGAGCACGTCACGCTCATCGAGCTGCTTATTGAGGACACCTCTCCAGTTTGCGCTCATCTGTGCAAACTATGCTCTGGGTCCTTCCATCAGTGTGGGGGCATGGGGTTAAATGCATGCACTGTTCTGTCTGCGTTGCTCTGGAGTGCCTGGTAGCTGTGATTTTGTCACGGCTTTGTGTTTTTTAATTTTTTAATTTTTTTTGTTTATTTTTGAGACAGAGTGAGACAGAGCATGAGCAGGGGAGGGGCAGAGAGAGAGGGAGACACAGAATTTGAAGGAGGCTCCAGGCTCTGAGCCGTCAGCACAGACCCTGACGCAAGGCTCGAACCCACGAACTACGAGATCAGGACCTGAGCTGAAGTCGGACGCTCAACTGACTGAGCCACCCAGGCACCCCTGTCACGGCTTTGTATTTCTGAACGTTATGTGGATATTTATATTGTTAACAAATGCGTTGATTTTTTTTTTCAGAGAGAGGGAGGGACAGCACGTCATACTCTGTACCCATGATGAGTGTAGCATCAGCTCAAACCCTGAGGTCTTAGCCACCGACATGCTCTCATTTGTGTATTAACTTAAAGTTGCACATATACATATACAGTATCCTACCCTGGTGCTTTTCAAACCTAGATGCAAGGTTAACCTGGGGTGCTGTATATTTGTGTTTATTTGCATTTACACACACACATACACACACACACACATACACGGCCCTACCCAAGGAGTTTCTGATCAATAGGGCCTAGGAAACCCCGTTTTACCCATTTTCCTCCTATTTTTAAAGACTGGGGTAAAATTCACATAACAGGAAATTAACCACTCGCCATCCCCCCCTCCCCCCACTAACCATTTTAAATGGTTAATTCAATGGCATTTAGTCTATGCACAATGTTGTGCAACCACTATCTCTATCTAGCTCCAAGATATTTTCACCAGAAAGAAGCCCTCGTACCCATTAAGCAGTCACTCCTCATTCCTCTCCCCTCTCAGCCCCAGGCTGCTTTCTGTCTCGATTGTTTGCCGGTTCTGGACATTTCATATAAACGGAATCATAGACTCTATGGTCTTTGGCGCCTTGCGTGATGTTTTCAAATCCATCCGTGTTGTAGCGCGGATCAGGGCCTCCTGTCCTCTCCTGGCCGCCTACTGTCGCGTCACACAGAGGCACCACACTGTGTTTACCCCTTCGCTCGTCCACGGACACTTGGGTGGTTTCCACCTCCTGGCTGTGGTGGATAGAGCTGCAGTGAACACACCCCACTAGTGTCTGTCTGCACGCCTGCTTTCGGGATCGCTGGGGATGTCCCTGGGATTGGATTCGTTGGGTCATATGATAATTCTACATTTAACTTTTCAAAGAACGACCAACCATCTCCCACAGCGGCTGTGCCAGCACCACGACTGCCATGTTGTTTGGCTTCTCAGCAGGTACCGTTTCACCGGCCTGTTTCTTCTGTGCCCCGGACCAAGGGCACCTCAGCATTTGCATATAAACCCTTGAGCTGCGCACTCATTGTTTCTTTTCAGTTTCTTCTGGCGGAGAGAACACTGTTGGTGCTTGCTTGAAACATCCTTTCAGTGACCATTAATCATGTTCATGTGGAATATTGTGGTTTTCCTCTCGAAAGAAATACATTATCAGCCCGTTTTCCCTCTACCTTGTGCGCCCTCAATTACAAAGAATGGCTGAAAGCTTGGCTCAAAACTGAGAAGGTGGCGGGGCGCCTGCGCGGCTCAGTCGGTTAAGCGTCCAGCTTTTGCTCAGGTCATGATCTCATGGTCTGTGGGTTCGAGCCCCGCGTCAGGCTCTGTGCTGACAGCTCAGAGCCTGGAGCTGCTTCGGATTCTGTGTCTTCCCCTCTCTCTCTGACCCTCCCCTGCTCACGCTCTCACTCTCGCTCGCTCTCTCTCTCTCAGAAATAAATAAAACATTAAAAAAAAAAAAGACACTCCAGTGATCTAAAGAGTGCCTACAAGCTAGAGTTCCTCGTGTGCCACCACAAGTCAGTTAAGTCCAACTTGTTGGACAAATCCGGAGTCCTTGATGAGTACACTTGCATCCAGGGTGGAAACCCACTTTCTCACAGGCTCTCTCTCGTTCACGGGAATGAAGGAATATTTGTTGATGATTTCAACCCCTTTGTGACACTTGGGCAGATTAGACTTGATCTTGGAAACCAGAAACATGGAGGTTCGCAAAGGAGAAAGAAGGGTTCGAATAGCTACAAATGCTATTATATTATTGTTCTGGGGTCGCGAGAGGGGACAAAGGATTTGATGTTCTGCTGAACGTAAAAATAACGTATGTTCCTGTTGAAGGACTTCCTCCTCTGAGCTCCTGTCGCACTATGCGCCCTGCCACAGAGGGCACTTGTTATGTATTTGCTCCCAGCTGAGATGAAGTCCTGGAGGAAGCTCCCAGCATCTAGCATCTCAAATAGCTTTCCTGCAGTGACTGTTTGAACAAACGATAGCCCTTTATAGTTTTCCCACAGCCTGTCCTAGGGCGTGGGGCTACCCCCCCCACCCCAGCTCTCTCATCCTTTGCCAAGATTCTATGAGCCGGTGAGCATCATCTGTACCAAGTTTGGTGTCCGCCTCTGCTCTCCGGGTGCTCCTTGTGCATACCGTTTGCCGGGCCGTTGCCGGGAAGGACTTGCCCACTTTTGTGCCTCACCCTGGCGCCCTGATTATGGACTGCAGCGCCCACCAGGGCTGGGACCCCAACCAGGTGGCTGCACGTCAGGGGTACCCGGGAGTGGGGGGACTGTGGCCAGCTAGTGAGCCGCCCCTTCTGACAGGGATGGCCCTCATTGCCCCTGTGTGCCGGTTCTTCCACGTTCAAGAGAGTTAGAAATTCAGGCATTTGTTTTTTTTGTTTGTTTTGTTTTTTTTTTTTAATATTTTTATTTATTTCTAGGAGAGAGAGAGAGACAGCGTGAGCAAGGGAGGGTCAGAGAGAGAGGGAGTCACAGACTGAAACAGGCTCCAGGCTCTGAGCTGGCAGTCAGCACAGAGCCCGACGCAGGGCTCGAACCCACGAACCGCGAGATCATGACCTAAGCGAAAGTCGGACGCTTAACCGACTAAGCCACCCAGGCGCCCCTAGAAATTCAGGCATTTGAAACGAGATCTTCCCAAGTTGAAGTGTTGGCACCTCGATGGGGTTTTGGAAAATCACCGTGAGGGCTGGCGCTGTGGACCAGACGGGACACGTCTGTGAGCCGAGTTGGCCTCCGGGTGGCTTCGGAGGCCTGCGTGGCCCACTCTCACCTCCTGGCTTGCCTTTCTCCTGGGCACGGGGGTGGGGGGCAGTAGCCCAATGGGGGCACGGTGGTGGTGCACGTGTCCGTGCAGATCATGGGCGGAGGAGAGGAGATGGAGCTCTGTTGGATTCTGGGTCAACTCTCCCTTTAAAAAAATGATTTTTTTGTATAAACGCACCACAGTCCAGTCCAGCCTCTGCCTACAAGTACTGCTGTGCTCACATGTCTTTGGTCCTCTTTTCTTTCTGTAACCAAAGGAAGCAAACCGTGATCTTATATCAGCTGATTTTATAGCTGCTCTTTCTCCCTGATCCATAACCAAAGCCCTTCCAAATTATTCCAATGTGTTATGAAAGACTTTAAAAATCATCCCAGGTAGGGGCGCCTGGTTGGCCCAGTCTGTTAAGCTGCCGACTCTTGATATTGGCTTAGGTCAGGATCTCACAGTTTGTGGGTTTGAGCCCTGTGTCAGGCTCCCTACTGACAGCGTGGGGCCTGCTTGGGATTCTTTCTCCCTCTCTCTCTGCCCCTCCTCCTCTGTGCGCGCTCGCTCTCTCTCTCTCAAAATAAATAAAATAAAACTTAAAAGAAGTCCACAGTGCCCAAGCGAAGTCTGGCATATGGTAGGTCCTTGGTGAATAACTCTTGCATGATTGTTGGTGGGTGGTAACGTATCGGATCCGATCCTCATTGCCGGCCATTTGGCTTTGTTTCCTTTTTTCCTGTTACCGTACGCAGTGCTGTGATGCCCCTCTCTATACACTAAGCTCTTGACATATTTTAGCTAATTTTCATAGGTGGTGCTGTTGACTTCACGGGCCGGGTAATTCTCTGTTGTGGGGGCCGTCCCGTGCCTTGGAGGATGTTAGTGGCATCGCTGGCCTCTGCCCACTACGTGCCAGTAGCACCTCCCCTTCATGCTTGTGACAACCCTGAATGTCTCCAGACAGCGCCACGTGTCTCTGAGAGGCCAAATGGCTCCTGCGAGAGCCTCTGTGCTGGAGGGATTAGCCAACCAAGCAACGTATTTTAAGACTTTCAACTTAAAATGTATGCCACTAGGAAGAAATATTTCAGCAGACTCTTGTGTGCTGCCTTCCCGCAATGCCCTGTTTTACCCACTCTCCTTCCCCCGAGAGACCAGTGTGTCCCCACCGCCCTTTGACCGGAGCAGTGCCGTCTGATCCAGCGCTATGTGATGATGGAAATAGCCCACGTCGGCCCTGCCCGGTTTGGCAGCCACCAGCCACGCGTGTTGCTTGAGTACTTGAAATGCTGCAGCGACTGAAGGCTGAAGTTTTAATTTTATTTCATTTTAATTAATGTTAAATGGCTAATGGCTGCCACCGTGGACAGTGCAGGAATGCTTGACTCTGGCGCCCTGGCATAACCCACCCTTGCCCAAGGCGGCCCTGCTGAAAATCAAACCAGTAGCGGGTTTGGGGGCAACTTCTCTGTGGTTGCTGTGGGTTTACTGTTGGGTTCGGCCCCTCCTTTCGTTGCCTTCCAGCCTCTCAGTTAGGAAAGCAATCTGAAGAAGTAAAGCCTGATTGAGATATGAAGGAACTGGGTGCCCGCTGGCCCCCAGAGCCTGCCTGGAATATGTTTGCCTATAAACCTTGATGGACCTGGTTTGGGAATTCTGGCTTTCGGTTCCCCTTAACTCATACTGTCCTCCGTCTCCATTTCAAGACCTTTCCTCCCCACTGGTCTGTGTGGGGATGGATTCTTTATCTGTTCACCCCTCCCTTTTCTTCCTCCATCCATCTCTCTGTTCCTCTGTCCATCCTTCATCCATCCCTCTGTCCACTCATCCATCCCTTCAACCTTCCTCCATCCTTTTGTTCATGCTCAATCCATCCATCCATCCCTCCGTCCATCTATCCCTCCGCCCATCCATCCCTCCGTCCATCCTTCCCTCCACCCGTCCGGCTTTCCTCTCTCCCTCTCTCTCTTCATCCAAGCACAGTGCACTCCTGCTGTCAGGCCAGGGTCTGTGCGAGGTGCTGGGATGGCAAGATCCCTGTGTTCCTTGACTCGGGGGTGCACACACTAGTGGGGGCGTCTGAAGGCACCTGTCCTTCAGTGACGATTCAGAGCAGAGGGTTGGGAAAGGAGCGCCTGGGCTTGTGGTGAGGGCGCCTCTGTAGGGGAAGGGGGCTATAGATGCCTGGAGTGAGAAGGTGAGTTAAGGTCATTTCCGGGTTTGGAGCACTGGGCTGCTTTGGGGAGGATAACAAAGACCTGAGGCCCGTGTCCCTGCGGGCTCATTCTCTGCAATTGGGTTTTCGGGCATCATGTCTGGAAGCCCTTTGGTCTTGCTTTCTGGTCCTGGGAATAACTCCTTACTTTTCTCGTGTCCCCTCTGCTGTGGTGGAGCGGACCCCAGGCGCACAAAAGGAACTCGCAGTGCAGTCCTGGGAAGCGGTGGTCCAGCGACCAAGGGGCCTGGCGGGTCGCACGGGTAACGGAGCGGGCCCAGTTAACCTGACTGCGCTCTTTGCCGCCGGCGCCGAGCTCAGCTCAGGCTGAACGGGGCTCCGAGTGCTGGCGGCCTGGGCTCGAGGATGTGCGTGGACAAGTCGGATGAAACAGATGTATTTCAGAAGAAGAGCCCGTTACTTGTTCTAAGTGTGGCTTTCCGTTTTGGGGACGACCAGCTGCCGTGCTCTCGTTTGAAGCGCCCCTGGCCTGTGCCCTAGGCCGGTGCACCAGGCGGGCGCACACGGCAGCAAAGAGGAGCCCAGGGTTCAAGGGATGATTCCGTAGGCTTCCTGGTGGTGGCGTTAAAGACGGGAGGGACCCTTGGAGAGGGCCAGAGTGTGTCCTGCAGGGGACCTGACCCTAACCCAGTGTGCCCGGAGGGGCCTGCACGCACCGCCCCGCGCTGGTACTTGGCAGGCTCGGCGTGGACATGAAGGTCTTCCAGAGGCTTTAGGGTCCAGAAACTTAAGCCAGAGTGGCAGGCGCATGAGAGGAAAAGGCACCGGAGCCGGCGAGCTTGTGGCGACGTGCCTGGCTCAGGTCCAAGGAGTGTAGACTTTCCAGTGCTTGCTAGAATGCAACATATTTATTGTGCACTCTCAGGTGGGAAACGCTCACTTCTTTTTGGTTCTGAAGGATAATTTGGGGCTCACTAATTTTAAAAAATTATTGTTTATTTATTACTTTTTAAAAAAAATTTAAATATTTATTTATTTTTGAGAGCGAGAGATAGACAGCACCAGCCGGGGAGGGACAGAGAGAGGGGGAGATACAGAATCCGAAACAGGCTCCAGGCTCCCAGCTGCCAGCACAGAGCCCGACGCGGGGCTCGAATCCACAAACCACGAGACATGACCTGAGCTACAGTCCGACACTCAGCGGACTGAGCCGTGGCTCACTATGAAGCCCCCTCATGGGGCTGCTCAGGTACTGTCGGCTTGTAGTCCTGCTCTGGGACTTAAAAAAAAAATTTTTTTTTTTATAATTCTTGCAACTCAGTATTGAACAAAACAACAGATTGCCTACCGCAGTGCCTGCCGGCTTGGGGGTAGCTGCTTTTGTTACGGGACATCCTGACGACAGCCCAGTGATGCACGGACTGCCTCCGTGGTTCGCTTGGTCACGGGCCGAGTGTGGGGCCCTCTGCTAGGGATGCTGTGATAAGGGCACGGTGACACGTTCGCGCCTCTTTGGAGAATGTCAGGGGAGCCCGGCATCATGGAAACCTTTCTGCCCGTAATGAGTCGCCCCTCGGGTGGGGATGCCTTAGTGCTGATACACCCCAAAGACCGCAGACTCCGTGCCTCCCCAGCATTACTTAGAAGGGAAGGCAGCAGGGCGGTGGAATGAACAGAAGGGGTTACCGAGTGGCGCTGGCGTTCCTGATACTCTGCCTGGAGCGCCCACCCCACGTGCGGCCACCCCTCTCACCCTGGTCCGGGTCCGGGTGCTGGCCCTGCCACCGGGCCCCTGGCCCCACGCTCCTCAAGCTTCGTCTCCTGCTCACACCTCCGGTCCCTCCTGCTGCCGTCTGCACTTTCTCTGTGGCCCAAGGGAGCTTCCTGTACAGCGGATGTGATGATAGCGCACCCAGCCTCCACTCCTCCTGACTTGGCACCTACGGAGGGAGGGACGGCGGCCCTGCTTCGTCAGGACGGCCCACGCCCTATGGGGGGGGGGGTCCCTTTGCCGCACCCGCCCATGTGCCGCCGTCTGCTTGGCCGGGGCAGGGTCCGGTCCGCCCGGGACTGGCCTGCGCGGCTCTGGCGGCCTCCTGTGCCCCTTCCCGGGCGGGTCAGGGGCACTCCTGCTGCTCCTCTCTTGGGCTTTGAGCCCGCCCGGGAATCGGCCCTTCCCCCGGGAGCCTCACTCTCTCCCTGGTGCCTCTTCCCCTGGGCGGGGAGCCTTGGGCACGGGGCTCCTGAAACTGGACTTCCCGGACTGACAACATTTTGCATACAGATGCGGGCGGCGTTCTGGGTATACGCATAGGCACATTTTTCTAGGGAGGAGATCAGTGGCTTATCTCAGCTTCCCAGAGAGATCCCAGACCCGGACGACCCGCCATCCCAGAGAGCTTGACCTACTCCCTGTGTCCTCTCCTGGCGGCCGTTTCGTCGTCGACGCTTCATGGGTGGTGACTGAGTGTCTTAGATGTCCGTCCGGGCATGTCCCCCTTTGCTTTTGTTCGTGGATTCGGATGGCGATACGTGCAAAGCTGCGTTAATAAAGAACGGACTTCTCGTGCCAGAAAGAGACCAGACTGCGGAAAAGTGGCTGTTTTGTTGGGGGGAGAGGTAATTCATGCAAAAAAGGACGTGTGATGAAGCCCTTTTACTCTTAACAGCCTGGTACAGTTCCTGCGCCTGGGAACAATACAACGGGGTGAGCTTGATCTGGACGCCGTTTGCAAAGCTGACACTGAGATCTCGGAGCCCGGAGGGCTGTGACGTCACCACCGTGTGCCGCTCAGCTGAAAGGATGGCCAGGACCCTCCCTGACCGCCTCCCCCTGTGATGCCATTTCTAAAGAATGTTATTGTTGAGCCTCTGGGCTCTCCCCAGCCAGTGAGGTTTTTCTCTCTCATTTCAGTTGAATTTACTTTTTCCGTCAATTGTTACTATTTGTTTCTTCTTTCCCCAAATCCTTCCTTACAACCTCCCCTTTTAATTTTTAAATATCCCTTCCTGTCTATTGCATGCAGTACTAAGTTAAGAATCAAACTTTCGTAACACCGTATTTTTATTTTTAGAATGAAGTTCCTCATCCAGCATTTTGTCCACGTTAAGAATAAGGCGGTCATTGACTTCCGCAGTGTACTTCATCAGAGTAATCCCCACTAGAAGTTTGTCAGGAGGATGAGGGACATAAGAATTATTTAGAGGTGGAGTATGGTGCATATATGCCTCCAGGCACACCTCGGGTTTGGTTCCAGACCACTGCAGTAGAGCGAGTATCACAGAGCGGGCCGAGTGAACTTTTTGTTTTCCCGGTGCATCTAGAAGTTATATGCATACTATACTGTAGTCTGTTGTGTGTGCAGTAATGGAACGATGTCTAAAACACAGTGTATGTACCTTATTATAACGTACTTTATTGCTAAAAAATGCTGGCTGTCATCTGGGCTTTCTGTGAGTTGTCAGTGATGATCACAGATCATCGCCAGAACAGATAGAACGATAACGAAAAAGTTGGAAATATTTCAAGAGTTGCCAAAAGGTGACACAGAGACGTGAACCGAGCGAATGCTGTCAGAAAAAAAGGTGCCGATAGACTTATTCTCTGCAGGGCTGCCGCAAGCCTTCCATTTGTAAAAAACACAATATTTGCAAAGTGCCATAAAAGGAGGTCTGCCTGTATTTTTACAGCATTTTTATTTCTAGTGTTCTCCCCAGGGACGGTGGTTCCTGCCTGGTAGCTTCTTGGAACCCTTTCCGTTTTGCTTGGAATCCTCGCTCAGAGCTCAGGGGGAGTGCAGGGAGCCGGCTAGTGACCCGCAAGGGCTTCTTCCCGGTCCTTGTCTGGTCTGGCCATTTCTTAGCCACACATCCCTGAGTTCAGGTTCCTGCTGGCGAAATGGGCGTGATGAGAATGGACCCGTCTCTTAAACTTGTGCTGATTAAAGGAGATTCTCCCTGTTGGCCAGAGCACACTGCGGGTGTGCCCCGGGCTGCTGGCTGTGGCTGCACACTTTCAGTTGTGTCTGCAAGACTTGCCAGGAGGTGGGCGGTAGCCCTACACCGAAGTGCCTAATGTAGGACGGGCTGCGCGCGCCGTGGGTATGACCCAGAGCATTGCCTTTCCGCCTACTGCTGAGCGCTCCGGAAAGGAAGGAGACTACTTCGTACTGCGCATATGACCCAAAGAGAAGTTTCATGACATAGTATGTACCATACTACCCCTCAGAGGCGCGTTGTGCTCTAATATTTTCTTTTTAAATGGAAACACTGATCGTGACGTGCTGGATGGCTTTCATTGCTCCCGAATGGGTTGTGACTGTAGCAAGAGAGCTCGATACAGAGGATTGGAAACGGTTAGTTTACAGAGTGTTTCCGCGTGTGTCCGGCTATTCGGATGATGTTCTGTGTAACAACTGAATGCGAGAGGACCGTGGGGCTACCTATAGCCAGGGTGTTTCATAGGACTTGGAATCTTGACGTTGTTTCTTCCCACTGTAATTGAACTACTTAGGTGGAGTCTCAGTGTGTGCGTGTGTGTGTATGTGTGTGTGTGTGTATACATACATACATATGTATATTTACATTTAATTTAGAGAGAGAAAGAGAGAGAGAATCTCAAGCAGACTCTGCCTTGTCAACACAGAGCCTGACGTAGGGCTCGATCTCACAAACGGTGAGATCATGGCCCGAGCTGAAATCAAGAGTCGGATGCTTTGCTGACAGAGCCATCCAGGTGCCCCCGTGTGTGTATATTTTTAATACACCTTTAGGGAGGTGTAATTTACATACCACAGAAGTCACCCACTTCAGTGCAGTTTGATGAGCTGTTGTAAATGTATACAGCTGTGTGACCATGACCACTAGTTGGTTTTTGAATATTCCCGTCTCCCCCACCCCTGGCATGTCTCCTTTCCTGTCCCAGTCCCTCAGAACCACAGATCTGCTTTCTGTCTGTGTGTGTATTTTGGAATGCCTGCTTTTCTGGCTCCTCTTTGGCAAAGACAGATTCCAGAAGTCAAACTTTCCTGGAAGTCATCATTTCTCCACTTTCCCTGCTGAGAAGTGCAGTGGCTGGGGCTCTCCCTCGTGACCAGCTGCCTGGTCTGGAGCCCAGGGGAGACGACAGACTCGGGTCCATCTGTAGGGGTTGGGCCGTGAGGGCTGCTGTCTGCGTGGGCAGGTGGGCTTTTAAGGCAGCTGTGGACTGTTGGAGGACCCATGCTGACTTTGGGTCGCCTTGTGAGGGCCCCTCGGCCTGCACCGGCTCCCCTCCGTTAGTGCTGTGGGTCCAGGATGCCATTTCTAACTCAACAAGCCCGCGTTTCCGATCGCACTAGTAAGCAGATCCTGAGCACCTGTCACTCCTGTCCCCAAGAGGAAGAGATGCATCCGCCACGCTGCAGCCCACTCCTGTGGGTCCAGTCTCCCAGGCCTCAGATCTGCGCACCTGCTCCGGAGCATACTCTGTCGAGACAGAGGCATCTGAAAATAGCTCTAGAGCCACCGTAGACTGCGTTCGCCACTGATCAGGTCACACGTGCGGCTCCCTCTGCGTGTGCGGTTGTGGCACGGTGGGACACTCTGGAGCTCCGTGGGGGCGGGGCAGAGTTGGAGAAGATGCGATCCTCGCCCAGAAGGAACCAAGTGGAGGAGATGTGACATGAACAAATAACCACGTTCCGCTCAGAGGTTTCATAGATGTCGCAGGAGGAGAGAAAGTGCCGAGGCTGGTAGAGAAAGGGCAGCTTACTTCCTGCTGGGACGTGCCGGGTGTGGACACGAGGCATTCCGGGCCACGTCCTGGGACACTGCTAGGGTTTGAAGTTTGAAGAGGAGGGGGGATGGGAGGAAGGCGTGGCAAAGGGAAAGAACCGTCCAAGTTTGGGGAAGCGGTTCCTAAAGGTTGCTGGGAATGCGGGGGGCCGCTCTGAGCTGGAGGGAAGTGGAGTTCTCTTGCATGAGGTTTTGTGGTCTTAGAAACCTTAGAAATCGTCTGGGATCCCCCCTGCAGGCTTGTGGAAGGAGGATTTTCAGTCTAGATATTTCCTAAGGGCCCAGGGGCTCAGTGGGTGGATTTCGCTGTGACCTTCCGTGGAGACAGATGATGGTCGAGCCAGGGGAGCCCCTAGGGCCGTGCTGTCCCGCCCAGTAGCCGCTGCCACGTGGGTGACTGTGCATGGCCATCGTAGGGAGCCCGAGATGAGGTGGGTTGTGACTGTAAAACATACACTTTGTAGAAAAAACAGGTAAAATATCCGTTTAAAACTTCTCATTGTTACATGTTAAGTGATGGTTTTTTCAACATATTGGGTTTCTTAAACACACACATGCATACACACACAGTTTTTTTTTTTTTTTTTTTTGAGAGAGGGAGGGTAGGGAGGGGCTGAGAGAGGGAGAGAGAGAACATCTCAAGCAGGCTCCATGCTGATGTGGGGCTCGATCTCATGACTGTGAGATCATGACCTGAGCTGAATCAAGAGTCGGACGCTTAACCAACTGAGCCCCCCAGGCTCCCCTGTAAAATATCTTATTAAACTTAATCTCACTGGTTTCTTTTTACTTTTTTAAGTGTGGCTGCTAGGAACGTTTGAACTTGGTATGTGGCTCTTGTATTTCTCTTGGATGGCACAGCCCTAGAGAATTCTTTTCACTGGGCTGACGTTTGTCCTCAGTTCGCTCCAGCTTATACCACTGGAGCCCATTCGTGGAGGTGGACAGAGTGATTTCTTTTGTTTCAGACTGGGCACTCGATGGGCTCCATGAGAAATTCTTTCTCCGTGGGTTTCACAGCAGAGGACCCTGCCGCCTGGGGCTCTTGGGTGCCCGGGCGCCCCATTGGGTGTGGTTTCCTTTGGGTGCTAGACTCCATCACATCGCGGCTTGGGGTCCGCTTGCTCAGCTCTGCATTCTAGCACCTGAATCCAGGCTTTTAAACTGTGTTCTGCGTGTACAGTATTATGCTGCTAAATAAGAATCAGAATGACATTTTCCCAGTTTTTAGCGAAAAAGAAAATAAGGAGTATGTACTAAGTTTCAGAAACCTTGCTAAGGTCACAGCCTTTCAGCCTCACCGCCCCACTGTAAGGATGAGAAAACGGAGGTCACGGTGAGACAGACATTTGTCCAGGCTCATCCTCCCTTAAGTGGTTATAGTTTCCTTGGTGGGAAGTTTTCTCCCGCAGAGTTTTAAAAAGTTACCGCTGTCTGTGTGTCCACTGTCACTGTGATTCAACGAAATACATACTGAGGGACCTTACGCTCCTTCACTCACCAGTTCACGGTCTTTTTTAGGGGTTGGGACGTTTGTTCACAGATGGCGTGAAGCATCTGAGAACCCGTAGGATCACCAGGGAGGGGGAGCCTCTGGAAGTTTGCCGGTCTTCCAAAATACCTCCTAGACGGGCTTGCCTTCAGACGGTTTGTTCTTTGCTGCAGGCGGCTCTTGCCTCTGCCTCCCCAGGACTCTCCCTTCCTGGCAGACAGGCCCACACTCAGGCAGCCACGGCAGAGGTGAACCGTCACTTGGTCAGTAGAGAACCAGAATGGAAAGGTAGGGGAAGGGGCGCCTCGGGGGCTCAGTCGGTTAAAGCGTCCGATTTCAGCTCAGGTCATGATCTCACAGTTCGCGGGTTCAAGCCCCACGTTGGGCTCTGTGCTGACAGCCAGCTCAGAGCCTGGAGCCTGTTTCGGAGTCTGTGTCTCCCTCTCTCTCTGACCCTCCCCTGCTCACGCTGTCTCTCTCTCTCTCTCTCAGAAATAAATTAAAAAACAAACAAACAAACCATGAAGTGAGGGAGGCAGGAAGGGGAGCGGCCACAGCCAGTGTCCATGCGGTAACTAAAGTGGCCGCCCCCAGCTAGCACGAGCCTGGCAGATTTGTTGGATCGTCCCCATTTTGAAGATTAGGAAACTGAGGCTCAGAGAGAAGCAGAAGGGCTCATCCGGGGTTTCATGGCAGTAAATGGCTCTCTTGGAACTAGCACTGACTGAGGTGGCCCGATGCCACCTTCATAAGGAGCCCTGGGGGGCTGTGCCCCGGCGTCTGTGCCGTCCATCATTCTCTCCCTTGTGCACCAGCTCTGGTAAGATTGTCCAGCAGCACGTACTCCTCTCTGCTGGGGCTGAGAAGAGCCATTGTTAAGGGATGACTCCGTGAGGGGAGTGCGTCTGAGGGGTTGTTGACAGTGGGTGGGGGCGCCTCTCCTGCCTGCCATTGCTCAGAGGAGCTGGTGAGGACTGGCTGATGATGTCAGTGCGTGCTTTGAAGTGTGGGGACAGTGGGCGCCCTGCTTCTCGGTTCATTGCTTTCCGTGTTTCCCCAACCCCCGCCCTGCATCATGAAAACGCTATCAAACTCCCGCTGTGCTCTCTACCTACTTGTTGCTGGAAAGCAAAGCCCGCTTTGCCATACGGGTTTATTCTGAGCCCTTGAGCAGGTGCATGGAAGATGTCCCCGGAGGGTAATGAAAAAGACCATCTCTTACCTCCCCGGCAGGGGCGTATGCCAAGGGCAATGCACTTGGGCAGTTTATGTCAAGTGTTTACTGTAAGCTCATATTCCTCAGTGGCAGTAAAGAACAGGATGTTGGGACATACCTGAAGAGGTGACTTGAGGTGCTTGGTAAATTGATTCTGGTTTACCGCAAACGATGGAAGATTCCAACGTGATAGAAAGTGGAGCTAATGAGTGAAAGGGCACGAGGAAATAGACAAACCCGTGTACAAAATTGTATGTTGTACCATATCAGTTGTGGAAGAGCAAGCCGGAGGACGAAGAAGAGAGGAAAATAAAAACATGAATCCGGGGCTTCTGGGTTTTAGGTGATTTTATTTCCTGTTCTTCACACTTCACCATGAATGTTTTACGTTGTGTTTGAGATACGGGGGAAAGAGCTTTGTGTTCTTCAACCTTGAGAATTTACTTCTTGGACCCTTTTGGGGAAGATGATTGTAAATACAGACTATGAGCTTTATGATACACAGAGGCGTTCCTTTCATCATAGTTTTAAAAATTGGGATGGAATTCACATATAACATGAAACTCACCATTTAAAAAAATTTTTTTAATGTTTATTTCTGAAAGAGAGAGAGAGACAGGGTGAGCAGGGGAGGGGCAGAGAGAGAGGAAGACACAGAATCCGAAACAGGCTCCAGGCTCTGAGCTGGCTGTCAGCACAGAGCCCAACGCGGGGCTCGAACCCACAAACTGCAAGATCATGACCTGAGCTGGTCAGACGCTCAACCGACTGAGCCACCCAGGCGCCCCATGAAACTCACCATTTAAAGTATGCAGCCGTCACTGCCTCATTTCAGAACACTTTTCTCTCTCCCGACAGAAGCCCCACACCTGTTAGTGTCACCCTCGTCCCCTCGCCCTCAGCCCCTGGCAACCACTGATCTGCTTTCTGCCTCAATGGATTTGCCTATTCTGAACATTTCTTATAGATGGACGAACGCCACACATGGCCTTCGGTGTCTGGCTTCTTTCACCCAGCACGATGACTTCAATGTCCATCTGTGTTGTAGCATGTGTCCGTACTGCGTTGTTTTGTTTTGTTTTTGTTTTTTTTTATGGCTACATAATGTGCCATCGAATGGGTAGACCGTGTTTTATTCATCCATCCATCAGTTGATGGTCCTTAGTTGTTCCCACCTTTTGGCTGTTGTGAATAATGCCAGTATGGACACTCATTTTGTGGACATACGTTTTCATTTCTCTTGGGTATACACCTAGGTATAGCATTACTGGGTCGTGTGGAAACTCAGTGTTTAACTGAGAAATTGCTGCATGGTTTTCCCAAGCAGTGCTTCTGAATATTTATATTAGTGGAAGTTAGGAAATAATGTAGCTTATCAATAGTAGGAGAGTACTTAGGTGAATTGTATTAATCCCCTTAGCAAACGCTTGGTAAAAAACACAAGCTCTTTTATTCCTAGACCACGTGCTAGGGGTCAAAGGCAGCTGAAATGGGATAATTGTCCTCATTTAAGATTGAGCTTTACTTATTCCCCTGTTCTGGATGATGTTTACAGATAATTTAAGAAGGGAGACAGAATACTTGGGCTACATTATTAGGCCAGCCCCAGTGATTTTGGGGGAGTATCCAGGTATGAATTAATAAGTACACATGTTACATGTTACAAAGTTGAATGTAGTAGGCAGGACAGAAAATTGTACATGCTGTGTGATTGTGACTATGTCAGAAAAAAAGAAATTAAAAGAACACAGGGGTCGCCTGGGTGGTTCATTCAGTTAAGCGTCCGACTTCGGCTGAGGTCACGATCTCGTAGTTCACGAGTTCGAGCCCCACGTTGCCCTCTGTGCTGACAGCTCAGAGCCTGGAGCCTATTTCGGATTCTGTGTCTCCCTCTCTCTCTGCCCTTCCCCGGCTCGTACTCTGTTTTTCTCTCTCTCTCAAAAATAAAAAAAAATTAAAAAAAAAAAGTAACGAACACAGAAAAAAGGTGGAGGAAAACACACCAAAATAGGAATATTGGTTTCATTGGAGTAGTGGCACGAATGGACATTTCTTTCCTATTCAGGCATATTTCCTACACTTTCTGTAATGGAAACCGAAATGGAAACATGAATGCCCCCGAGCCTGTGTGTGGTGACTGGGGGGAAGGAGTTAGTTGGAGAAGCCCAGCACCGGGTTTTTGCGGAGGTGAGCAGTCAGGACCTGGGGCCGGCACGCCTGTGAGGGAGTGAAGACGGGACTTTGGGTTTGCCTCAGGGACGACTCGGAATGCCAGTCAAGGGCTCTTCCTGGCGCTCAGTGCTGTGCACTTGCAGAGCGCCACTGCGCTTGCGGGAGAGCCATCGGACATCAGCGTCTCCACCTACTTGGAGGGATGGGCGTCCGCAGGACAGAGGGTCACAGGATTGTCCAAGACGAAGCCCACCACCTTGGCGAGGGTGCTGGTCATCTCTGGCTAGGTATGAGATGTCACCCAGGGGGCTCCCAGCCTTACCCCATCGTGCAGGAATCCTGCTTTTCAGCCAACAACAGCCAGAAAGCGCTCCTTGCTGAACACCGAACTCTGAAAGAACTCCACCGTTCCAGACCCCCAGACCTTCGCCTTCTGACAGGGAAAAGGGCACCAGGATTTACTCAGCTCTCCTCATTGCAGCAATGTGATCAAACCCATTCTAAAGCCGAACGTCTCGTCTGGAGTGAGTTCGTCACACTTGAAGTCGGGTCACCCACCAACACCTTTCCTGGGAGAAAGACATCTTTTTGCTGTTGGTAAATACAGTTTCAAGTATTCGTGGTGGCGTGTGCTGGCCCACAGAAAACCAGGAAGTCTTTGTCCCACAGCTATTTCGGAATGATGATCAGGACAATAGATTCAGGCCTTCTCAACGCTGTTGTCACCCCAGAATGTGTCTGTGCAGTGAAGTCGGAACGGTCCGGAAGTCTGGAGGGCGTGTTGTCTTGGTAGTCGGATGAATCAGAAAGTCGGCATAGACGTTTATTGTAATGTTCTTCAACAGGACGGAAAGCCTTCCCCGCCTGTCACTGCCTCCTAATAGGGGGCAGCCTGGATCAGCGCCACACATGTCCATGACACCACCTGATAGAATGGGAAGGGAAGTGAGAGCTTAGATATTTAATTGGTTTCCTATTGCATCACAAGTCACTCTGAAATGTAATGGCTTCGAATGACAGCATTATTTCATAGGGCTCATGTGGTGCAGGAATATAGGAGTTTAACTGGGTGGGCCTTGGTTGGGTCTCACGAGGCACTGAGGTCAAGAGGCTGCCTGGGGCTGAAGTCATCTGAAGGCTTGACTGGGGCTGGTCGATCCACTCTCAAGGTGGTTTACTCATATGGCCAGCAAGTTGGTGCTGGCTGTTGGCCGGGGGGCTCGGTTCTTCTCCATTTGGGTCTCTTTATCGGGCCGTTTTAGGGAGCTCACAACACGGCTGCTGGCTTCCCCCAGAGCCCGCAATCTAGAGAACAAGGTGGAAGCACAGTGTCTTTCATGACTGCATCTCAGAGGCCACACACTCTCATTCCCTTAGTGTCCTGTTGGTTGCACAGCTCGCCCCTGTCCCGTGGCGGATGGGACTATGTGGGGCCACGAGCACCAGGACGCAGGAAGTATTGGGAGTGCTCCTATGAGCTGGCTGCCATGGGTGTCCTGCTGCAGGCAGGCTGTTTCACAGTGCGATGGGTGAAGCCGGGGGGCGGGTTTCTGCGCTCCTCTTTGCTGTCACCTGGCCCCTTTGCCGCGTTCTGCCTGCCTGAGGGGTCCCTAGCTCTGCCTTCTAGTTTACCACTTCTGTCTTTTGGGAGCTGGAAAATGTCATCATTGAGCCTGTTCAGAGTACTGTCAGATAAGCAAATGCCTCAAAGTGTAGGCCCTGTGGGTAGATGAGACCCACAGCAAGGACTTGATAACGTCTACGTGGGCACAGAGACCTTACTCCTGGCGCGAACTGGACTCTGAGAGGCGTGCTTCCTCCTCGGCTAGCTTCGTAGTGCTGGTTCCGTGGATGACTGCGCACACTCCATGCTTTGTTTAGACAGGAAGTGGAATCAGAGGCATGCAGCTTCTCCATCATGCCAACGTAAAATTCACTACGAGAACAGTAGAGGTGTCATTTGGTTTATTTTTAGAACACGTATGGAAGTGTTATTATAATTCTGTGTGCTGGTTATTGGATAGAACATTGACAATAGGAACTTAAAAATAGTTTTGTAGCAGGAATTATGGAGTGAATTGGCCTCAGTAGTGCTAGGTCAGGATTCCCACCTCCTCTTGTTGACGAAATGAGATCGTAGATGTACACGTGCTCGGAACACACCTGTGCTTGGGCCTTCTCTCAGCTTCTGCATGAATCAAGAACGGCAGAGATGTGCTCAGGACTTCCTTTATTTTGAAGTAGCGCTGTTTTTGGACTTAAATCACGCACAATGCCCCACTGTCACCTGCTTGACTCAGAGCCATGCCGCCATCGCACCATCCCCGACCTGTAAAGGAATTGCGCTCCGAACGTTGGTGTCTCGGGACCGGACAGACGGTGTGCACGAGGCGCGTCCTGTGATGTTGTGAGGTTTCAAGTCCATTGTGGTTGGCAGGCTGTCGGCAGTGTGTTGTGCCTTCTATTTCTGTTTTGATACGGACTCTAACATCTTAAAAACCATGTGTAAAACGAAGACAAATCACAATCCGTTCCATTCTGATGGTGCTTATCAGTCTCTAAGTGCTGCTGGGAGAGACAGAGCCCTGTCGTCGAACCAGTTTGGGGAAATAACATGTTCAGAATTCACCCTGGTCTTGTGAGGTTTGGCCGTGGTTGCGGTATCTCACTTTCCTGGGGCCAGGGACCTGAACAGAAGATGTGGGAAGATCGAGGTAGTGAAATTTAGGTTATCGGATTCCCATGCATACCAGTCAGTGTGCATTTATAGAGACGACCCAAGAGATAGCTGCCCAGACTCAGACAATTATAAGGTGTGGCCCGTTTCGCACAACAGCTGTCTTGTCAATCAGTGTGATCGTGGGGTGTGGGGGAGGGGCACGCTTTCCCTAAAGAAACCCATCCAGAAGCCTTTTATCTCTTGATGTCAAGCCAAGGTTTCCTTCATCAGATTTGCTTCAAGGAGAGAGAGGTCTGGAGACAATGCGCTTCTGTTGTTTTCCTCCAGAAAACAAAAAAGGATCCTTGTATTGTCACCGGACATGCCGGGCTTTTTGCATTTGGTCAGTGGTTCAAGTTTCACTCCTTGACTTCTGACCCCTGGTAGATGAAACTTCCCAATACATTTTAGATAGATTTAAGGTGTAATGGATGAAGGGGCGCCTGGGTGGCTTAGTCGGTTGAGCGTCCGACTTTCGCTTAGGTCATGGTCTCGCGGTTCGTGGGTTCGAGCCCTGCGTCGGGCTCTGTGCTGACTGCCAGCTCGGAGCCTGGAGCCTGTTTCGGTCTGTGGCTCCCTCTCTCTCTGACCCTCCCCTGCTCGCGCTGCCTCTGTCTCTCTCTCCTAGAAATAAAAAAAAAAAAAAAAAAAAATAAGGTGTAATGGATGCAAACAGCTGTGGGGGGCGGGGCGTCTGTAAGGGAAATGGGAACAAAACATAGGTGTGCACTTGTGGAAGGTGCCAGTGTCATCACCTCATGAAACAGACTGCTTGGAAGAAGATGCTCGTTTTACCTGTTTTGTAACTGTCCGTATCTATTTTCGCTGCTATTTAAAGTTGCACTTGGAGATAGGAATGCTTTTAACTGCGAGCGCACAGATATTGTTGCTGATGATTATTTGGGCAAAGCTGGTGAATTAATTTTCCAACTGAATAGTTGGAGCAAAGGCAGTCAATTAGATGAGATAATGTCTAATTTTGTATTGAAATCTAATTCTGGAGTCGATTCAAGCCAACGTTCACGAAATTGACCTGACTTTCAAATTTGCTTTCATAATTTTATTTTGCAGGATAACAAAGCCATTGACCTTTGCCGATTGTGTTGGGGATGAACTTCCTTTAGGATGGGAAACTGTGTATGATAAGCAAATTGGAATTTATTACATGGACCACATAAATAGTAAGTAGACTGTCACATTTGAGTTACTACATGTAAATGAGTTTTCATGATGATCTCAAAGATCTCTTTTTTGTAGAGTGAAAACCATCGTTGCTCTCCAGTGCGGCATTAAACTGGATTTTATAAATGTAACCTGAAGTTTTTGTTGGAGTTCTTCAAAAAGTGAAGCGGTTATGTCGCTACCTTGGTTGTGTGTTGCTCAGAACTGCATGGAAAATGTTGAATGGAGGGTTTTGATGGCTAATAGAAGGACTACGTTTCCCAGGCAGCCTGGAAATAGAATGATCTTTCATAAGGAGAAGGTTGTTTATTGTGAAGTGGAGCTTACAAGTTCTTGGAACAGTGAATGCCCAAGTGGTTACTTTAACTTCATTTTGTCTCACACATTTCGTTTTAACTTTAACACAGCAAACCTTTTAGATCTTTGTGAAGGGTGAAAACTGTGTAAAGACTACAGCTAAGATAAGGGGCCCTTGACCGTGCCAGCTTTCTTCGAAGAACCGTTTAGAGCAGAGGCTCTCCAGCAGTGCTGGGTTTGCCTCCCGGGACCACTTGGCAATGTCTGGAGGCGTTGTCCATGGTCACTCCCGGGAGAAGGGAGAGGGGCTGCCGGCGTCTAGTGAGCAGAGGCCGGGGATGCCACTGAACTCTGTCCGCTGCTCAGGACAGCTCCCCGAAAGGACAGTGGTGCCGAGGTTGACACACGCTAGTTCACAGGCTCCATTGTGTCCGAGATCTGTTGTCTGCCGCTCGCTCTCGGCTTGCTGCACCTTCGTCAGCCCTTCTCGATCCGGCCCCGGCTGGGACCCACTTCTCACTCCGATTCCCGCATTTCACTCCCTCACGGTTTCATTCTAGCTACCCTCAGAGTTTCTGTTGTTTGACGTTTTTCATTCCTTGGGACACCAAGCATGGCTTCCCCTCAGCATGTTTTTTGTTTTCTTTAAAGTTTATTTCTATTAAAAAATTTTTTTAACTTTTTTTATTTTTAAGAGAGAGAGACAGAGTGCAAGCGGGAGAGGGACAGAGAGAGAGGGAGACACAGAATCCGAAGCAGGCTCCAGGCTCTGAGCTGTCCGCACAGAGCCTGACGTGGGGCTAGAACTCTCAGACCTCAAGATCACGACGTGAGCCGAAGTCGGTCGCTTAACCGACTGAGCCACCCAGGTGCCCCCTCAGCGTGTTTTCTGTCCTTCAGTTTATTAAGTGTGGGGGAGCCCGGAGCGGGAGGGGCCTGAAGACTCACGATGCCTGCCATGTGAGTGATTTGAAGCTCTTTCCGGTCCTGGGGCTCCTCCCGTAGCACAGTGAGCCCAGGTTGGTGTCTTCAGGGCCCACTCTCGCCTGTCTCTTCCAGGCCAGCCTCCTGAGGCAGCGTTGGGACACTGAGTGGCAAGGATTCCTTTCTCGGTCCCGGGGCAGTGGAATTTCCGACACGTGGCGGTCAGCCGTGCGCCTGACTGCAGCTCTCACCCCAAGACTGGGCAGGGGGGATGAGTCCTGCCCTGGCCGGTCCGCCCCGCCAGGCGGTTACCCAAGTGGCAGGAGGGCTCCTGGCTAAACCCGCCACACCCACCGGCCAGAGCGCCGTGCTTAGCGAGGCTCCAGCTGCGGACGGTCCTCCCCGTAGCCCCCGCCGACCGGGGGCCTCACTACTGTGTGCGTTTGAGGTGTCCCGCCATCTGGGCTTGCCTTCCCAGCGGCTGGAGGGCTGCTCCCGCGGGGCGGGGGGAGGGAGGGGGCGCTGCCCCACGGGCCCAGGCACACGCGCACCGCGGCTTCATCATCGGTCCCCGGGCCCAGGTGCTATTATTGAACAGCAGAGGCATCTGCCTTATACAGCCTTCCCAGAAAGCCGGCCTGCCCCCGAGGTCACGGACCCGTTCTGGCTCGCCTCTCTCATAAACCCGGCTTGCTCATCCCACTGCGCCCCCTTCTCTGCTGTGGGTCTTCCTGGCGCGGCTGCTCGCCGTCGCAGCGGCTGGGTCAGAGCACCTCTCTGTGCTGGCCACCCTTTGGGCCCTGGCGACACGGGGCCCAAGGTGAGACCCAGTGTGCAGCGCAGGGATCCCACCTGCCACTCTAGACGTGGCCGTGAACCCAAACACTGAGTAATCGCCAAGGACTCTCTTCTAGTCACTGTGAGTATAAGTGGGGTGACTCAGCACCGTGGGTGACGAGGGTAAAGACCTCACCTCCGGGATCGCCCCACCTCCTCTCAGAGAGCCCAGCTCTTTTTTTTTTTTCCTTGCAGGAACAAGAAAGGTTATTATCGTTACAGTAGCTTGTACGTGGAGGGCCAAACAGCACATTCCAGAAAACTTGCTCCCCAGAACCCAACTCTTCATAGTGCAGCTTTAAAACTCTTTAAAGGCACAGCACCCAGAGGGTCCAATGTTAAATTGGAACTGTGCGGGTTGGCAGTAGGGTGTGAGGGACTAGGGGGACCCTGGGCCGAACACCTCCAAGGTTCCCAGGACCCTCCAGAGCACCGAGCAGAGCGGGTGGGCCGTAGCCGGTCACACTGGCACACACGCGTCCTTGACATCTGGCGTCACAGGTGTAACTCGTCTGTCCCAGGCCCACCGAGCGTGAGCTCCTGGGCTGGGTCAGGACCCTGATCGCTGTTGTGATATTTGGTTTCTTATTGCCTCGTGTGGGCTTTTGCTTTTGAGGCCTAGAGAGGCTGTCCGGTAGGGGCCTGGGGCGGCAGCGTGAAGGGGGCGGGGCGGGGGGGGATTGTCGGAGGAAGGGGGTTTAAAGGGAGAACTTACTTGAAACATCCTAGCAAGCTCTTGTGTGTGTGTGTGTGTGTGTGTGTGTCTGTGTGTGTGTCTGTGGTAAAGAACACGTGACATAAAATTTACTTTTTTAACCGTTTCGAGGTGAAACACAAAACTGGAAATTAACCAGTTTAAAGTGTAGAGTTCAGCAGCATTTGGTGTGGTCACTGTTGGACAGCCACTGCCCCTCTTTCGCTGCAAAACATTCCATCCCCCCCCCCCCCCCCCCCCCCCCCCCCCCCCCCCCCCCCCCCCCCCCCCCCCCCCCCCCCCCCCCCCCCCCCCCCCCCCCCCCCAGTCCAACCTGGAACCCATAAGCGGTCACTCCCCTTCTCCCTTCCAGGCTCCCAGCTCCTGGCCACCACTAAATCTCCTTTCTGTCTCTCTGGACTTGCCTTGCCTCTTCTGGACATTTCACACAGATGGGATCGTGCACTGTGTGACCCTTGGTGTCTGACCTCTTCCACCCGTGGGTGTGCTTGAGGTTCGCCCATGCAGGAGCCGGAAGCAGCCCTTCATTCCTCGTTGGGGCCTGGGGACACTCCATTGTGCGGATGGGTCCCGCTATATTTCTCCCCTCCTCACTTGCTGGACTTGGGCTCATTTCCAGCTTTTTGGCGGTTGCCATAGCGCTGATCAAGCACACTCTGTTCTCTTTCATTGATTTACGAAGACCTAATTGGCTTCATTAAAGGATTCGTGAATGAGGCAGCATCCCTCCTAGCAAATAGATGGGAGCTCCCCAAGCCGCTTTAGATGAATTATTTTGCAGGTTTATATACGGTTTGGGTTGGGGGCATGTTCCCAGGCGCTCCCCTTCTCTGAACTCCCTCACTTTGTTTTGGCTGCTGGCAGCCTGCGCGTATTTAACAACATGTCATGGGCATAACAGAGCCACCATAGCTTGGGGTCTCTAAATTTGGAACAGGGACACCGCTCTGTGCAGTTTTTACTTGATCTGGAGCAACGCTTCGGTTGACTTCTCCACTGGGAGATTTGTGGCCGAGGAGGAGGGGAGCTTCTCTCGAGTGTAGGTGTCTTGCCCATTTGCTCAGTCCGCCGCCTGTCTCGGGCTCTGATTTCGGGGCCGTAGTCCTCTGCCCCGTGGAGCAGACTCCCTTTCCCGCTGCTCATTCAGCGAGCCTGCGGTCAGCAGTTAGCGATTGCCTTGCCTTGGGTTTCAGATGAAGGAAAGGTCCTGAGAATTTAATGATGGCGGGGGCTACGTGCCTGCCTTTGAGGGGCTTGTAGTTTAGTGGGGGAAACAAATGAGAAAGCGGTCAAGTGCCAGGTGCTAAGAACGACAGTCCCACGTGGAGAGACGTGTGTGCTGGGGGTGGGGGTGGGGGCTTCAAAAAGGAGGTGCTTTCGGAAAGGCGCCCAGAAGAGGGTAGGGTTTCCTGATGGGGCAGAAGTGGACAGAAGCAGCGCAAACAAAACCGGATGAGCCTTCCCAGAGATGAGGACTTCGGAAAACTCGGCCTATTTACAGGCCGGCTTGGTGGGGAGAGGACAGAGGCTGGGAGTGACGCTGGCAGGTCTGTTTCCGGACTCCTGCTTCACAAGGAGGATAGTGCTTTAAAAGACGTTCGTGTGTCAGTGACTCGCGAGCGGAGCTAGGAAGGCGACTTCGGCGAGCGCACTAAGGATGGCCTTCGGTGGGATGAGACGGGAAGCCCGCGTGGTTTCCGAGCGGGGTCATGAGGATCTGATTGAACTTAGGGGAGATGGAGAGAAGGGTGTGTCGTCAGCCATGATTGTATCCAGGGGGTAGGAATCACCAGTTCATGATGACCCGCAGAGGACTCTGGGTGAGAGAGAAGAGCCGGTGTTCTCTGAGGATGCGCCCTGGGCTGGCTGAGTGGGTAGATCCAGATGGTGCCGCTCACTTTGGTGGGGGGCGGGGGGCAGAAGGAGAAGCAGGGGATTGCCGTGTCCCTGTTTGCTTCGGTTCCAGTTTCGGGGGTGGACGGACACCGTGTGAGAATGAGTGCTGCTTCAGACGAGTGACTTGGACTTCCTCTGGGTCCGTCTGGGTGGAGACCCAGCTAGGAAGCAGCCAGAAGGAAAGTGGGAGCTCAGGACAGAGGCTGGAGCCAGAGGGAGGCACGTGAGAGAGCTGGGGTAGAAGCTGGGGGGGATTTATGGGTGGGGGGAAACGAGGAGGTTCATGAAGGACACAGAGGGGCTGCAGGTGTGGTGCAGAGGGCAGGCGAAGGGGAGCAGCCGGGCCAGAGGGTCAGAGAAGTCAGCAACCATAAGGTTGGAAGTAACCATTATTTCAACAGCGAGGAGCTCATCTGGATTCATCTCGGCCAATGTTTATTCACAGTGTGAAAAATTGTCTAGTATCGTCTCCCGCCCCGGGGAGACTTTTCCATATCCCTAGAGTTTTCTTCTCGGTTCAGCTGTGGATCTATAAACAGTGGGTGTTCCACACTTGAGGAGGCTTCGTTACGAGGATGCGTCCACAACGTGTGTCCTGGCGGTTAATTGATTGTCATACCGCCTAGTCACGGAACTGCGTGACTGTTGCTCAACCTCAAGATTTTACCTGCAAGTCACTTACATTCTCGCCCCTTTAATTTCAGAGCTTACGCAGATTGAGGACCCCAGAGAACAGTGGCGGCGAGAGCAGGAGCGGATGCTCAAGGAGTATTTGATCGTGGCCCAGGAGGCTCTAAACGCCAAGAAAGAGATCTACCAGATTAAGCAGCAGCGGTTTGAACTGGCCCAGGAGGAATACCAGCAGCTGCACAAAATGTGTGAGGACGACAGCCGCTCGTACACCAGCTGTGAGTTGACTGTCCCCCGCGGGCACCGTGCGCGGTGTCAAAAGCCACTTCTCCAGTAGCTTATGTGCCCACACAGAACTTGACTCGGGCAAGACGGCTTGGTAAAGTTTCCAACCGCATATTGTTAGGTCATCGGTATTTTGCCCTGGAATCAGGTGTCCCCCGCTAGCCACCCCTTAAGTGAGTATCTACCAGGGGCCCGTCCCGTGCTCGGGCACCGTGATATGCGGGAGCCTGAGAAAGCAAAGGTCCCTGCCCTCACCGCATCGCATCCAGGTAGGGAAGGGAGAAAACGGCCTCATGTCTCACGTTTGTCGGTTCAGAAAAGGGCTTCACTCAGAGACCTCTGCCACCGAGAGTGCTCATTAGGGGCGATCCTCGGGGAGAGCCAGCCAGTGGGTTTGTTCATCCCGCGTGGAAGGACTCAGGAGCCATCATGCGCGTCAAGCACGTGTCTCTGTGTAGAGTCCTTCCCGGGGCAGCACGCCGAGGATGGGGGAACTCAGGTGACCCGGAAGATCGGGGGCCCAGCCCCTCAGGTGGATGCACACCCATGTCCTCGAAAGGACTCCCTCTTTGTTTTAGTGGTTACCGGATGCGGGCCCCCATCTCCAGTCCTGTCTCAGACAGCAGGGCGTTTTTTTGCTGACGCGGTGAGTTCCCGCCTGAGCCAGTCCCTTCCCGACAGGCTTGTCACACTTAACAGCCCACCCCAGGTGCACATGGCCCTAACTGTTCTGGGCGCCAGTGAGTTTGGGAAGAACGCACGGCAGCGCTATGACCAGGTCGTATGTGATAACAACTGAAGTCCAGTTGAGACCCGGGAAGGTTACCCTGTGATGTGACCGCCACCTTGCCAGGTGTTGGCGCTGGCGAGGAATACACCGTCAGAGCTTGATTGTGTTGCCAGTCAGAACGGAGTTAGGGCTGAGGGGCCGCGGGTCTTTTTTTTATCGCAGCTGCTGTTGAGGGGGAACGCACCTTACCAGCGGCAGGGGTGGGGGGGGAGTGCGGGGCAGGGGTTCCCCTCGGCCACAGGAGCTGAAGACAGCCCTGCCCTCACGTGTCCCAAGGGAAGGTCAGGACCCAGGTGTAAGGCCATGTTGTTTCCAGCTTGTCTTCCCTCTTGCTCTTCAGATACTGATATCTGCCAGGTTGTTTGGGTTTTTGGTTTTTGTTTTAACTGTTCTTCAGAACGCAGTGAGGGGCGCCTGGGTGGCTTAGTTGGTTAAGCGTCCGACTTTCGCTTAGGTCATGATCTCGCGGTTTGTGGGTTCGAGCCCCGTGTCGGGCTCTGTGCTGACTGCCAGCTCAGAGCCTGGAGCCTATTTCAGAGTCTGTGTCTCCCTCTCTCTCTGACCCTCCCCTGCTCATGCTGTCTCTCTCTCTCTCTCCTAGAAATAAATAAAAAAAAAAAAAGAACACAGTGAGGCTGGTTTTCTATCTCCGTAGTTTCTTTTCTTACAATGTTTTTCTCTGATTTTGGTATCGGGCCTCACAGGATGAATTGAAAAGCGTTCCCTCCTCCTCTCTTTCTGGAAGGAGTTTGTGTGGGATTGGTATTTGATAGAATTCACCAGAAAAAGCCAGCTGGATCTTGAGGTCTTCTTTGTGGGAATGTTTGTAACTATAAGTTCAATATCTTTTATAGATGAGAGGTTATTCAGATGTTCTGTTTTCTTTGTGAATCCGTTGGAGTATTTGTGTGGCTCAAGGATTTTGTCTATTTTATCTAGTCCGAAAGTCAGCAAACTTTTCTACCAAAGGTTAGACAGTAAATATTTTAGGCTTTGTGGGCCATAGGGTCTCAGCTGCAACTATGCAACCGTGTCGCTACAGTGCGACAGGGGATAATACATAAACGAATACATAATAATACATAAACGAGATAATACATAATACATGATACATAAATGAGATAATACATAAACGAATGTGTGGGGGTTGTTCTGATAAAGTGTAAACGCAGGTAACAAGTTCGATTTGGCCGGCAGGGAGATTTGCTGACTGTCCAGCCAAGGTGTCAAGTTTATAAAGTTTGTAGAATTCCCTTACGATTCATTTCATATCTAGACACTCCTAGGTGGTGTCTGGTCTATCATTCCTAATGTTAATAATTTGTGTCTTCTTTTTTTTCTCAGTCAGTGCAGCTAAACTTTCATTGACTGTATTTGCCTTTACAATGAATTGGCTTTTTCCCCTCCTATTTCTTATCCACTTTCTGTTTTATTGATTTCTCCTCTTTATTATTTTCTTCCTTCTTAGTTTGGCTTTAACTCTGTTCTTCCTTTTCTAGCTTCCTAAAGTAGAAGTGTAGATCACTGATTTTAGACCTTTCGTATTTTCTCACCTGACCTGATTAAAGGTATGAATTCTTCTTTAAGTGCAACTTCAACTGCGCGCTGCAAGTGTCGACGCTTTCATTTTCAGTCAATCCAGAATGGCCGTTTTCCTTTTTGACCCGTGGGTTCTCTAAAAGCAAGTTGTTGGGACTTCCTAAAGGTGTTATGTTGCTGATTTCTAGCGTAATTCCACTGTGGTCAGAAACTACACTATGTAAGATCTCAGGCTTTTGATATCTATTGAGCTGACTTCTGTGGGCCAGCAGAGGGTCTCTCATAGGATTAGAAGCCCATGGTGTTGGTACGTCGAGGTCACACCTCGCTGCACCGGTGGCTTGGAACTGTTCCTGAGAGTATATGGTCAGCGATTGTAAGCCTTTTCAAAAGTTACTTGGCAGAAGCTACGTTGAACCACATAAAATTGTTCTTTTTGTAGCTTAAAAAGGGCTGACTATAGGCAGTTTCATATGATTCACCCTAATGGAATGTTTCTTCTCAGTAGCCTTTAGGGACCCTATCTCTTCCATGGTCGGGTTTGGTTAGGTCTCCAAAGGCCCTCCGGTTGATTTTTCTTCCACGAATGGAATGGGGGGAAAGACAGACCAGACAATTTGGCAGGAACTTTGTTCCAGCGATTGAAAAGAAAAATGGCAGCAAGGAAAGACATTTCTTACATATTGCCTGCGGCCAGTGCAGCCGAGACTTCAGTCGCGGTGAACATGGGGGCTCTGGACCCGAGCGCGTGAGGATGCAGTCGAGGAGGACCTTAGAGCATCCTGTTAGATTCCACACCCAGCCCTGGGGGAGGCGAGGGAGGAGGAATCCCGGGCCAAAGCTGAGCCCATAGATTAAGAGCATTTAGAACCCATAGCCCTTTAATGCTGGGACATCCCTCACCGTCAGGTTTTGTATTTCCGTGGGCTTTGACATGTGGGCATGTAGGAGATTGCACTCAGTTATATTCTTTCCTGTGCCCCATAGAATTTTCCTAATGCCCGGTAAAAAAGAGATACTCAAGGTGCTGTCCTGAGTGGTGAGTGAAGAAACCTTCAGTAGAGGAAGCAGATGACTCTATAGTGCTTATCTGAGACTCTTACCGTGCTCATCAGCATCCTGACCTGCTAGAAGTCTCTGTGTAGACACAGTCTCTGCATCCACTTGTGTAAGTGGCCCTGGGGCCAGATTGGGCCTGCCTGTTTTCCTGGAGGGCTAGAGGTACCAGTGGATTTGGCTGGGGCTTGTTGACTCATCTGGGATAAGACCCCAAATGGAATTGTAATGGACTTAATCCAGGTGCTTTACCAGGTCGCTGCTGTTCCTGGGGTTTTGACTGAGCTCTTTTAACTTGCCATTTAACCTGAACTACCAGTTATGACAGTGAAAACTCTGTTAGGTGACTCATGTGAATTCTCTCAGACCACACCGGTCTCTCACAGCCCGGATTGCTAGTCCTCTGAAGCAGGGAGGCGTCCCCTTGCTCTGGTACTGGGAACAGGATACCATTTGGACCCATTTCCCATTACTTCCTTCACTGGCCATGACTTGAAGTGAAATGAACTGGTATTCAGTGAGCTAGAGTTTCCTCTGCATCGTTACAATTGCAACAGTGTGAAGTACACGATGCTCTCTTTGTTGTACACGCGAGAAGCGGTACTGGGGAGGCGAGGTTACTTCTTCAAGGTCACACGCCCAGTAAATGGCAGAACTGGGATCTGAACCCAGGTCTGTTTGTGTACGCAGCCTTCAGTGCCCTGTACTGTTCCCTGGACATGGAAGAGGCAGTGCAGAGGAGCTAATTGTGCTTTTGAAACCCTTTGCCCTCCTGTTGTTCAACTTCTCTGGAAATAAAGACCGATTACAAATTGACCAGTCCTCTGGCAAGGCTGCAACACTAAGAGGGGCGGGTGGGAGGCAGAGCACTTTCTACTCCTTGGCTTTCTTGTGGCCCATGGTGGGATTACTCAACTATTCATCTAGTTTCCAACAGATACTTACTTAGTACCTGGTATTGGTATATCCCAGATACACCATGATCTAATTGCTGATCATCTAATCTAATGGCTGATTGTCAGGAAAAATTAGGCAGTGATGGCGAACAAAGGAATGAACTAAAACAGCCGTTTTCTTAAATGTTTATTTCTTTATTCTCGAGAGAGAGAGAAAGAGAGAACACAAGCCGGGGAGGGCCGGAGAGAGAAGGAGAGAGAGAATCCCAAGCAGGCTCCATGGTGTCAGCAGAGCCCAGCATGGGGCTCGATCTCACGAAGCATGAGATCATGACCAGAGCTGAAATCAAGAGTCGGACACTCAACTGACTGAGCCCCCTAGGTGCCCCTAAAATAGCCATTTTTACCATTGGAGCCGGCAGGGGTGGGCGGGAGGAAGTGATGTGCATTTCTCCCACCCCTTCACAGATTTCTCCCTGAGTTGTGGAAATCACCAGAATAAAACTCCATTCACTGGAGAGAAAAGACTTTGTGTCAATATTGGGCCATCTGGTATCTAAGAATATCGAAGCCTTGACCTTTTTTTTGGTCCCTGAGCAAAGCAAATGCAAATGCTTGCCGGGCATGTCCCCATGAGGCTGAAAACCGTACTCTACTCTATTTCTGGGAGCTGCCTGGTACGCAGGCCTATTTTGTTTGTAGGATGCAGGGATGGAGCTGTTCTGCAGTGGACATGTTCTCTCTGCGACACGCCGGTGCTCTCCCATAGTTCCATTTTGTCATTTTCTCCTACTTTCTTCTTTTTTTTAATGTTTTATTTACTTCTGAGAGAGACAGCATGAGCAGGGGAGAGTCAGAGAGAGAGGGAGACACAGAATCTGAAACAGGCTCCAGGCTCTGAGCTAGCCGTCAGCACAGAGCCTGATGTGGGGCTCGAACCCATGAACCGAGAGATCATGACCTGAGCCGAAGTCGGACGCTCAACCGACTGAGCCCTCCAGGTGCCCCTCTCCTACTTTCTTCACGTGTTGTTTTCTTTTGCTGGTAAAGGAGTTTCATCCAAATCTTTGTAGTGAAGGAACTTCTTCATTATAACTATGAAAACTGAAAACAGCAAACGCTACCCAAGAATTAAAGGCCTTTGTATTTTTCGACCTGATGGGTTACGTTTGTATTTGCTTTGCATTAATTCATTGTTTTGTACACTTCTCATTATGTGTGGTATCCGCCACCACAAAGGCGAAAGAAAAGCCAGGAGGAGTTACATTAAACTGTTAACATTGCTCACATGTAGAGGTGGAAAGAGGGAGGTCTTTTTCTTTTTTCAGACTTATTTTAAGACTTGTCTCTGATTCCATGCATTTATTTCATGCAGTGAGCATCATTCTCTCTGGGTGAAGGGTGAATCGATTCCTCATTTAGAGGAAGAAGATAGTTCTGTCTTGATTTACCCTACTTCTTCGTCCTTATGCGTTCTTCTCTTTGCCTTTTCCACTGAGTACATTTGTTATTGCAGACGCTTTTATGCTAGAGTTAATCTTTCAGTCTTCCTGAGAAACTTGAGCTTCCAGATACATTCAGACGAAGTATTATGACCATTTGCAGGATCTTCCAGAAGGAATTCTTGCGTGGGAGAAATTACGGTCTAAACCGCGGGTCAGCAAATTATGCATGGTTTCTGGGCTGAATCCTGTCCACTCTGGCTCTTTATAAATAAAGTTTTATTGGAACGCAGCCACACCCACTCGCTTCCCTATTGTCTATAGAAGCTACAGTGGCGTGGCAGGGTTGAGGAATTGAGACAGAGACTGTTTGGTCCACAAAGCCGAAAATATTTACAATCTGGCCCTTTGCAGCAGAAGTTTCCCAACCCCTGGTCTAAATCAGTAGTTCTGAACCCTGGCCACAGGGTATAATCTCCTGAGGGGCTTTTAAAAACTGCTGCCCAGGCCCCACTCACAGAGATTTTGATCTAATTGGCCCCAGGTGGGGCCAGACATTTTTTGGTAAAGCTTCCCAGGTGAGTCCCAGAGTTGAGGATCTACGGGTCTAGACTGGCTGTGATGGTCTCTTCCAGCGGCAGGAATAGGGCTTTGTGACCCCGGCTTAGGAGCTACCAGAAGTCTGCACCAAATGTATCTGTGGGTGGCTGGGAGAGGTGGCTTAATCTCCCGTGGGAAAGTGCTGAGCCACCCTGAATTCCTGGGTTAGGTGGTGGTGACGCTCGACCTTCTAGGTTATCAGTTTTGCCAGCATTCTTTCTGAGGCCTTAGGCCCATCCCACAAAGGCTTCATCCCGCAGAGGGGTTCTCCTCTACCGCCGAGGCTGATACAGTGGCCACGGTCTGTCCGTTCTGCCTTTTGTTTTCTCTGTGTAAGCGTGTTGGAGCTGGCCCGGGAAAAATGGGTCGCACAGCATTTTTCACGGGTATTAGTTGGCGAGACTCAATCTTAAAGGCGATTGCGGAGTGTACGTCTGTCGAGAGGTAATCCCCTGGTCCGTCCCAGAGGACGTTCCCGAGAGAGAACTCTCTGTCTGAGTTTGGTGGCGTCTTCTGTTACCTCTGTAGGTTACCTCTGAGCAGGCTTGTTTGATACTCTTTGTTCCTTTGCTCATGGCGCCTGTAAAAACAAATGTCATGCCCTCCTCCGTTGGCCTGGGTTACTTGCGCGCCTTTGTCCCTGCTCTGGTAATGAGTACCTGTCAGCATGGGAACTGTCGGGGCTTGCCATCCCGTCTGCCAGGGTTCTTCTGGCTTCCTTGAGCAACTCCTGGTAGTGCCGATGCCTGGAGGGGCACACCTGGTCCCAAGGGGCAGTCTGCCCAGAGGACGTCTTTGGAGAAGGACTATGGCCTTCCAGAACATGTCACCTCCCCCCACCCCCAGGGTGACCTTAGGTTCCCACAGCACAGCGGAGGCCTGTGTGTAACAGAGAAACGGGGAGGCACAGACGGACACATGAGCAGACGTGTTTTCCCTTTTCGATGCCCCGTAAAATCAAAATCCAAACTAAGTCCTGGGGTCTGCCGCGTCACGAGTGCTTAGTGCACAGCCCCCGCTCACCTATTGGGCAGTGGGCACTGGGCAGCCCGGGGTCCATTCCTTCCCTTGTTGGAAAAGCTAATCTGATGAAAGAATCTTGGGCAGCTGGCCCACAGGAGCCCAAGTTTCAGACCCAAGTCCCTTCTTGACTGATGTAGATCAAGTCACTGCAGACTTCGTCTTTGTTCAAGTGGGGTGACGTAATCGTTGTCTCTCACAAAGATTTTCCAAGAACAGATGCGATTAATGTGAAAGGCACCCTCCACTAGCAAGCGGCGGGAGTTGGCGTTGCTGTGGTCCAGCTAGACTGTAATCTCGGTCTCGCGTCACTACTGTACGCCTGAGTGGGCTGTTTAATCGCTGTGGCCGCTCAGGTCTTCAAGAGAGAAGAAAGTTACCAAGGCGAAAGTTGGGTCTTTATCATAAACCCTGAGGCTGGAGACGTGTCTTAACAAGAGGCATACTTTTTTTAAATGTCGTGGAGTGCACGCCGTGAAAAATGGAGCCTGGCATCCTGAGGTGTTCCTCGGACTGTCCAGAAAGGGGTTCCGTTAGACTTACCGGCAGATGTGAGGCACTAAGGATTTGTCTTTGTAAGCTGAGTCACATTATTAAAAGTTATGCCGGTGTTCACGACGCTCCTTCGTATTTGAAGGTAAACTGTGTTTTATCACTGTGTTAGGTACTTGAGTTGCCTTTTCCCTCGTCCCAGTCCTGGAGTTTTTAAATTTGAGAGACTGTAGCAAAGCTGACACGAATTCTAGCCTCATACGGAAAACCTGTTTTATCATTTGGGATGGTTTCAGCTGTAAGTGACAGAAAAGACCCACTCCCGTGTCACAGAACAGTCCTTCATCCGTGGAGTGGGCCTCCCCATCGGTGGGTTCGGTGGCTCTGTGAGACCATGCTTTATCAGGCCCGCCCCCCCCCCCCCCGCCATGACTCGGTACCCGCGGAGCCCCCCGGGGGACAGGTGCGCACCCGACAAACTGAGGGTCCCATTAGTTAGGAAAGAGAACGGGGTAGGGGTGGGGGGCGCAGGTTGCTGTGTATTTGTCCAGCTGTATCCTGTTATTTCAAGTCTCTTGGCTAATTTTCCCTATGAAATTGCATAGAAAAGGAGTTCTTTGGCAACGATTTGAGACCGTTATGTTACCGCTGTTTAATACTGCTGCTCATTTCCCCGGACTCTGGTGAGGGGGCTGCTTTCTCCCCCAAATGGGAACAATTCCAGGTGGTAACCGCTGGCATTGTCTTCCTCAAATGCAAGGTGACAGGTTGACACGCATGGGAGTGAGGGTATCTGGGTCCCAGTGGAAGTCCTTTTAACTCAGGTGTGGGGGGGTGGGGGGGACTTTGAAGTCCCAGGAGTTCAAGGTAGAGATTTCATAGAAATGATTCCTGACTCTTAAGGGCTTTGTCTAAGGTGTTGCTTTCAGTACCGATCTTAAAACGAAGCCAAGGAATCAGTCAAATGGAAGTTGAAGGGTTTGGAAATAGCTACTCCTTGTTTAAGAAAGAATTCCATTTTAGAAATATTTCACTCCATGTCTTCGAGAGATTACGATTCTAAATATAAGAGCATTGAGATAAAGTTGGCAGATTTATTTCTAGCAGATTCTAACGGTTTGAAATCCTGACTGTGTTAGGGACTTCAATAGTAAGTTTTTTATGAAAGTGGTTTTTTTTAATAGATTAGCTTTTATTATTATTATTATTATTTTAGAGAGAGAGGGAGCACAGGAGCAGGGGAGAGGGGCAGAGGGGGAGAGAGAGAATCTTAAGCAGGCCTGTGCTCAGCTCGGAGCCTGATGTGGGGCTTGTTACCATGACCCTGAGATCATGACCTGAGCCGAAATCAAGAGTCAGACGCTCAGCTGACTGAGCCGCCCAAGTGCCCCTGGAACTGTTTTTTTTAAAAGAGGTACCTGAGCTGCTCCAATTAACTTTGGATGTGGTTCTAGTTGAGGCTATTAAACAATCTTGCTGTTTAAGCCACTTGATGACTTTGAGCCGTCCTCTCTGATACAAAGTCAGGAAATGATCTTGAACTAGTCGCTAGCAGTCGGGCCCCAGTCATCTGAATGGCAGGCAGCCTTCAGTGCCCAGACCCGGGGAGTAAAGAGAAAGATGCTGGTGCTGCCGATGGGTCTTTGAGCAGGTGCAGTTAATGGGAATAACCCGGAGGCAGATGATAGTGGTGTGGGGTCGGCCATAGCCGAGACGGAGGCGCGCGCCACCAGCTAAGGTAGGGGCAGAAGTTGAGTCACTGCAGCGCAGAGGCTGATGGCTTCCGAAGCTTAAGAGAAAGGAGACAGAAGCATCAGGAAAAAGCAGTGCAGGGAGGTGAGTGGGGAGGAAGAAGTTAGAAGCGGCCACTAACTGCTCTGGCGGCGGAGACCCTGGAAAAGGCTCGTAGCTATCTGCACCGGCAGAAATTGGCTAACTGCGCTCAGCACACAGCTAAACAGCCTTCGTGTCCTCCTCACCCCAGGCACCGACTACTTGTAACGATGCCACGTCCAGTTGGAGAGCTTAGAGGCCGTGCTGTACCGGGGAAGACAACTTGCTTCTGTGGGGTGTTTTAGCTAACCCTGCAGTGAAACAAGCTGCCGGCATCAAAGTGGGGGTGCCGCGCTTTGCCCGGAATGCGCAGTGTGGAAGGATGGCTTTTCCCCGGGCCTGTCGGCTACTGACACATTACTGGAAAGTCACCTTTCTTTTTTTTATAAATCTTTAGTAATTGTTTCTTTTTTTTTTTTTTAATGTTTTATTTATTTCTGAGAGAGAGAGACCACGTGAACAGGGGAGGGTCAGAGAGAGAGAGAGGGAGACACAGAATCCGAAACGGGCTCCAGGCTCTGAGCTGTCAGCACAGAGCCCGACATGGGGCTCGGACCCACGAACCATTAGATCATGACCTGAGCTGAAGTCGGACACCTAACTGACTGAGCCCCCCCGGGCCCCCTTTAGTAATTGTTTCTTATGTCAAAAATCATTCATCTGGAGAATACAGATCTGAGGGAAGGAGAAAAAAAAAATCTTCTGTGATGAAACAATTGGGAATAACCACAGGTAGCTTTTGGATTCTGTCCTTCAAGTGACATCCAGGTGTATATGCATTTGAAAAGAAAGCCAAAATGGATTCATCCTGTATGTACTATTTACATACTTAGAGCTGTTTTCCGTATCAAAATCAACCCCCCCCCCCCGAGTGTTATCTGTGGTTTTTAACCCGAGTGATTTTGCATTCGAAGCAAATGGTTTTGATTTACCGACAGCCGTATATTGCCTCATGTGGAATCACATCGAAAGGCCACAGGCAGAAACCAAGCGTCAAGATCTGAGGTTGTGAAATGTTAATTCCTTACGAGCCGGTGCCAACTTGTAAATTGGAGACTTTGAATTAATTATTGATTCAGAAGTTCCTGTCTGTGTGTATTTATTTATTTTAAAGGATCCATTATAAAATACACTGTTTTCCTTCTGTTTAGCCTTCTCTGGATATTCGACAAATACAAAGTACGACCCATACCAAATTAAAGCAGAAATAGCAAGTCGTCGGGATAGGGTGAGTAAAAGAGCCCTCTCACACCAGAAGCCCCACGGGTATTCCTATGTAGCATCACTTCTGATGGTTCATTTAATGGTGGTCAGTGTGTCCAACGCTCATATTTTGGTAAAATTTTTAATTTCATGCATTATTATCACGTGTGGTTTTACCCTTCACTCTTTTCTAACAGGCGGAGAAAAGTTCCTTTTTGAGAGCCCAGCCCATCTAACAAAAAGCCGCCTGTACCCCTCTGTGTTTTTCCTAGAGCTAGAGTCCTCCTGCCCAATTCGAAAAGCTCTGGTGACATCAGGGCCTGGTCTCCACGGCCTGCTTCCCACTCCCAGTGGGATGCCGACCTTGACCCTCTGCGGCTTCAGCATCTCTGTTTTCCCCTGGTGGCTGTATTCCTAGAGAAATCTTTCCCACAATGGCGTTTGGCCAGAAGGTTCTGATGCTCCTTTCCCGAGGACACTGGGATTCTTTACATGCCCCCCTGTCTCATCCCTTCAGTGCCCCATGTTGGCCGCGTGGGAAGGGGGACGGGTTTGTTGCATTTGTGGCAAATCGTGGGAGACATCTTGGAAATGAAGCCTCTTCCGGTGTCTCGTGCCCCAAACCTGAGTGTCTCAGCACAGCAGTTCCCAAACCCCAGCACACCCGAGAAGAGCACCTGGGGAGGGGTTTGCACGTGTGAGCTGCCAGGCCCACCCCCTGAGTTTTATTTATTTTTTAAATATTTATATATTTTTGAGAGAGACAGAGCGTGAGCGGGGGAGGGGGAGAGGGAGACACAGACTCTGAAGCAGGCTCTAGGCTCTGAGCCGTCAACACAGAGCCCGATGTGGGGCTCGAACCCATGAACCGTGAGATCGTGACCTAAGCCGAAGTCAGATGCTTAGGTGACTGAGCCACCCAGGAAAACCGCATTGGGCAGCCTGCTGATGATAATGTATAAATCACTGCCTGAAAAAGAAACTAGTTGCTGGTCCCACATAGGCAGGAGCCTGTCAGGGACATGGGAGCTCCGCGTCTAAGTGAGGCTCTTCTTCCACGGTGGCTGTTCTGTTTGTCCGTGGACAGAAATTCATGGAGGGCATAGGTGACCCAGCGCATTGGAAGCGAATTAGGGGACGGTGTTAACACGAACAACTGTAGAAACGCTTCTCAGACCTTGTTTTCAGAAAAAAATATATATAATTTGTCTTTAGCTTTCCAGATTAAAGCGAGAGCTGACCCAGATGAAGCAAGAGCTGCAGTACAAGGAAAAGGGGGTGCAGACCCTGCAAGAGTGAGTTGCCTGCAATCACAGAGGGGGCAGCGTCCTGTGACGTGCCCTCGTGCTCACCTGTCGGGTGCCCGGGCGTGCGTCCTGAAGCTTCACGGGCCTTCGCTTCTCTGCTTTTCTTTACCCTCAGTCCTAAGCCTCAGACTCCTTTTCCCAGAAGATACTTGGTTCCTTTCAATGGAAATACCTGGGACCCAAGACCTTTATTTTGTATTTACGCGCATTCTCTGTAGCTGTGGCCGTCTAGGACACACATGGATGTTTACGTATGATTTCCAGTTTTGTTGGTTTCGGTCTCAAAATTTTTTAATTTCACTTAATTAAAAGTCAAATAAAATTCAGAATTTAGACCCCCAGCCTCCTAGCCACACCTGACCTGCCTGGCCAGTTGCATGTGGCTAGCGTAGATCTTCTCTACCTCGGTGCCATTGGCACTGTGGGCCAGATAACTCAGCATCACGGGGTGTTCAGCAGCATCCCCGGCTTTGACCCCCTGGGTGCCCGTAGTACCTTCTCACCCATTTGTGACAGCCAAAAATGTCCCTAGACATTGCCAACTATTTCTTGGAGGCCACACGTGCCCCTGGTTGGAACCAGCGGGCTGGTGGCCACCGCATTGCCTAGAACAGATAATGGGACATTTCCGTCGTCACAGAACAGCCTGTGGGGCACTCTGGTCTACAGACCTTCCTGTGGGCATCTTTACAGTTAGAACTTTATCCCGACTAAGAGTTTGGGGGCGAATTTCTTTTTTTTTTTTTTTTAATTTTTTTTTTAATGTTTTATTTATTTCTAGGAGAGAGAGAGAGACAGTGTGAGCAGGGGAGGGTCAGAGAGAGAGGGAGTCACAGACTGAAACAGGCTCCAGGCTCTGAGCTGGCAGTCAGCACAGAGCCCAACGCGGGGCTCGAACCCACGAACCGCGGGATCATGACCTAAGCGAAAGTCGGACGCTTAACCGACTAAGCCACCCAGGCGCCCCTGGGGGTGAATTTCTTTTCTTTTCTTTTCTTTTCTTTTCTTTTCTTTTCTTTTCTTTTCTTTTTTTTTTTGTGAGCTATATTAAGTCAGCACGTTCAGTGAACACAAGTTATTTCATCAGTGGTGATAACTGTCCTTCTGAACGAATCGATTTTCTTAAGAAAGAGTATTGTGTGCTTATTGGGCGATCGAGAGTCCATTCTCTCTCGATTCAGAGCCTGGCTTCTCTCACCGCACTTGAACATGTGCCTCATGAGACCTTCTGCGCCTGCTTTTCTCATCAGTCACTGGGGATTGTTTTAGCTCAGGCTGCTAGGCCGGGGGCTTCAACAGTAGACATTGACTTCTCACAGTTCTGGAGGCCACAAGTCCAAGATCAGGTCCTGGCAGATGTGGTATCTGGTGAGGGCCTGCTTCTGCCTTTTTGCCATGTCCTTCCATGGTGGTGGTGGTGGTGGTGGTGAGTTCTGGTCTCTAGGATCTCTTCCCGCATTGTGGGGGACCCCACACGCATGACCTCATGTAACTCTCATTGCCCCCCCCCCCCGAAGGCCCCATCTCTATATACCATCACATTGGGAGTTAGAGCTCACCTTGTGAATTGGAGGTGGGGGGGCAGTGCACCTGCCGCCACGGCAGCGATCACTGGGCCGAATTGTCCCCAGGGCAATACAGGTGCCAGCTCTGGTCAGCCTTCGGCGAGTGGCAGTATGGTGACTGTTCCTTGTAAGGGTGGGCAGCACGCCACGCCCCTGGATCCTGTGTGCTGATGTGGTGACCGTGTGTCAAACGTGACGTGACAGAGGTATTGCTCTTGATAGGGAAGTGATACAACCAGGGAAGTGTGGACAAGCCTAATTATCTCAGCTTCAGATAAAGGGTAATCACCGGGCAGGTCAAACCCTGATGTGTAATACTGTTTACTGTTGAGATTCGTTTTCTTAATCATCCAGGAGTGGTTTGGTTGATGATTTATTGGCCCATTTGTTTATGAAGGACCTATTATAGGCACCAAGGGAGATAGAAAAGGGAGCTGTGTCCTGCCTGGAGCTGGGTCCCGCTTGGCTTTCTCTGGCCCTGAGATGTGACCATGCCCTCTGCAGGCCCGGCCACACGGTGGATTTTGATAATCCCATTCACATGCTCAGTGCGGCCGGGAGTCCTTGAACCTTACGGTCAGCCTTTTGCTTCTCTGCCATCTTCCAGCTGTGCACAGTCTCGTGGGATTTCAGTCTGCAGCGGGAGTTCCTTTAAGGAGCCCTAGTCCGTATAGCTTTTTTAAAAAGTTCTGCGTAAGCAAAGCAGTCCTTTTTGACATCGGCCACAGTTTTGTTCCTCATCTTGTCCATTTGCTACGGTGCTTCCCAGTGCATTGATTCATGTTCCGTCATCTTACACATAAAGCCCAGTCACCCTCCAGATCCTCGGATGCCTGCTAGGGTGCATCTGTGTGTGCTGTGGCCACATTTTCTTGTGTCGCTTCCACTAAAGGGCTGGATAAGAAACAAGCAGGATCAAATAAATTAATCTGGAAGGTCTTCTATACTTACTAGGGTAAGTTGAATCAGAGATCGATTTCATTCTTTCCCTCGGCCACACAGTAGCTTTCTGTCGTTACCAGGGAGAATCCACAGTGTCTAGATAGTACCTAACTTAATGCTAGGCATTGTGCCAGCCGGAGAGTGCAGCTAGTTCAGTTCTCATTTGGAGAGCTCCGGGGAAGGTGATAGAGGTTCAGGGTGGTTCCGGAACACCGTGAGGACACACAGGACCCCTGAGCCTCAGAGGAGAGCCCTGCCCGGCACCTTTCCCCGCCGGCCCTGGCTTCTGTAGCGGGATTGCTGGCCCGGTGCCTGTCCCTCTGGCCTCCGTCCCTCTGGCCATCTCCATTTCTTTGTGTGAACACACAGGTTCTATTGCAACAGCAGGCAATGACTGAGCACTAGAAAATAAAGGTGTCAGGGCTCAAGGGACCCCACATCTGTAGGAAGTAAACTGATCACTTGTAGTCGAACTAATTTCAATGACAGGAAGAGGTGGCCTCGGTTTCTCCAGGTTTGTTGGATGGGAAGCAGTCAGTGCAGGCGGAGCTGTTACTTCACCCCAGCGGCTGGAGTGGAGTGTGGGTTGTGCTCCTCAGAAGAAAAGGGCTGCTGCTCCTTGTATTTGCTCTCCGCTTTCCTCAGCAAGGCCTCCATGGGGGAGTAGTGAGAGTAGACATGTCCCTGCCAAGGGGACGGTCTTCACCCCCTGCCAGAGCCCGTGGGGATGCCTGCCCTCCCCAGGAGTGGCATGGGAGAAGCTTCTGGATCTGGCCTCGGTCCTGGGGGTCTGACTCGCTGCGGCTGTCCAGGTCGAGCTGGCTCGAGAGGCGGCTGTATTGTCACCGTACATGCTTGGTCTGTCCTCACAGGAGGGACAGGAATCACAGGCACTCGTGCCGCGCTTAAAATTCTTTGCGAGTGAAAACTATTCCGGTAGCCTTCCTCTGAGTTATATACACTACATAGGAGACGAAAACAGCCTCATTATTTTTCTGGTATTGAGGATCGACTCTTCTGTCTCCATAGAATCCTGCAGATTGGTATTATTGTTGAGGAAATTTTGGAAACCTGTAAGCATTGATAATGCGAGTGCCCTACCCCTACCGTAAACTCCTAACTCTGCGCCCAGATAATACACAAGCTGTTATACGTGGAAGGGCTTCTCGGATATTATTACCAGCACTGATTTAAGCCAGAGACCCTAGCTTTTCCTCCAGAAAATTTTCTGCTGTTCTTGCTTCCCAGAATATCCGGTATATTTTCCAGAGCACCTCGCCAGGAGTTTAGCCGCTTATAACATTTTAAACTCTTACTTGTTTATCTTGGTGAACTTTCCTGGCTAACAAGGAAATCCATCATTATGCTTGGGTCCAAGTGAGGAAAAAAGAACCTTTTGTATTTTTTTTTTTTTTAGGTCTATGTATGTTGTTAATTTTTGTAAATGGGAGCTGGCCACGAACACAGTTTCTGGGTTAATGGTCAAATCGGTACGTGTGTGTGTGTGTGTGTGTGTGTGTGTGTGTGTGCGCGCGCGCGCGCGCATGCATGTGTGTAATGTATATAAACTTTTAACGATGGAAAATGTCAAGCGGACGCAGGAGTGGAGAGAATAGTATAATGGAACCGTCCTGTGCCCTTGACCCCACTTCAACAAGTCACCACACAGGGGCCAGTCCTATTTTGTCGGTCACCCTCCTACACCCCCGAGACCCTGCCTGCCTGATTGAAGCAAATCCCGGAGCCCTATTGAATCCATAAATAGCTTTTCTGAAGCTATGCATCCTTTTTGAAAACGCAACTATAATACTGGTTTCTCACTTAGTAGTCCTCTCTTAACATCATCCCCGTCTCCAGCAAGTTTCCCGTTTTTCCGTTTTGTTGGGTCCAGGCTCAGAGAAGGCCCACACAGTGTGTTTGGTCGCCGTGTCTCTGAATCTCTCCTCCTCTGCACTTTGTTTTTTCTTACCTTATGACGACTTGCTGAAGGAACTAATTTGCTTGTCCTGTAGAATTTTCCCTGATATCAGATTTTGCTGCTTCGGCGCTCACGGGCTCACTTAACACATTCCTCTGTCCCCTGCTACGTACGCAAGCTCATGTAATTAGTTAGAGAGACTTGATCTGATTTGGGTTCGGGCCCTCCTTCTATTCTTTTCCGCGGGGAGGGGGCTAAGTATGTTTTTTTCGCTGGTGGTGGCGTGACTCCCATCGGGAGGCGTGTGCCCTCTCCAGCCGTCTCTTTTTGTGACGTGGAGTTTATCGACGGGTCCTGGCAATGTCAGCCTCAGTCGCCCATTTGTAAAGTTTCCCGTCAGCTTTACACCTGCTACCGTGCACGTGTGGATAGGAAGGAGTTCAGGAGAAGTCCCCAAAAGTGGGTGTGCTGGGCCAAAGGGTAACCACCCTGGTCGTATTAGGAGACGTGGCCAGATCCCTCTCTTTACGGATTGCACCGTGTGGCCTTCCCACCGCTAACAGGTGAGTTTCTGTTGCCACGGCGCTGCCACGAGAACGCGTTGTCTAGCTTTCCGCATTGTTGCCAGGCCCAGAGGCGAGAGAGAGAGAATCTCAGTGTGGTTGTCCTCTGCATTTCTCGAGGCTCTTTATAAAAATCTGCAGAAAATCAGAGCGGCATTTATGTGTAACGAACATCGTTCGAAAACTTGAGCTTTTCCAGTGAAAAGCTGCCGCGCTCCGCTGCCCGAAAGTTTCTGAAGGGTGTTTGGGAAAATGATCTCAGTGCAACTTGTTACTCCCCTCCAGGGGCAAAGGTGGAGGGTTCAGCAGCAGCGTGCGCATGGCTTCCTGAGGGGGCGGTGTGCAAGAATGCGCTGAGTGTGCCAGTAGGTGTGGGAGATTTCCCTCTCTCGCTACTCTAGATCTCCCGCAGATCTGGAACGTACCTCGTGTTGGATTCCGAGTTGTCCTGCAGCCAGAAAGCTCGTTTAACGTTGCTTTATCCTGAGTTTCCCACGCTTACGTGCCGTTGAAGGCTTTTCCTACCGTGACACCTGTAACGTCCCCGAGAGCTGGCGTGATGGCCCAAGACGCATCGGGGGGACTGTCCTGCCCGTCTTTTTACCATCCTTCGTTCTCAGTGAGCTGTTGCCACGCCTGACCCCTCGCTCCCTTCTCCCAGCTTCTGCCACGGTTGCTGTTACGGCTCACCATTCTCACGCTGTGGCCGTGGGGACTCTTCAAATGTCTCCTGTGCTTGTGGCTTTCTCTCTCACTTAGAATACAGCTCCCCCCCGGATAAGCTGGCCTCTGTCCTGACCTCGTTTCCCCCAGCGTTCCCCCCACGCCCCTGTGCCCACCCCCTGGCCAACCTGCTGGCGCTCTCACTGGAACTTGCAGCCGTCTGTGCCCAGAACACTCTCCCCCAGATTCTACTTGCCTGTTCCCTCCTTTCTGTAGTTTTCTGGACAGATGGTGTCTTGCCGAGATCCTTGGTTAACCACTGGACCTAAAAAGGAGCCCTTTCCGTCACACTCTGTCCTGGATCCTGGCTTCGTTTTCCTCTAAACGCCGATCGCTGCCCGCCCTGATGATTTATTTTTGTGGTCTGTCTTCTTGCCTAGCGTCATGCCACATGGGAACGAGGACTTTGCCTTGTTCCCTGCTAGGTCCTCAGGACCCAGAGGGTTCCCCTGGGTGCCGTGCGGATGGCTGCTGTTGCTGCCCCTGGCCGCTGGGAGCTGTGACGCGGTTCGTGTCACTGCTGGCCGCTGGCACCCCCTGGGCTGCCTGGACCATAGGAGGGCTGTGTACGTGGGCCCAATCACCTTCTCAACAGCTGCCCTCCAGCACTGCCTGGTCTTCTACGTACAGAGCTCTGTTGTGTTTTAAGAAATCCTGTTCCTTATCACTGCTGTTCACATCATAGAAAGGAGTTCACTAAATATTCCATGGGGCACTTCTTAGCCATGAGGTAATGTCTTTGCCTTGAGCCTCGTCATTGCTTGATGAACTTCTTCTGATTCGGGTGGAATGAACAAAGTGAAACCCATGTGTCTCCTTAAACAGGAGAGAGTGACTACACCTTCCCCAGCATTCGGTATTCGAATGATGCAGTATTGGATATTGGAATTCGCATTTTCTCTCCGAGGGGATTTAGCGTTTTCAGAAGAGTGGGATCGTTCGCAGAACAGGCTTAGACGGACAGCATCCCACTGACATAGCCCGTCAGGTACGGCCTGTGCGGAACCCGGCACCGCTCAGATAACTGGAAAGCCTACGGGGCGGGGGCGGAAACAGAAGGAGCGTTGTTCTGGCTGCGGGACGGGCCTGCTGCTCCACACAGGGCCCGCTGTTGATAGAAAGCTGCCGGAAGCCGTCTGAGGTGCCTTCAGGCCCCTTGCCAGGGCCAGCGATGCAAAAGGTGGAGTTGTAACAAAACTTCTCATTCTTTCGGGTTGTAATGCGTGGTATTAACACGGAATATCTGCAGCCGCCTGGCAGCCCTTTCCTTCCAAGCTGTGGGGTGAAGGAGCCATTTGGTTTTGCTTTCGCCAGTGCAGTGCCCTTGACATCTTAAATTGAACAACCGATAAGGAAACTTCGGGGCAGCAGGAGGTGGTGGTTCATCGGGGCTCTGAAATGCCTTCTCAGCCGGACTGCTGTCATCGCCCGAAACCGCACCTTCCCCTTTTCTCTTTGACCCTTTCTTTCAAAAGTAGACCGTGGAGGGCACCAAGGTTTCCTTTGGGGCCACATCTGACTGGCTGTGTGGGTGGCCTTCGGCTTTGACACAGTGTGAATTTGGAGGCCTTGACTCTGAGTGTATTGCTAACCTAGTGTGAGCTCGTGTGAGCGGCCCTGGTGGGAACTTCACTGTGCCCCTTCCTGGCTGTGTGACCCTGAGCACGTCACTTAACCTCCCCGAAGCTGCTGCTTCAAGATGTTGAAACGGAGAGACTGTGGTCTGGGTACCGGGTTTGGTTTTTTTTACACTGTGCCTTAGTCCATTTGGGCCGCTAAAACCAAATATCCTAGACCGGGTGCTTTATAAACCATAGAGAGTTATTTCTCAAAGTTTCAGAGACTGGAAATCCAAAATCAAGGCGCCGGCCTGGTCGGCTTCCGTGTTTGCTGAGAGCCAACTTCCACCCCCCGCGCCCCCCCCCCCCCGCCGCTCGTTCACAATATTAGAGCACTGATCTCACTGACTCCAGTCATGGGGGCTTCTCCCTCATGACCTGATCACCTCCCAGAGGCCCCACCCCTTACCACCATCACCCTGGGAGTCAGGATCCCAGCATGTGGGGGGAGGGGGGAGTGCGTAAACATTTAGATCATAGCACAGCGCGTCATACCTCATGTTTTTCCTAGCACTACCTTTTATGGACAGTTGCCGCCTTTCTGTCGTTTTATTTGCGATGTATCTGTACTTGGGCTCTCGATTAAAATTTAAAAAAGGAAAAGACAGTTCTTTGGCAGTCACAGATGTTACAATTTGCTTTATGAAATGAGATATATTGGTATTTTAGAAAATACCAACTCACTCACCACATCCTCTGAATTTGACCGAAGTTGTAGAGGGAATTTGAGCAAAGGGAGAAAACTCCCAAAGAAATGAATTTTGCAGCTGTGAAGGAAGAGGTTTCCTACCCTTTGAAGTTTTTATTAGGTGGAATTTATCACAGTTGGAAATGGGAGTGGTTTGAATTCTGTGAGGCATCGCCTGCCCTGATAAAAGCACATGGGCCCGACCTTGGCCGCTCCGAGCAGGGTACCTGCAGAATCAAGGGGCAGCACTGTACTCGGCGATCCCGCGTAGGCTTGAGAATTGGGACACGTGGGTGACTCGCGGCGACGCTGCCAGATCTTAGCTTGTCACCTGAGGCCGCTGAGTTCATCTCTCTGAGCCTTGGGTTTTTCATTCTAAAATCTGAGAAGCTGCTGCGGAGATTCAATGAGGTGACAGACGCAAAGCGTGCCACAAGACCCTGGGGCCTAGTAGGTGCTTGGCACATCCAGCTGTTGTAATATACTAGTTATGTAATTATATAGTGTAATCAAATAATATATACTGTATAGAGTGTTCATGTAAGGTTATATTTGCATAATACATAATAACCCTTTCAGATCGGATGTTCTGTTATATAATATAAATATATGATGTATAGTTGTGTACTATGTAATGCAATACAATACACATTATACAATAATACAACGTAATAATGATATATAACTATTTTTACATAACGGTATTCCGTCTGAAATACCAGCATTGAAGATCATGTTCTCTAAGAGCTTTCACACTTTTTTAACGGTGGAATCTTTTTCCTTTCCCTTTCCTGCACGCGACATCTTCTGTGGAGCCAGAATGTGGGAGATGGAGCAGGGGGGAGGTGCTTGCTGAAGCAGGGGTGAGGACCTCCGAGCCCTAGACGGGCCCTCCCTGTAGCCGCTCCTGCTCCCCACGCCGGACACCCTCGGCACACAGTGGGGATAGCCATTCTAGACCAGTCTGCATTCTCCTCGAGATCTCAAGAGCCGCTTGGGTGTAGCTCAGGCCAGAGCGCAGGTCCGTGGCCTTGAAGTTGAACATTCGTTCTCCTAGGTGCTCCGCAGCGCCCGCCGGTGGCACCGATTACGGGGCCGCCGAGCCCTCTCCCCAAGGGCATTGTGGCCAGTTTTCCGGTGTGTGGCGGCCGTTGCCATCGTGGGGCCTGGTGCCTTGACAGCTGCTGGCTCAGTCCCCGGGCTTGCCGATGTGGTGGCCACGCTTCAGCTTTCCTGCTGCTAAAAGCCATAAGGAAATCACAGTTAGGTAGAAAGCTGGGGCCGACACGCGTAGCGTCTCACATCACAGCCTTCATACCGGGTGCGTGTGTCCGGACTTCTGTGGCTATTTGATGAGCTTTGATTTTCAGGCAATTGAAAACATTTCGTTCGGTGCACGGGAGGTTCATTTCTCCGCGTGAATGTCGGCGTCAGGCGGTGATCTATTTGCTGTATTTCTTGTTCTGGAGGAGCGGTAGACCTGGCTAGCAGAGGCGCTGGTCATTGACTGTTACGGGGAAATCAGACTTCCCCAGCCTTGGGGTTTTGTCTGAGAATGATGTAATAACCCTTTCCCACCGACTTCATCCGCCTCTGCGGGTCATTGGTGGTGACATTAAATGAGATGTATTGGAAAGTCTTTTATCAGAAGATTGGTACAAGAAGGCCTTATTCCATAAACGAGTCTAGCTCTTCTCTGTAAGAAAACTCGGGCCACTTCTTTGGCAGACGTGGTGCTGTGAGATGGCTGGCCTCTTACTTCCGCCCTCTGTGGGAGATGCTTGGTTCTCCGGAGAACGGCCGAAACGGGAAAACGCATGGCCAGGCTGTGCGGGGATGGAGGCGTGTCACCGTCGAATGTGTGGGGACCCGTGGCGTTGACTCCACGAAGAGGACCCAGAACCAGTTTTTGTCAAGAAGTGATTTGTAGCCAATGCAGTCACAGCAGTGGCCGGCGAGCCCTGAAGCCCGATTCCCAGGGGAGGGAATGGCTTCCTGCCTGGTTTACTTGTCCTTCTCTTATTCCAAGGGTCATGATGGCTCAGATCAACTCCGGGCCTTAAGAACGAGAGTTGGTGAATTATTTACTTTTTCTCCCACGAGCACACAGATTCAGCATTATCCCGATAATAATAATAATCACCGCGAACATCACACGCCAGGCCTTTTCCTGGCGTTTTCTCATTAAATGAGGGAAAGGTGAATAGGAGGTTTACAGAGGCAAAGTGGCTTGCCCAGGGTCCCGCTGTGGCACTGCAGCGTCACTGGTCCTCAGCAGCGGGCCAAGATGCTTTTGTGAGCGGGAAATCGGCGCATTTGGGCTGGCCGTTAAGGATCCGGATTCTGCGGTAATGTGGGCTAGAAGTGGTTTCAAACCGGAACCTGTGTGGTGGTGGATCTGGAATCTGAAAGGCCGGCTGACTACTTCCAAGAGACGGAGTGCGTGCCCTTTCTGGGTCAGAGTATTCCAACTGCTTTAGCCCTGAGGGTTTCCAGGGCTCAAGACTTAGGCAGCGAAGGCGAGACAAGGGACGCGCTGTGTGTGGGAGACGGCCCGCTCTGTGGAGGCCAGAGTCAGGCCTGCCCTCGGTCAGCACTCTGCTTCCGCCACCCAGAAGCAGGCCTTGTGTGCCCCGGGGGCAGACTGGCTGGCAGGGAGGGAGGGAGGGGGGGAGGAAGGGATGGAAGGAGGGAGGGAGGGAGTTTGAATGGACGGAATGACAGATGAATGAATGGATGTTTGGATTGAAGGAAAGAACTGAGAAGGGGAGTAGTAGGAAGGAAGAGAGAAAGAGAACGAGAATGAGATAGAAGAAGATAGCAGAGACACAGTTTCCAATTTTATAGAAGGCATCGCTATTAAACATTCACAACTTTTTGCTATTTCCCATATGCTCTCCTTGAGTACAGCTGCCATTCGTCTGTTTATTTAATAGACAGCTTTGACCGCTAACCCAGATGCGGGGGGTAAACAAATAAGACATGATCCCCGTCTCCGAGAGGAGTTTCAAATCTCAGGAAATTACTTAAGCCAATGTTTGTCGCCTGATCATTAGTAGAGGTCATGGGAATCCTGAATCCAAAGTCCTCACCTGCCTTGGATGCTCCTGGAGCAAAGGAGACCGTCCACCGGCCAAGTCTCATCTCTGCTTGCTTACCGCCAGCGAGGAAGGTTTTATGGGATGTTCGTTTTTCTTTGCCACAGCAACGCTTTTAACGGTTTCCCACCTTTCTGTAAAGCTTTTGACTTACGTTGTTGTCGTCATCATCTAATGGAATGTCAGAATCTCGCATGGAATGACTTACTTTTCTTTCTTAACCAGGATCGATCGTAAGATGTCAAGCGCTCACACCAACTACAAACTGGCTGAGGCACAGGCCATCATGAGCGAGCTGCGGACCATCAAGAAGGCCATTTGCACAGGCGAGAAGGAGAGGCGGGACCTGATGCAGGTAGGGGCCTGTCGCTCTTCAGATCCCATGTCCGTTTGTCTGCCTGCCTCCGTGTGGGTCTGACTTTTATTTGAACTTTTAGGACGATATGTATTTACCATATATATTATGTTATATATTTATTATATATACAACTCCTATATTTTTAAATACATGCATATATATCACATATGTGTATATATGTTCTTCCTCTGTGTATATTTACGTATGCTGAATATTGAAATGTTTCCCAGTACGGGTATTAGTGGTTCGTGGGGCCGCCATGACCAAGGAGCACAGTCTGGCATAGAACAACAGACATTTCTTCTTCCAGAGCCTGGAGGCCAGAAGGCCAGGGTCAAGGTGCCATTGGGGCCCCGCCATCTCTGAGGCTGTAAGGGAGGATCCTTCCTCACCTCCCCCAGCTTCCGGTAGCTGCTGGCAGTCCTTGGTGTTCCTCGGCTCGTTGCCCCATCACTCCGGTCTCTGCCTTCCTTGTCACACGGTGCTCTCCCTGCGTCTAAATGTTCTCCTGTTAGGAGAGCGCCAGTCATTGGATTAGAACCCCCTCTAATTCAGTACGACCTCACCTTCACTTCATTCCATCTGCAAGGACTCGATTTCCAAATAAGCTCGCATTCACAGATTCTCAGGACTGGAACGTAACATTCTGGAAGACACGATTTAAGCTGTAAAAATGGGTGATGTGTATCGTTCACTAATCAAAATAATTTACAAAGTCTGTGATGAGCGTTCTCGCAGTTGCCTCCTCAGCCCGTCTCCTGTAACTACTTTTATGAGTATCTTGTATACCCCGCTGGTGTTTATGCAGACACAGGAGAGCGTGAACGCGTGTTCAGCTGTCCTCACGGGGAGTTCGGCCTCTGCCTGCCGCTCCCCTGCCCTGGCTTCCTCACCTAATGGTAACACCTTGTCTCTTTCCCTGTCTGTCCAGCACACGCTGCTTCGTTCCTTGACCTGGCCACACCGTACCCTACTGCGTGCGTACGTTTCAGTTCATGGCTGCGATCAGCGGAGCGTTACGCTGCTTTCTTTTTTGTTCCTCACACTTCTGTAGATTTTGTTATTGTTAGAAAAAGCTTGAGTTTTTGCGAATGGACGCACGCCGGTCTTTTTGCTTGATGCTGGGGTGCATTCGGATGCTTCTGTTATGGCTTTCATTTTGTGTTCAACACACTGAGTCCCTAGCAGGTGCCCGTCTAGATTCTGCAGAACGTAGGTCTTAGAAGGGCACATGAAGCAGAGCTCAGACTCGGAGGCCCAATGAGACAGGTGCACAGATAACTGCCTTGCATGGCAGTGCTTTCTAAGGTCAAGGGTCCAACAGACTTGTGGGTGTCCCCACGGTGGCCACTGAGTTGCCCATTCCTGGGCCCTACCCCCGCCTGCTAGATAAGGCTCTCGAGGTGTGACCCACACATCTGTATTTTCACACGCCCTCTCCAGGTCATGAAAGGGAAATGATGGTCTCTGGGCGCTGATAGCAAGAACGGCTACTGCCGTTTACTGAGGCCTCTGAGTGCAGTGTCGGACGAGGTGCTGTATGGCTGTTGCCCATCCAGCGTGAGCCCAGACCCCAGGAGTGAACCGAGTGGCGTTTCACCGCGGGGGCTCAGAGGCCCTGCCTCCCGGAGGTTGAACTCATTGCTCTGCGCTGGCCTAGCCAAGCGTGCAGGGCGGGGGGCAAGCCACCCGGTCGCCTCGAGTGGGTTCCCCACCATGGAGGCTGGAGATAGAATTTCTAGAAGAAGCTTCAGGCCCCAGCATCTTCTCTGAGACGCTCCTGGGAGAGGCCTGAGCAACATCCTCTCTAGTAAAGTCAGAGAAGTTTTGTCTTTCTTTTATGGTCTTCATGATACTGGCCCGTTCCAAGGTGCCTCTGTCTAGAGCCAGAGCCGGTTGCGTGTTACACCGTACCTGCGCCTCCTAGCGTCTGCAGAAATGTCTGCTGAAGATAAGTGCATTCAAAGGTCTTCTGAAAGCTTGTAGGGAATCCCATTGCTCTCTTTAACTTTCACCCAGAGGGGTCACACACGCCAGAAGACATACTTACTCTAGTTTTTGGCCAACTGGCATCACATGCAATGACTCTCAGCCGGGTACAATTATGACTGAGAACCCAGATTATTATAAAACTATGTAAGCGTCATCTGGGAGTAGCTCTGCTTCTGTGTGGTTTATAAAACTCTCAAGGTGGCCTTCATCTCTGTCAGACTCATTTATTGATAGAACATTTTGGATGGCAGTGCTCGCCCCCACACTTTATTGAGGTACAGATGACCAAAGTGCATAAACTTACGGTGTACAACCTAATGGTTTGATTCATGTGTATAACGTGGAATGATTACCACGATAGTTAACACATCCACCGCCTCACATATGTACCTTGGTGTGTGTGTGTGTGTGTGTGTGTGTGTGTGTGTGTGTGGAAGACTTTAAGATCTACTTTCTTAGCTTTCATTACGTGACACAACATTGCCGACTGTCATCACCACACTGTACATTACAGCCCTAGAACTTATTCATCTTCTAACCAAAAGTCTGTGCCCCTTGAACCCTCAGCCCCTGGCCACCACCATTCTACTCTGATGCCGTGAGTTTGGCCTCTTTGGACAGAATGATTTTTTTCTTTAGGAAACATGAGGGTTTAAAAATGGTACTCTGGCAGTAGTCTGCGTTATCCACACGCTGGCAGGGGGGCTCAGTCACGGTGTGACGTAAATGCCTAAGAGTGCGCATGGCAGCCCACTTGTCGTCTTCACCTGCTGGGGCAGGGGTGGGGTGGGCTGGGCCAGCGCGAATTCCGGCCCTCAGAGGGAAGGGAAGCATCACCACCTCTGTTCAGGCGGCCTGTTTCTTCCTCCTCCAGAGCCTGGCCAAGCTGACCGATGGCTTCAGGAACAGCTTCTCCCTCACCGACCCTCTGCCGGAGTTCCCTCACAGCCCGGGTGTGCTTGGCGAACCTTTACCTCAACAGTTCTGCGACGCTGGGTCTCAGACCGACATCGTCGGAGAGGTACACCAGGAGCCGGGGGTGCGGGCGGAGGGCCGCGCGTGCCAAGTCGGACACTTAACCGACTGAGCCCCCCAGGCGCCCCTAGATTATAAATATTTTAGACCTTTGCCATAACTATCCAACTGTGTTGTTAGAATGCAGAAGCAGCCATAGGCAGCATGTGAACAAATGGGCAGGGCTATGTTCTGATAAAGCTTTATTTTTAAAAGCAGGATTGGATTTGGCCCGTGGGGGCCCTAGTTTACCGATCTTTGGCGTAGCCCAGTGATTTTCAGAGGCTTTGTGGCTATAGAGCCCCTGGGTTATACTTTGATGCTACTTCTTATTCTTCTAAAAGAATGTCAGGAAATTGACTTGAATCAAAATTAATTTTGCTTGGGACTTGGAAGAATTTCATAATGCCCCTTTTGATAATTAGTGAAGCCTTGAGTTAGCCACAGAAACAAAGTTGGCAGTCATCATCCGAAGCAGGGTGGTGAATGCTAAAAGACACCGCTGTTGTAACATTATTGAGTGAGGTTTATTACAAATGGAAAACAAATGGGAAACAAGATGGCTTCTTTTTCTTAGAGCTCATTAAGTAAAGATGAGACCTCAGTGGAATGTGGAAGGCCCTCCCCAAAATGACATAAAGAAAAGAAAAAGACCTGGAAAAAGACCATTGACAAAAATTCTGGGTTTTAAATAATTAACTAGTATTTTGAAATTTAGGCAAATAGCATGTCTTGGAGTATACTGTGGTAAATAGTGACTCTTGTTGTCTTGGATGCCCTGCAGAAACAGTCCTATTTTGAGTTTTCCCCTCACTGCTTTCAAAAGTACGCTTGGACATTTTTGACCAGGCAGTTTTGGTTTTAATGACTATGGTCACCATCTGCATAAATACACACAGAAAAGAATCTGTAAGTCAGAAATGTCTGCTATTTTTGCCTAAAGGTTTTGGTGTGCAGGAACGAAAGAAGTACAGGGCTCCTTGAATTCCATGAATAATTGCTGTTATCATAGGTTAGACTTAGAATTTAGAGATTCAACTAGTTTGGAAGAAGCAAAGGTTCTCTAATGATTAGGTAAGACTTTCTAAAAATATCAGGTGGGAAGTGGCTGGTCATGCCATTGCAGTAACTTGAGCAATAAATTGTCATCATTTGTGAGTTTACTGGGGCTGACCGCTTCATGGCTGGGATCTCGTTAGTTGTTTCCATGTCCTTTTGATAGGGGGAGAATCAAGGTGCCGAGTCAAGCTAAGCTCATGTAGTCAGGTCTGTCTGGGTTTCAGTCAACATTTCTGATGTCTAAACCCCTATTTATATCATGTAGTTATAAAAAAGGATATTGAAAGGCCATAATTGGATTAGTGGGCTGTTGCTGTCTAACAGATTCCTCCAAAACCTAGCGTCTTAAAACAGCACACTTCTGTTATCTCAGACACTTCTACTGTGGGTCAGGAGTCTGGGCGGGTCCTCTGCTTCAGAGGCTCTCACGAAACTACAATCAAGGTGTCGGCCAGGGCTACAGTCTCATCTGAGAACTAGACTGGGGAAGGGGCCACTTTGAAGCTCATGTGATTATCGGCAGGATTCACCTCCCCACGGGCTGTGGGACTGAGGGTTTCACTTCTTTACCATACGGACCTCTCTGGCACCGAAGCTTACTTCATCAAAGTGTGCAAGCAGAGAGGGTCTGCTAGCAAGATGGAAGTTGCTGTGTTCTGTAACCTGGCCACAGGACTGGCTTCCTGTCATCTTTGTTGCATTCTATCGGTTACAGTCAAATCGTGGCTCTAGAGCACTCTCAAGGGGCTCACACATGGGCCAAATCCCAAGAGGTGGAGACTACTGGGGACCATCCTAGCCATCTGCGTACCTGGCTTAGTTATCACTTTGAGTCATCAGTTTTGTGGGATGGGTGTGGACATAATTGGCTATACTTTTTGATCCCAGGACTTTGCAAACACAAATGTGTACACACTGCAGGCCTAACGTTGGGATTCGGTGGTTGGGGTACATGCTCCATAGGACCTGTGAAGCAGGAGCCTGCTGGATCCATTGGGTCGTAGGTTTCTCCTTTTTTGACCAAGATGCCCGTTTTGTTCTCAAAGAAGAGTGCAAAAACGGAGCTTAGAGATCTACAGAAGCATCGAGAAGAGGTTGAAGAAATATTTACTGGTCTTGACGATGGGTCAGCTGCAGGAGTCTCTGACAAACAAGGTGGTGAGGTGACAAGTAGCTTGTTTCCAGCGTAGATGGTTTCTGGAGATGTGACACTATAGCTCTTGTGTGTGTGTGTGTGTGTATAGAGGGGGGGTGGGAGAGAGAGAGAGGAAACCGTGGGGAGGGGCATTGGATGAGGCTGTAAAATGTATAAAATTATGACGTCTCATCAGAGAATGCTCAACCCCCTCCTAAGGCGTTTCTTCATCTCACCATTCAAGACAATAAAGATAACGACATTTCTACTGATGTGTATATCAAAACTGGTATTGAAAAACTCATCACCAATCATTCAGATAGAATATTTTCAAATATTTGCTGACACGAAGTTAGTTTAAAAAAATGACTAAGAGGCTCTGATATATGGTCTAGTTAAGGTCAGATCTACAGATCCACAGAGAGAATCGATTTAATGAATTGGTGTCATAGATTTCCAGGAATGAAAGAAGAAGTAACCAAAGTGAGGGACGATTATCTCCCACGCAGGTCTTTTTGTTTGTTTGTTTGTTTCATTTTAGGAATTTGTTTAGTTCGGTGTAATTGGGGTGGAAATATTTAAGTACAACTAATGATCACGTCAGGGCACCACATTTCGATTCTGACTCCTAAGGTGATGTGCCTCAATCCAGGCTTTTCCAGACCTTGCTTTATTTCCTTTTGACCTGGAGCTCTTTAACATGCCACGTGCCATTTGAAGGAGTCCTGTAGCCCATGCCTAACACAGCTAAGTCCGCCATCTTCGGATCGTGTGACTTCTCAGGAGAACATCACTATTCTGCATTTATTGAAGAATGACAAAATGTGCTGTACAAAGTGGGACAAACATTTTTGCCTTCGTATCAACTTTGACTAAGCAATTCCCTATTTTGTTGTTTAAACTTAATTTGTTGTTGTTGTTAGGAATTATACAATAGATGAATACCCTTCCACTGTTAAAAATAACCAAACAGATCCACCAGTGTTTGGAAAGCAGAGCCTCCCTGGCCCCAGTCCCAGCTTCTAGCAACCAGAGGTGGCGGCTGAGTAATATTTGGTGTGTTTTCCTTCCAGACCCTTGAAAAGTGGAATTTTTTTTTTTTTTTTTGAGAGAGCGAGCAAGCACGAATGGGGGAGGAGCAGCGAGAGAGGGAGGGAGAATCCCAAGCAGCCTCTGTGCTGTCGGCACAGAGCCCGACGCGGGCTCAAACCCACAAACTGTGAGATCATGACATTTAACCCACTGAGCCTCCCAGGTGCCCCGAAAAGTAGAAATTTAAAGACAAAATAAGAGCTTCTTCATTGTTGCTGAAAGTTGAAATGCATTTTCTGTTTTGAAAGTATGTTTTAATATGTGTCCCCCTCCCCTTTTTTTTTTTTCCTTCTGTTCCGGAAAGTTTGTCTTTGATGATAAGACAAGACTTGTAGACCGAGTCAGGCTTAATTGGCAGTATGAGGAAGCCAGAAAGAGGTAAGTAGCTCCTTTTCCCGATCTTGCCTTCTGCTTCCTTCCTTTCTCCTGTGGAAAGAGCTTTGGTGGAACTCCAGTGTGGGATCGTCCACTTTTTCCCAGAAAGCAGTGTCTCATAGAATATAAAATCAAAGATCTTCCTTTCCACGTAAGCTTCTTAATACCGACAGGATTTCACGTGTATTTAAAATGTGAAATCGTCGCTCTTGTGAACAGTTATAGAGCCGTGATTTCATAAAGACAGAGACTGTTGGGTCGTTCAGGACCCCTGCCCTCCCACCAAGGCTTCAGCACAATCACCTTGTCTCTTATGTGTCCTTTCCGACTCCGGAGGGTAATGGAGAAAGCCACGGGTCTTGGTTTAAAAGCCGGGCTCATAAGGACAAGGTCAGCACATGCTAGCGGCGCGGGGTCCGATCGCATTTTGATAGAGAGACCAAACCGTAGCCACTCCTGTTGACCTTTGCTGTCAGTCGTCCACCCCCTGAAAATTGAGACTCGACCCTGTCTGTACATTTGCAGAACTCGTCTTTCTGTCCCCCGTCCCAGTCCTCACCACCGACAGGGGCAGGATTGAGAGGCAGCGTGCAATCCACAGAGGCAGGCGGGGCTTTTGGCACGCCACCCCCCCCTCCCCCACGTCCCTGGGCCCCCGCTTTCTGTATTGTGACCCTGCCCTGGCTTTTGTGCTCTCTTTTTGGAGCCATGCTTGCTTTTGTGCCTTTCGAAAAGAGCCTGAAAACCAAATCGTTTCTGAATATGTGCTTCAGAAAACTACGAAGCACATAGTTTTGAAGGTTTCTTGAGTCGCATATGAACTGTTTTCCTGGAGGGTGGGGGAGAAGGAGGGGAATATGCTGGGCCGGGGACCAGGGGGTCCTTTTCTGGACGCGAAATGGCTTGGGTCTGCCCGATCGACTGTAGCGTTCCTGGTGTCTGGAAATCCACTTGGTTGCCTTTGTAGAAAATGTAACAATAGCAACCGAAGCAGATCACATGACTCCCTGCTAGAGGGCCTGACATGGGCCTCCTGTTTGCTCGGAGCTCCTACACCCGCTTCCCCCTGGCTTCTCCCCGTGCCTGTGCGGTGGCCTTCACGCCTCCGCTCCGACCGCCGCCAAGTCCATCCGGCCGCGCTGCTGGCGGCGCTCCGTGGCCCTCTTGTCCATCTCCGTTCCTGCTCTTGAGCTCGCTGCCGCCCATCGGGGGCTGCTGTCCCCGGGGAATGTCCCTCTGCTCATTCCTGCATGTTTCTACTGCACTGGGCAGCGTGGGTGCCTGGAATTTGCTGCGCTGTATTAAAATGCAGAAAATAGATGGTTGCTACATTTAGGAACATAATTGTTACGTGCTCTGCTGTGACATTTTCTAAACATATTGAGTGATTTTTTTGTTTTCTAGAGATAGTATCGGTACACAGGGAGTAACCTTTTAAACGCAGAGATAATACATTTGGGTGAAAAGGCAAGTATTTAAGACAGATATGCAGGGGAGGACACGGAGCTTCATCAGTATCTTTTAAATGAAAGTAATATTTCAAGGTTTCTAGGACCGTGTTAGGAAGCGCAGTGCAGCTGGGGGGGGAGGGGGATCCTGGGGGGAGAGGGGGGGCCCTATGGGGGGAGGGGGGAAGGGGGTGCTAGGGTGAGAGGGGGGGTCCTGCCCCCATGGCTTCAGCCTTTGTGGGACAGCGAGGGCTTCTCAGGAACGCCTTTCTGGGCGGCACTGGCACCATTTAAGTGAGGACCTCCTGGACTGGCTTGCACGAGCGCTGCCCATCGTCGGGGAGCACTTTACCCCCAGGGGACGCCTGGCCCTATCTGGAGGCATTTGTGATTGTCCCGACTGTGGGGGACCTGCTATTGGCATCTAGTTGGTGGGGCCGGGCCTGCCGCTCCATCACCCTAGAATGATCCCCGCCGTGCATCCCCAGTGCCGAGGCCGAGAAGCCCTGGTGTGGGCTGGAGGACTGTGATGTCTTGGCGGGGCCACGCCTGCCGTCTGCGTGGGGGACCCCAGGAGCCCCAGTGGGAGAACGGGAGATCGTGCTGCTTTCTACGATTGCATGTGGTCTTTAACCTGTTTGGGAGATACACTCCTCCCCAGCTAACAGAAATCTGCGAGTTTATCAGCAGCTCTGTCTGGGGGTGAGGACCTCCCTCCACCCCCACCGGGCAGGACGTGCTGGGGCTGTGCGTGCACACGCCAGAGCCAGAAACACGTGCCCATGTATGCTTGTACCTGATGTACGCGTGTAGCATGCACATGTTTACCTACATGCACGCGCGCTTGTATTTTCCTCTTTGTTTTTATTACAAAAACAATACATGAATACGTCGTTTTTGTCATGGGCACAATCAGTAAATAGAGACTGCCCATTTTTCCCTTCTCTGATCCCACTTCCTACCGTGAATGGTTTGATGTGAAACCTTCCAGGCTTTTACCTAAACACGGAAATCAAGTAAGCCCCGTGTCGTTAAATACAGTACATGATGCATAGCTTAGGGCGCATAAGCATCACTCTGGATAGACATCTTCGATGGCTGCGGTTTTCCCTTCCGCAAACAGCACATCATCTCATAGGCCCCCGCCTCGCACAGGTGACCGTTTCCTGGACTCAGCAGTGAAGGGCGGGGGTCCGAAGGCAGGCGCACCGAAAGTGTTGATAGCCGCCACCGAATTGCCTACCAAGACGACATAGCCACTTTGCACTGCTGCGAATGGCAATTGAGAGCCCCGATTTTCACAGCTGCTTAGCATCGTGAGGCGTCTTTATTCCTCGTGAAGGTGGCTGGCGTAATGGGCACACGCCCTGCCACTTGTCCCGTGCCTCTCCCTGGTGCGTGCGGGGCGTTGCCTGGTGCGGGGCCGGGGCTAGGTCAGAATTTGTGTTTTTCCAGACAAGTGATCCTTTCAAAACGTGTTAGGTGCTATCATTCCTCTGCTTCGCATGGGTCTCAAGCATTGAAGGAAGCAGCGGTCGCTCCCCAGGGAACTAGAGACAGGGGCTCTGCCGGCCCCCAGCGGGTGGAGCCCAGAGATGCTGTCGAACAACCCACAGCGCAAAGCACGGCCCCACGGCCCAGACCTACGTGGCCCAGTGTGTCTGTGGCGCCTCAGCTGAGAGGCCTTACTCTCGGGCCGCTTATTTTGCTCCTACGTCCCCTACTGTGTTTGGATCACGAGGGGCCCCCAGGAGCAGGTTGTCCTAACCAGGGACATCAGCTTGTGCCCCGTGCCCTCCCCAACCCTGCTCCAGCCGAGCGGGCCCCTCAGGGTTCCGCAGATGTGCCGGGGCTCACGCCTGCCTGGCACGCTGCCGACTCCGTGCCTGGAGTTGGCAGAGCCGCACATCCCCCGCCCCCGCAAGATGTCCATGTTCTGACCCCCAGAACCTGTGCCTGTGTCGCCCTCCAGGGCAGAAGAAACTGTGTGGATGAGACTAGGGTAAGGACCCTGAGGTGGGGAGATGGTCCTGGGTGATCCGAGTGGGCTCAGTGTCCTCACTAGGGTCCCTGGAAGAGGGACAGTCAGGGAAGGAGATGCGTGGAGGGAAGCAGAGGTCAGAGTGGTGTGGGCCGCGAGCTGAGGCCTGTGGGCGGCCCCACAAATGGCAATGGAATGGGTCCTTCCCTGGAGCCTCGAGAAAGATCACAGCCCTGCCCACCCGTTTTTGGCTTGTGACTTCTAGAACTGCAGGATAACAATGCCTGCTATTTTGAGCCACCAAATCTGTGGCCTTTTGTTACAGCAACAAGAAGAATCTCACAGAGCGCCCTCGGGGCTCGATCCCACGAACCCAGCTGTGAGATCATGACCTGAACTGAAATCAGAGTTGGACACTTAACTGACTGAACTACCCAGAGGCCCCGAGAGTGGTTATTTTATTATTAAAAATTTTTTTTAATGTTTATTTATTATTATTATTTTTTTTTAATACGGGTTTGTTTTGTTTTTTTTTTTTTAAATGTTTTATTTATTTCTAGGAGACAGAGAGAGAGACAGCGTGAGCAGGGGAGGGTCAGAGAGAGAGGGAGTCACAGACTGNGAATTTGTTGAGTGCCCCGTTGAGTTGCCGGTAACTGGGTGAATGACCAGATGAATACATAAATGGAAGGCATCGGCAAATATCAGAAATCTATTTATTTTTTTTAATGTTTTATTAATTTCTAGGGGAGAGAGAGAGACAGCGTGAGCAGGGGAGGGTCAGAGAGAGAGGGAGTGACAGACTCTGAAACAGGCTCCAGGCTCTGAGCTGGCAGTCAGCACAGAGCCCGACGCGAGGCCTGAACCCACGAACCGTGAGATCATGACCTAAGCGAAAGTCGGACGCTTAACCAACTAAGCCACCCAGGCGCCCCAATGTTCGTTTATTTTTGAGAGAGACAAAGAGCATGAGTGGGGGAGGGGCAGAGAGAGGGGGAGACACAGAATAGGAAGTAGGCTCCAGGCTCTGAGCTGTCAGTGCAGAGCCCGACACGGGGCTGGAGCTCACAAACCGTGAGATCATGACCTGAGCTGAAGTCGGACGCTTAACCGACTGAGCCACGCAGGCGCCCCAGGATGTATTCGGATTAAAGGGAGGTTTGTGAAAGTAGAACTCCTAATTCTAAGTGGTAGTTTGATTTCTGGAGAATTCTCTAGACCAAACCACTGCCATCATGGTGACTAGTTTTGTGTTTTCAGCTCTGGGTCATGGAAAATGTACCCAAACAACTGCTTCTGAGTTTCCCGTCAGGAACATCACTTGGGATTCTCAAGGCAGACCTTATGATAGGAAAGCTTTCACATTATTGGTTGAAAATTTGAGAACTTTTCCAAGCTGATTTGGAGGAACGAGCCTTGAAGCAGTCCCGGTGACGCAGATAGTTCCTTATTTTTAACCTAAGAGCACTTGTTCCAGAACTGTGCGCAAACTGTAGCTGTTTCCATAGAAACACTCGCAGTCCAGATAGGAACAAAACATCGGATCCATCCAGTTTCTTTGTGTCTTAGCGTTTGTTGCCAGGATGCGTCCTGCTGTTCATCTGTTGTCAGGAACCAGGGTCGCATTAGGATTCCAGTTGAATTTGATCAGTCGCTTGGAGTTTTCCTTCGTTTCTCCAGTGACCATGTATCGGGGCTCGAGGGCAAGGGAGGCGCAGTAGGGAGAAATGCGGGTAAGCATCCTTGCCGCGCTTGGCGCCTTCTTCCCCACTCAGGCTGAGAGAAAGAAGCCTACAGATGTTCCGCTTCTCATTTAGAGGAATCGCTCTCTGAAGATCTGTACCCTCAAAGGGGAAAAGATGTGAGGGCAGGGAGGGGTTTGGGGGTTTTAATAGATTTTATTGCCCATCTGACCTAGATCTCAGCTGAGATTTTCTTGAACTTTTGCTTTTCATATACATGGATATTTACAAAAAGAAAACTGAGGAGAGAAAACATAAGCAGTATCAAATCTGTAGCTGCGATTGAAATCTGAAGGCACAAGGCTCAAAGCCGACACCACGTCCCGGAGTGTGGCGCTGCGGGGGTCCGTCATGTCTCAGCCATCGAATGGGACTGTGGCTTGCCTGGGATTCCATTTCTCTTCCAGAAAGCAACTGTATTTTAGGAACATGCAAAATTATGTAGTAGACTGCAGAATTGATACATAAATTGAAATAACTAAGGATTGTTCCAGGTATGTAATGTGTACCCCAGAACTGTGCCATATTAGAATTTTCCAGAAAAATGCAAACGATATTTAGGATTTCTGTGAATTGTGGGCCCTAAGTAGTTTCTGCAGCATAAATGCACATTTCCATTCATGGTTTAATGGTGCCTGGGCTGTAACAGAAAAGGCGTTCAGGCAAACACAGCGAGGGGAGAAATGATTCATATTTCACTGTGTCTACCTTAGGCCTGTTTGGGGAATGGAATTTGGAGATCACATAATAAGTATGAAGGCTGAATGCTTGGTTGAGGCTTTGCTTGCATTTCTTCTCCATCATGAGCACAAGGGCGTATACTTTAAAGCTTTTAAAGGCATTTGCGAGGGATGATATGTAAGCCATAAAATGTATTACCTGTCACAAATTAGAATCAGTACAGAATACAGTTGACGTACAGGAAATAAACCCTCCCCGATTTTAAGTTGCTCTTGGTCTCCCTTAAAAATGACCCGGGGAAAGTTTCTTTTTGGCAAACAGTCCTTGGGGCCTTGGTTTGCTTTCCTGTATTTAATTTCACTGAACTGATATTTCAGGAAAGAAAGCCTTTCTAGAGATTGTTTTCCTGAGAGAGTGCTCAGAGCTGGGATGATGGCACTCGCAGGAGTGGGCTTCCAGCCTTCCGATCAGCCACGCAGCGTGGATGTGGAGGAAGGGGCGCCGGATGTGACGCTGCATCTTGGGCGTGAAGTTGGTCTCCGCCAGTGAACCTCCCACACCCCGGGTCCTCCTGGCAGATGGCCTCTTGCGAGGCCGGCAGCACGGGGTGGCACAGCGGACGAGGCAGACTGTGGAGAAGGCAAAGCCATCTTGTCTGTCCCTTGGTGAATGCACAAGAAATCGCCGAAGGAATCCTTCTAGAGCTTTTGGCTTCTAGTGCAGACACACAGACAAGACACGTGTGCCACACTCTCAGCCCGGCTGCAAGCAGGCCCCAAGTGCCTGCATCTGGAGTAGGAAGACAGGGCAAGACATGGTGCTTTGCGATATGTATCTGTATTCTTCTAGATTCATAGATAGCTGTCAGATGACCAGGCAATCATTTGTATCATCGTGAAATGTATTTAAAATGTTTTTAATGTTTATTTATTTTTGAGAGAAAGAGAGAGAGAGCAAGACTAGGGGAGGGGTAGAGAGAGAGAGAGGAAGACGCAGAATCTGAGGCGGGCTCCAGGCTCTGAGCTGCCAGCACAGAGCCTGACGCGGGGCTCGAACCCACAGACTGTGAGATCATGACCTTAGCTGAAGTCTGACGCTTAACCGACTGAGCCACCCAGGCATCTCGTGAAACATATTTAAAAACACTATTATTCTTAAGCGTAGAAATGCTTGCTAGAGTTTAGCACAGCCCAAGCACCTTTTCCTGATGGGTCACCTAAAATCTGCTTCATCCGGATTTGGTTTCTGCTACAGAGGTTGTCCCTCGCCATGTGGCTTTGCATATTTTTCTTGCGAGCTGTGCAGAGCCACAGAAACGTGCTTCACTTTGGCCACTGCACGGGTTCTTTTATGCCTTAGGTGGACGGCCCTTTATTTTTATTTTTTTATAGTTCATTTATTTTTGAGACAGAGAGAGACAGAGCATGAGTGGGGGGGAGGGGGCAGAGAAAGAGGGAGACAAAGAATCCGAAACAGGCTCCAGGCTCAGAGCCTGATACGGGGCTTGAACCCACGAACCGTGAGATCTGACCTGAGCCGAAGTCGGATGCTTAACCAACTGAGCCACCCAGGCGCCCCGGTGGACGGCCCTTTAAAAGCCGGTGCTTTGCCTCTCTTCTCGCCTGTGATTCTCTTTTCCCCTCTTTTTTTTTTTTTTTTTTTTTTCCCTGATAGTGGATGTTATTTGAGATCTGCCTGGAGTGAGTAGGATTAGCTAGGATTGGCTCCTCTGCCACCCTCCCGCCCTCGGCAGCTTGAATCCGTGTAGAACAGCAGCTAACCTGTGCCTGGCCGGCCTGGATGGAGTCGCGGTCGCCTCGCGTGTACACCTTGGAGGCGCAGAGGCAGTGCTTTTTAAACCCTGTCTGCTTGTTGTAGACATATGAGCATTAGTACAAAGTAACACCGCTAACTTTAGCTGGGTTCAGAGAGGCTTTCCTGTGGATTGGGCAGGGAAATTAAATGAAAACTTACGAGGACACGATGAATTTGCTCATTGTCGTTCGGCCCTTTCATACTTATTCCTTGCTTTGGATGTGTCTTGATCTACGGTAGAACGTTCCAGAAATTTCATTGGGTATAATGTCTGATTTGGCACTGACTTATTTATGGGCCTCCTTGGAGTGTATTTTCCTTGGGCTTCAGTTATATGACTGCCATAAATTTTAATTACACTAATTAGACATAGATGGATGCTGAAGGCCCAGTTGGATTCCTAACCCTGTTCAGCTGCCTCTGTCATTAGTATTTGTCAGTGACATGACTTGGCACCATTTTCCGACACATTTTCAGGAAATTAGTTTTAAGTTGGGAAAGAACTTGCCTAATAAAGCTACTGACATTCAACTCTTTTCTCTACCTTCTTGGGGAATTGGACTCGACTAAAATGCGCACGTTTAAACTATAATTTGTATAGTCCTTGTTTAAACGGTTGGTTTTCGGATTGCTTTGGTGCTCGAAGAAGGCGTCTTACCCAGTACTCCGGCCACGCTGGCTAGCCTGCACGCTCCTGTCCAGCTCAGAGGACCCTGACCTGGTGCAGGGCCGGCAGCAGGCTTTGACGCGGGGACCAACGCCAGTCACTCGGCAGTGTCTGCAGGGAGCACGGTGTCGGGAAGGAGTCCGTGGCCTGGACCTGGCGGGCAGGATGCCAGCTTTGATGAGTGTGTGCGCCCTGGGCATGGGACGGGGTGGCCTCAGGGGCACCCCTGCCATTTCCATTTTAGTGAGGCTCATCACCTGGGAGTCTAACACGAGTCCCTAAGAGCTCCCAGGCCAGTCAGGGTCCGATGGACCAGGCCGGGCCGCCTGAGAGCAGAGGGTTTTTGAACTCAAGTGAGCATCAGAAGCACCAGCAGGACTCGTTAAAGTCCAGAGCGCCCAGCGCTGTCCCCAGAGTGTCCCCTTCGACAGGTCTGAGGTGGCACCCAAGGTCGCCATTTGTCACAAAACTGGTAATGCGGAGGCTGCCGGTCTGGGACCCCACTTTGAGAATCACTGCCGTAGAGACTACAGGGCTACGTGCCCCGGCTGCTGCCCTGTCTTCACGGCTCTCTGCGACCTCAGGGAAGTCTTTGGATTTGGGTTTTTGGGCATGTGTGCCAACATCTATCTGTCCTTCACGGTGCTGGGTTTAGGGCAGGCCCGGCATCCCTCGCTTCTGCCTGAGCACAGATAGCCCTCATGTTTAGTCACACTTAAACTTGAAGGGCCTCCTGCACTCTATCCTGGCTGTGAAAGCATCGCTCTGAAAATACAGGCCCCGTCTGTGCCGTTTAGTCTGCCTTCAGCAACAACTCAGGACACACAGCGATGTGCTCTGCTAAGTGAACGCATGGACGTTTGGGCCCGTGGAAAAGGGACCACAGAGTCACATTTTTACACCCGGGGAGTGGTCACGCCGATGCATTTAGTGAGGCTGACCGGTGTGCAGCCTCCCGATTACCTCACGCCGACACCCCCGCCTACCAGGGCCGACCCTCCCGCTCTCGGACAGTTGCGGTCACGTGTGTTCTCGGTTCCGTGCGCTTAGCCCTCACCGAGGGCCTGCTCTCTTCAAGGCATTTGGAGTGTCCCGTACGGGCAAGGTCTCTGGTGCTGGAGAGAGCAAACAGAACCACAAGACGTAGGTCAGCGGGCTTCAGGGGTTTTCTGTTCAGAAACACTGTGAGGGGTGCGCGGCTGTCAGGTTGTTTTGTCTGGGTGGTGTCGGCGGGTAGGCACCGTGGACGAGGCGGGGAGCCAGAAGCATCTCGCGCGTACCCTGCGTGGCGTTTAGCGACTGGTGACGGGGGATGGGGGGGAAACGAGCCGGTTCCATGCTGCTCTGGAACAGTGCCGCGCGGGAAACCACGCACCCCAGATGGCACGGCGCACGGGCATGTGGAGGGTGCCAGCCTTCCGTGAGCTCTTTGCAGCAAGCACGGCGTGCTCCCTGCCGCCCCAGGTCTAGGGCGGAGGACGCAATGTAAAAGACGTACGCGTTACCTTTACCAGCCCTCGTTTCCACATGCTTTACGTTTGTCACTCAAGGTTCACTTGGGGCGCTGACTTCAGTACTTAGTGGGGTGAGTTTCTAGAGTCCGCGTGATGGCGCTGAGAACGGGGGAAGGTGACGTGTTGACCTCTCTGGGCCCGTCTCTTGCAGAGTGTCGACTATCCAGCAGCAGCTGGCCCAGCTCGATAACGAGTCCTGGCCGGGTCTGGCCGAGGCAGACAGGGACCGGCTGCAGCTCGTCAAGGAGAAGGAGGCCCTGCTTCAGGAGCTGCAGCTCATCATTCAGCAGCGAAGGCCGGCGGAGGACGTGGCCCGGCTGGAGGAGGAGCGGGGGCGCCTGGAGGAGGAGGTGGAGCGCGCTCGGGCCACGTCCGTGCAGGGCGCCACGGAAAGGTGGGCTCGCTTCCCCGGGGAGTGGCGCAGGGGGCAAGGGCGGGTGGGGCTCGGCTGCCAGCCAAGAAGCAGCCAGAAGAGCTGACTCGGAGAACGGGGCCTGGGGCTCGAGATCGGTCCCGGTTGGTGGCACTCAAGGCGCGTTTCCTCGCCATTGGATAGAGAAGGGACGAGATGGAGGGGGCGTGTGCCTTCCCTTCTGTAGGACGTCCCCGCTCTGCCCGGGGCTCCCGACCTTCCTGGGTCCTGTTCAGAAGCCAGAGGGGGTGGAGAAGGGGATGGAGGGAGGGAGGATGGGGTCCCCCGCTTGGACTCCACCCCTTCACAGTATAGGGGCACTGTCCCCTGTCTGCAGGACAGCAGCCTAGACGGGCGTGGGGTTGCCAGCCGGAGGGTGGGGGGCAGGCGCTGGCACCGAGAGGAAGCCCGCGCGTTCCTGGCATTTCGGCATTGGGGCCGGCCACCTCCTCCGTTTATCTGCCACCTTGGATTTGCCCCTCCGGAAAGCCTGCTCGCTCTGCGGCAGCGGGAAGCCGGCAGCCTGGTGTGTGTCTGCACCCAAACGTGCCTCTCCTCGGTCTGCTCTGGGCTCTTTGCTGGCCAAGCCAGCACAGTGTTCTGTGTTCCTGGAGCACAGTGTTTTGGGGTGTGCGGGGTCTCCTGGTTTCCATTTGCCATGTGTGATCACGGGCTGTGCCAGTCGCTGGGTCTGACTTCCACGTTTCAGGGCTGTGGGATGGTTGTCTGAGGGTATCAGTTGAGCTTTGGAGAGCCCGCCCTATTTGAGAATCTAGCGGACGTTCAACTTCGGCATGTCGAGAGGACCAGACGCCGCGTCTGTGTGAGCATTCTCTGCGTGGACGCAACAGTCAGCTGAATGGTTTCATCCATACAGACGTCCTTAGACCTGTCAGTTAAGCCCGTTAGCCTGTTCTCTGTATGTGGCGGGGGCTATCGAGGCTTGGATAGTGATCGTTATTTGATAGAGGCCCGTGTGGTGACACTCGTGGCCGATGTCCGTGTAGGCGGGAAGTGCTGGTGTTTGGAGAGCCCGGCTCCTAGGAGGAGGCGGAACGAGTTCTGGTTTGCTTGAGACGATAGCGTGGCCCTGTCACTTCACTCAGAATAAACACGGAGTCGCTTTTGGATCTGAAAAGGGACTACCAAACTGAAGTGTTCACCTGTGCCCTTGTGCTTCTAGACTCTTCTGCTTAAATGTTACCTTCTCTACCCTTGGTATTCTGTTGTGTGTGCTCTGGCTAGGGGCGGCTGGGAGCTCGGTGGGTTGGTTCTCTCTTAGGGGAGTCGATTCGGTCTCACAAATGCCACCTGCTTCTCCAGACCCCACATCCATGCACCCCTGACTATTTTGCCCTCACCGTGTGGAAATCCCGGCACATGTGAGTGCTGTGGGCCCCGGGTACGAATCCACATATTCATGCGTTCATTCGGTGGCGGGCGAGTGCCTGCATGTGCCGGGCTGTCTCCTGGCCGGTGGCCCCAGTGCAGTGGGAAAAGTCCAGCTCAGAAATAATAAGGGAGAAAAAGTGGAAAGAAGAAAAAAATGATCTTCAACCCTGTGACAGCTGCTGTTCTGTTTTACTTGGGTCTGACTTTGATTCTATAGATTTTGGAATTGCGTGCATTTTGTTCTGGGACTCTGATTTGTTCTGAGGAATTCCAGTAGGTTACTGCGTGCTCTGCCTTTGAGTCCGTTTTCTAATCTAGCCCCTGATCCTTGCTCTCTGTTCATGCGGCTGTGCACCCCCACCCCCCCTGCCCCCTCTACCTGCTCCCCCCATCCCCCCACCCAAGTGCCCACCCACCCATCCTCCCGTCTGGCCACCCAGCCACACACCTGCTAGGCTCCCGCAGCGTATCAGGCACTGCTCGGGGTGCTGGGGGTACGTTTTCAAGCAAGGCAAAACCAGTCTGGGTTATCCTGGCATCTGTGACCTGGATGTGGTTTTTAGAATTTAGTCTTTCGAACCTAAATCGGTGTGGGGGACCTTACGGCCGAGATTCCTGTCGGGAGCATGCCCTCACTATCTCTGGAAAATCCACCAACGGCCCATTTCCTTACCTACAGGATTCTCCTTCAGGAAAAAAGGAACTGTCTACTCATGCAGTTGGAGGAGGCCGCCCGCCTCGCGTCCTATCTCCAGTCCCAGTTGAAAAGGTCGGTAACTGAATTATCGTGTTAGAACCACGTGTCCGTGAACTTCATCGTTCCCTTTAGCTTGTTTGTCCCGTACCAGAACTTAGAAGCGGAAGTGGTTGTAAACCCAGGGAGAAAAGTGCCTACACTGTATTTTCCAGAGGCGCTGCTCACACACGATTCGGGGACTATGGGGAGAACCGAACTTGGCTGCAGAGTAAGGAGTCTGAAGTCAACTTCGTCCAATGATTTTGTAATTTAAAAAAATTTTTTTAATGTTTATTTATTTTTGATGGGGGGCCGGGATAGGGGCAGAGAGAGAGGGAGACACAGAATCCGAAGCAGGCTCCAGTCTCTGAGCTGTCAGCACAGAGCCCGACGCGGGGCTCAAACTCACAAACTGTGAGATCGTGACCTGAGCCGAAGTCGGACGCTTAACCAATTGAGCCATCCAGGTGCCCTGTGATTTTGTAATTTAATCCACAGCTTCTGAAGCATGTCTGTCCATCTCCATATGCACATGGATATTTTTAATGATACACAGAGTTGTAAAATAAGCTTCGGGTGCTTAGTAATAGCTTCTGCTTACGGGTACTTACCGTATTGTGAAGCTTAAGCTAAGGGCTTTCTGTGTAGTATTTCCTCAGTTACTTCTCCTAAAAATGTCATGAGGGAGCAGTGATTATTTACCAGCCCCCAGTGAGAATGAAGGGGGTTCCGAGAGGGCAGACGGCTTGACTCAGCGGACACAGCTAGTCCGCATCTGAGCTGGCCCCGGCACTCGGACGTGAGTCTCTGATGCTAACTGCTGCTCTCCACTGACATTTGAAAGAAACAAAGGGAATATTAGTGAAGTCGCCTTCTAAATGCTCACAAGTGGTTAAAGACCCGCTCTGGCTCGTGGGAGCCTGGGGCAGGATTCTGTTCCCTCTGGAACAGACCAGCCGCTCAGCTTTGCAGCCAGGAACAGCGGGGCTCCGGCCCGGGTGTGCAGGCCGCTTGTCTCACAGCACAGGGTGTCTTTCGTTCCAGCCTGTCTGCCAGCACCCTGACCGTGTCTTCGGGGAGCAGTCGCGGGTCCCTGGCCTCCAGCCGGGGCTCGCTCGCCTCCAGCCGCGGTTCCTTGAGCTCCGTCAGCTTCACGGACATCTACGGGCTCCCGCAGTACGAGAAGCCCGACGCCGAGTGCGGCCAGCTTCTGCGCTTCGACCTCATTCCCTTCGACTCCCTGGGCCGAGACGCCCCCTTCTTCGAGCCCCCGGGCCCCTCGGGCTTCCACAGGCAGAGGCGCTCCCTGGACACACCGCAGTCCTTGGCGTCGCTGTCCTCCCGCTCCTCCCTGTCCTCTCTGTCGCCCCCGAGCTCGCCCTTGGACACGCCCTTCCTCCCGGCCTCGCGCGACTCGCCCCTGGCGCAGCTGGGGGACAGTCTCGAGGTGTCCGGCCTGGGCGCGCTCGACAGACTGCGGGCTCAGGCCTCGGCTTTGGGGGACGAAGACTCGCAGGGCACGGCGTCCCTCCAGCCGCACGGCTTCCCCGGGGACGGGGAAGGACCTCGCGAGCGAGGGACCCAAGCGGCTGCTGCTCCCACAGGTGCAAGTAAGTACTGATGAGCCCTGTGGGGAGGAGGAGGGTTTCCCGTTCGGGGAGGAGGGCGGGTGCGGTGGCCCGGAAGCCAGCGGGCGCTCTGATCCCATAGCGCGCTCTGAATTCCCGACGGTCGGTGGGGCCAGGAGGCGCGCACCTGCTGTCTGCCTGCGTGCCCTCCTCGGGGCCTCGCGTCCGGGTCCCGGAGGCGTCATCGTAGTGGCAAAGGCGCCTTTCCCGGGCGTCTGGCTCGTTCTCAGAACGTGCCTGTCAGGAAGGACGGGAAGGACCCCCGCCTTCCTCAGAGGCTGCTCTGGGGGTCCCGGGGGGCACCGGGGCCTTAGTGAGCTCCCTGGGGCGTGTGTGGCCGAAGAGCACGGGGTCTGCTTGTAGCCCGGGGCAGATGCCTCCTCCCTTTGTCCCCGTGACTTCTCTCTTCATCCCCCGGCCTCACAGTTTCCCAAGATATAATCTCTCAGACACGGGAATGAAAAGAATTGATGTAATTTCAAAAGACGTGCTGGGAAGCATCAGTCTTTTGCGCCGACTCAGTTTCTCTGGTGGTCAAGTCGAGGAGCACGAACTAGCATCCATCTAGTCCGCGTTCATTCGGCTTCTGCGTGGTGCCAGGGCCTGACCACTTGGAGCCCATGTGGAACACTAGACTGCCATCCTGCAGAATATTCCAGCTGACAGCTTATGCCCGAAGCAGGGCCCGGGCTCCAGCCCTCCTCGTCCTGACCGCTTATGCCTTTTTGAGCCGACCCTCCCGTGAGAGTAACTTCTTTAGGTTTGAGAGAGGCTCAAGAACCAGGTCTCATCCTGGGGTTCCTGAACTTTTCCTTACACGGCGACAAGGTTTTAGACATTCCATTTCGGCCAACGCTAGGTGTTTGTATCGCTTACTGGAGCCCAGCCAGGAGAGTTTTTGAATCCTGGAAGGCACTCGTCAATGGCTGGAGACGTGGTTTTGGTTGTCACAGCCGAGGTGGTGGTAGGGAGATGCTGGTATCTGGGGCTAGAAGCCAGGGATACTGCTCTACATCCTCAAGTGCACAGCACAGCCCTCCCCACTCACACCCCCCCCCCCCCGAGAATGATCCGGCCGAGATGTCGGTAGTGCCAAGGCTGAGAAACCCTGGCCGTGTACTGTTGAGTAGCCTGGCAGCCGGGGGCAGAAGTACAATGTGAGTACAAAACCGGGGGCAGGGGGACCGGGGTTTGATGGAAACAGCTTCAGACTCGCAGCTTAGAGGCCCAGATTCTGTTCCCTGCCCTATTGTCCGGTTAGCTGTGTGACCTTGAGTACATCCCTGGACTTGGCTGAATCTTGGCTTCCTGCCCTCGAACAAGGTGGTCTTGATGGGCTCTTCCACTCACCACTGCTCTGTTACCCTGAGTTTGATAGTCATAACCACATTGGTTGTTATATTTGTGATACAGTGATCGTCTCTGTTCGCACTTGCGTGCTTAACCAGGCAGCTGCGAGCTCCTCGGGCAGGCCCATGGCTCTTTGGCATCTGTTTACTTTGGCGCCTTGTCTGTTTGCAGGCACACCTTGTATACCCCCCGGGTATATTGTTTCGCTAATTCACATATGCAGGTGACCTTCACCGTGTTCTTTATAGTCACAGGTTCAGTGCTCCGTGCTTACTCCTTTGATTCAAAAAAGAAAACCCAGAATCAGGACCGGCTTGCACATCTGTCGTTACCACTGTCAGTGCCTTGCCTCCCATTCCAGCCTGTCTTTAAAGGTTGAGATACAGAAGTATTCAGTCTTCTTCGGCAGAAAACCCACACGAGGCCCGAGGGCCCTCTTGGGCCAGGGGAAAGATGGGATGAGATGGAGAAGAGCTGACTTCCTTTCTGATCCTGATTTCTTTATTTTTTCCTTCCCACCCTGACTGACATTATAACGGTTGACTCCATAGACTGGGAGGTGTGTGCTTACGCCACGTTCAGATACTGCCACCTCGTGGTAGAGTCTTGCATGACACTGTCAGTTGACTCAGGTCTTTATAAACTCGAAATCATCAGCTCTGTGACTGAATTGGTCCTGGCAGATGCTCCCAGAAGGCTGGGGTGGGTAACGAGCTGCAGGCAAGGACACCGGGCGACTTCTTGCCTCTCCTGATGCATGTGGGAACCCTTGAGCCCAGAGCCCCCACAGCTTTGTATGGGTGGCAAGCATCTTTGTACTTTCTTTTTTCAGCCCAGCTCTCATTTATGACACTTGCCACATGCGGTTCTCTTTGACTTTCTCGTCTCCCTAGGAACAAAACCGTCTGAGTTTGACCTCCAGCAAGTTTCAGAAAGATAAAATCTTCGTAAGATAAAATTCTAAATCGCCCAACCGGACAGAACAAGCCCTAGGAATAATTTCTCCCATTGTGTTTTAAATGGAAGAAATGTGTTTAAATGTGTTTTGCCTGAGGAGGCAAAACATGGGACTGGGGAGTGGGAAGATGATAGACTGTAATCTGTAACATTTTAAATATTTTCACTACACTTTTATCTTCCTTGGGTTAAATTTTTTTTTTTTTTTTTTTAAGAGAGATCACAAGTGGGGGAGAGGGAGAGAGTGGAGAGAATCCCAAGCAGGCTCCACACTCTGCACGGAGCCCAACCCAGGGCTCGACCCCACAACCCTGGGATCATGACCTGAGCTGAAATCAAGAGTCGGACACTCAACCGACTGAGCCACCCAGGCGCCCGTTTTCCTTGGATCTTAAAAGCCAAATGTGTTGGGGCGCCTGGCTGGCTCAGTCAGTGGAACCTGCGACTCTTGGGGTCATGAATTCAAACCCCACGTTGAGTGCAGAGATGACTTAAAATCAAAATCTTTTTAAAAAGCTAAATATATCATGATTTTGAAATCTTTTCCTATTTTCATTTCCCGTTAGTATTTGCTAACCTGAACCTGGGAAAAACCTTGCTTTTGTTCACCTGTTTATTGGCATTTTTATTATGAATATTCATACTCTGTTGAAAATTGTCAGCTTAAATTCTGCAGTTTTTTCACTTTATGCTTTTTTTTTTTTTTTATCTCTTTTCTCATGCGGCTCGACAGAAACGCTCACTGTAAGTGACCTTGGAATTCTTCACCTTGTCGGTCAGGCAGTAGGCACATCTTTATGCAATGAATCAATGTATTTAGGATGGTAGAGGCGTGGCCACGAAGGGCGTATCTTATAGTTGTATTTTAATGTAGCTCAACAGTTACTGTTATTATTTTTATTTCCACATTATTGTTTATTGTGGCACTAAAGTCGTCTAAGAACTTTTTAAATGCTTTATGTATTTATTCCTCTGTATTTTTTCCCAGACGTTAGTGGCTTTCATTGTCTTAGTATGCCAGCTTTGCCCCAAATGTGATTCTCATTATATTTTCTTTTCATCAAGCAGTGTTGCTGTCCTCAGGTCTCAGTGTCTGTCTGTCTGTCTGCCATTGCACCGAGAGAGAGATTTTGTGAAAGTTGTACCATCGGGTTCACTGGAGGTGTGCGGGGTCACTGCCTGTCGTTCATTATTTCCTGGAAGGGACGCAGAGCCGTGTCTAGGGGCCGTGCTAGGGGGCCGGGGCCAGGGATGGACCCAGGGTGCAGTTTCGTGCGCTGGGGCTCAGTGCACCAAACGGGTTCCGTCTGCAGCTCTGAGCCGGCAGCTTTGGGGCCCCCCGTATGGCGGGGGGGCAAGCGACCGGAAGGGCTGGGTTTTGAGAGTCAGTGCCTCCGGCCACCCCAGAGCGGAGCCAGCCTCGGTCCTTGACCAGGGAGGAGCCCGTCGTCGTCCAGGCCCGGCACTGCAGACCTTTACAAGGACGGCTTTCATCTGCAGTTGAGATCGTGGGACGGAAGACCGCGGCCCCGTGTGTCTGTTTGTAGGCTGTTTAACGCGTTTGGATTAGGTGCGTGGATCATTTGGTTGAAAAGAGAGCTAGCTGGTGGTCGGTGCACTGGGCGTTTCCCTCAGCACGGGGATGCGTGGGTGCCTAGACGGTCCCGTTTGGAGCTCAGGTGGCTGAAGAGAGGCGCGGATAGGGCAGGGGGACATGGCGGTGTGTGCGGGAGGCGTCATGAGGAGCCGTGAGGCTCCGTCTGGGGCTCCGCATCTACACCCGTGCTCTAGCCGCGTCCGCCTCCCTGGAAAGCGGTGACACTCGTGTCTGCACACCCAGGTGTGGCACGGGAAGACTGCGGGCCCGCTTTTCTCAGCTTGGTGGAAAGGCTTGTCGCTGCGAGGGAAGGAGCAGACAGCCGATGAAATGCCAAAAGGAAGAGTGTCCACGGCCGTCTTGGGCTCTTGATTAAAACAGACACGAGGTGAAAAGAACCTGCCTCGTCGTGGTGGCTTCTAACCCCAGGAAAGCGATTCGGGAAGGAGGTTGCGCCTCGGGGTGCCGAGGAGGGCATTGCCGTGACAGGAGCCGTTTCCGAGGCTGCGTCTGGGCTCAGCCGTGTCCACTGACTTGAAATCCACCATGTTTAGTTAGGGTTTGTTTGGATAATTAAAAAAAAATTTTTTTTCTGACGATAAAATACAGAGTGTATGTTTAGTGTACAAAATGTGGGAAATAACCGAGCCGCATAAAGAAGGAAATGAAAAGTACCCCTGTCCCCTGCTCGGCTACATTTAGGGGGACAGCTGCGTTTCCCACATTCGGGGTAACGTCTCTTGCCTGGTCTTTCAGGTATGACAGTCTTTCTCCAAGTGTGATACGAAGGGGTGTCCCCCCAACCCCCTCATTTTCTGTTCTATGTGCTCATTAAGGAGGTGAAAAGACATCTGTGACTATTTACAGAGCTTTTAAAGAAGCAGCCAGAAGTCTGTTCCTACAGATTTTCAGTATTAAAAAAAATGAAGCGCAGCACATGTAAACACGTGCATGTATATGACGTGTCTGTCTACGTGATGGCATGTCTCTGGGACACCCAGCACCTCTGTATGTGCGCTGGCTTAGAGCGTTCATTTCTTCTCATCGCGGTCCCCAGCCTCCCGTGCTGTCACCTCCTGACCCCTGGTGTGTCTCTTATTCGTAGCGGTGACTCTTCGAGAGGACAGTGCCAAGAGGTTGGAGAGGAGAGCGCGCCGTGTGTCTGCATGCCTGTCGGATTATTCCCTAGCGAGCGATAGCGGAGTGTTTGAGCCTCCAACTAAAAGGTTAGAAGCTGAACTTCTCCCTCTGCAGCCTTTCCACGGCGTTACTGGTTTTGTTTTCAGTTATTTTTTTTAATGTGTATTTATTTTTGAGAGAGACAGAGAGAGCACAAGTAGGGGAGGGGAGGGGCAGAGAGAGAGGGAATCGGAAGCAGGCTCCAGGCTCTGAGCCATCAGCACAGAGCCTGATGCAGGGCTTGCACCCGCAAGCCATGAGATCATGACCTGAGCGGAAGTCGGATGCTCAACCGACTGAGCCACCCAGGCACCCCGTCCAGTGTTATTACTTACTGTTAAGCACAGCATGTATGCATACTGGGGCTTCCACATGTTGAACCTTTGCGTGTATCTCCAGGCCTAGAATCTTCTCTCAACTTTGGTAGGTCGGGCATTAGCAACCCACAGAGAAAATTCCCCTGGCTTCTGTGTGGCGTCTGGAGGTTGGCCCTCCAGATGTGGTTCGAGGGTGACTGCCTCCCATCTGGCCCTGACCAGCTTCCGGCTTAAGCCCGTGGGAGCTGGAATGGGAGAACCAGTGTCCAAGAGAGGCCCGCTGTTCTAGAAAGGCATTCATGAGAAGTGAGTGTTCTCCCTCCTTCCCTTCCTTCCTAAGCTGAAGGAAAGCGACAGAACACCTCTGGGGAGTCTGGACTTTATTGCAATTTGATTATGTTTGATGTTGCTTCCTTTCAGGTCCTGTCAGACATTTCCCTTCTCACAAGCTTTCTAAAAGCTAGTTGTGAGCTTTGCCCTGAGCACCACACGTGCTTTTGAAAGGCATCCCAAGTTATTTTCTCGAAAACAACAACCCTCTATAGGCAGGTACCCAGGGAAATAGGGCATGGCAGGTCCCCGGGGCCCGTGACACTGCAGTCACTGGAAGAATTTGTGTCACAACTGGAGAGAGCTCTCCTCGGTGAGCAGCGCCCCTGACACGAGAGAGCTTCCGCCAGACCCGCGCTACTCAGCTCCCTGTTCAATAACCCTGGGACTTCCGGTTTGTTCAGGAGTGAGGAGACCGAAGAGTCTGCACATGGAGACACTTGTGGTAGCAACGGGCCCCAGATCCACGTTGGATTCTTGTGAGTATAGGACGCTCCTGCCCCGTCGCTCCTGGAGATGATCCGCAGATCGGGGCCCATCCGGCGACTCACGCCGCCAGGCTGGGCGCAGTGGCGGGACCCCCGCAGTCTGGGTGCTGCTCCCGGCCTGGTCACCCCCAGCCCGCTTCAGCATCTCGGCCGAGGGGATGGAGGTGGCGGGAAGGAGCGGTGGGGATGAGCGGCTCCGGTGCTGTCCTCCAAACCCCAGGGGTGGTGGCCAGGATGTCACCTTGTGGAGCTGGGGGCCCAGGGGCCGTAAGCAGGGGCACTGAAAGCCCGGGCAGTTAGCGCACGCCCCGCCGGGAGTTGCCCCGGTTCTCCGCAGTGCAGCTGGGGAAGCCCGGCCCCCGGTGGCCAGAGCGAGAAGCCGGGTGGCCTGCAGGGTTCCAGTCACAGTTTCAGGGAGAACCGTGACCGGTGGTGTCCGGACTAGCAGGGCGGGGTCCGTGCGTGCCCACGCGCTCCTTTGGCTCACTGCTGTCGTTCGGTCAGGTGCTTCTCAGTGGTGGCACCCTTACCGTCGGGGACTGGGTCGTTCTGGCTGTGAAGGCTGACCTGGGCGCTGTAGGGTGTGGAGCAGCTCCCTGGTCCCCACTCACGAGGCACCAGGGACACATAACATCCCCCCGTACCCGGTCGTGACAGCAAGACGTCTCCAGACTTTGCACACGGCCCTGGGGGGACAGGGCCCTCGGCCGAGGGCCGCTGCTGGAGGTCAGTCCGAAGGAAGTTTCCCTGCGGGGGACGTACCGTCAGTGAACTTATGTTTTGTTTTCTAGGCTCGACGCTGCCAGCGAGTGTCTTCTTGTGAATGTGTTCCAACTAAAGAATCTGGCGGGACTGGTCATGAAGGAAGACTGCAAAGTGTAAGCTCGCTCGCCGGCGGCGCTTCTTTAGGGGAACGCGCCCCGCAGAAACACCGGTTCCTGGGCCCTGCGCGCCGACCCGTTCTGCTCGGCAGGGCGCGGAGGGAAGAGACGGCTTTGGGACCTGAGTTCCAAACTTGACTCATGATAAAATAGCAGGGAATGTCTGAAGCATAAAGGATTGGAAGGTTTAGAAGCAGGGATTACTATCCGCGTGCGAAGGTAACGGAGCCAGGCCGGCCGAGTGCTGCGGAGATGCTGGGAAAGCAGCCGGCAGCAGTGTTGGGGCTTAAAATGTCCATCCTGGTCCGCGAGCATCCTGGTGACGTGGTGGCGCTCAGTCTCGGACCACCCAAGGTGGGCGGAAAACCTTCCGCCTGGGACCGGGGGCCCTTGTCTGCACGAAGGAGAAGGAACGAAGGGTGTCATTGCCATTGGGAGGCGCGACCTCTGTGAGCTCCGCAGCCGGCGATGGCTGCCTGGCGTGCCCCACTTACCGGGCAGGCACGCCCAGTTCAAGGCCAGGGGTGCCCTCCCCTTCTGGGAGCCTTCTTTACAATCTCATCATCGAAAGGCCTTACGAGCAACGGTGGCAAGCGGCTGAGGGCTCACCCTCACGGCACCCTTTGCAGCGCTCACCAGTGTTTGAGCTCCCCGTGTGTGCCGAGCTCCGTGCTCGGCGTGGATGATCTGAGAGGCAAGGCGGGCCGAGCTTGAAGAGGGGGCCGGGGGGCCATGGAGAGCTCGGGGCAGGTGTCTTCCCAGAAAGCTGGCGAAAGCAGTCAACCTCTGCTCCTTTGGCTCCTTATGAAGTTGGAAAGCCTGACTTTTAAGCCTTTCTCTTTACGCGTGTTTCCCTCCCCCTTCTCCAGGGGTACGTAAATTTGCTGGGCTTACTCTTAGTTGAGAAAAAGACCTTTTCTGAAAGACTAAATTCTGCCCGCGGGCATCCGAACAGGGAAACCTGCGTATGTATACACGCGTGTGGTTCGTGGATTTAATCGCACAGACCCATCACTAAGTGTCACCTGTGTGTGTTTTCCTCCCTCTTTCCGGTTCTAGACACATCCGAGTGTATTTGCCACCCATCGACGCTGGCACACCAAGCACGTACTGCTCCAAGGCTCTGGGGTTCCAGGCCCCCCTGGTGTTCAATGAAATTTTCAGGATCCCTGTGCATTCAAGCATGTTGACGTTGAAGTCACTTCAATTATATGTGTGTTCAGTGAATCAGCAGCTGCAGGAGGAACTGCTGGTATGTCCCCCCCCCCCCACTCCCCCATATCCTTTCCGTTCACCTCCCCGCCTCCCTCCTTCCTTCCCTGGTGTTCCTGTCTGTCTGTCTTTGTCTCTCTCCCGCCCCTTTTCTTCTGGTCTTTCTGCCTTTCTTTGTCTTCTTTGTCTTTTCTTTCCTTTTGTTCTTCTCTTTGTCTTCCTGCCTGCCCCTCTCCTTTGTCTGCCTCTGTCTCTCCGTCCCCTCGTTCCTTCCACCTCGCTCCCTCCCTCTCTCCCCTGCAGCCTCTTTCCTGTGGTGGGTTGGTCAGAATCTGCCGTCATGTCACGTGATCCCCGGAGCTGGGAGTACAGGCGGGGGTGAGAACACCATTTGTCTGGCCAAGCCTGTTGTAGCTTAAGGATATTATCTCAGCGGACGCTGGCAAAATTGCTAGATCACCCCCATTTTCAGTTGAGGGAACTGATAGGGTTGAGAAATTGGGCAAATAAAAATAGTAGAAGAAGCCTCCGACTCTTGATTTCGGAGGCTCAGGTCAGGGTCTCACGGTTTGTGAGGTTGAGCCCTGTGTCGGGCTCTGCGCTGACAGCTCGGAGTCTGCTTAGGGTTCTCTCTCTCTCCCTCCCTCCCTCCCCCTCTCCACCCCCCCCCGTCCCTCCTCCGCAGGTGTACGCATGTGCCAGCGCATGCACGCACACACACACTCTCTCACTCTCAAAATAAAGAAATAAACTTTTAAAAAAGCACTTTAAAAAAAGAAAACAGGATACTACATTAAATGTGAATTTCAAATACACTGGATTTTTTATTTTTAGTATAAGTATGTCCCATGCAACGTTTGGGATATACTTATGCTTTAACAGACCACATTGTTTACTTGAAGGTCGCATTTGCTGGCTATCCTATCTTTTATCTGGTGTCCCGGGAACTAAGCACCAGCAGTGTGTGTGCGGTACCCCCAGCCACGCCCAGGCCACTACTCGGCAGCCTGGGTGGCTTCTGTCCCAAGTTGGAATCATTCCCCTTGGTCTCACTGCTCGGCAGTAGAATTAGATCGTGGCGGTCAGCCAGCCGTCTCCTGTGTCAGAAATCCCTGAGCCAGTCAGCAGCTCATCAGTTGACAGGCCCGTAGCCCCACCCACCACTCCTCGTTGTCCATTCTCTGCCCTCTGCCCCCGCCCCTCTTCTGGCACTTTCTCCCTGGCCCGGACCGGCCGTTGAGGGGCCTCCCTCGATCAGATCCTCTGTGACCACTTCCGTTTTCCTGCAGTCCTTTGACTAGCAATGGAAACATCCCGTCTCCCTGGTTAAGATCAAAGGGCGACCTTGAGGTTTTAGGAGCGTCCTGCTGGTCGTTACGGCACGCTCATTCCCTGCCCGCTCTGCTTGTTGCCACTGGTGCAGGGCATCGCTCAGATCAACCTGGCCGACTATGACGGGTCCGGCGAAATGCAGCTGCGCTGGTACGCGGTGCAGGTGTTCGGCAGCTGCGGGCCACCCAGGCCCAGGGAGAGTGAGCGGCCAGGGGCCGCTGTGGGGGACCCTGCTCTGGCCGCCACCGCCGGGAAGACGGTATGTGGACCCACCTATTGCACCGCGGCTTTCCTGCTGCCGCACCTGCCGCCATGGGGGGTGGGGGGGCTCATCCTTCGCGGGCGTCTGCGCACACTTAGCGTTGGCACGCAGTGGCACCCAAAAGGCAGTTTCAAGGGAAGGCACGGAAATAGGTTTTGATACCTGTGGCCACGTGTGACGGTGGGTTTGATGGGGACAAGCTCATGACCGTGTACGACACGCCGGTGGTTGTAAAATTGGGCCCTCGGAGCCGTTCGGGCAGCCGTGGCTCAGACGCGCCCTGTTCCCCCCCACCCCCCAGGACGCGGTGACGGCGCTGCTGGCCAGAACTACCGCCCAGCTACAGGCCGTGGAGCGCGAGCTGGCCGAGGAGCGCGTGAAGCTGGAGTACACGGAGGACGAGATCCTAGAGATGGAGCGGAAGGAGGAGCTGGCCGAGGCCGTGTCTGAGAGGTAGGGTGAGGCCCCTGCCGGGCGCACAGAAGCCGGTGCCAGGTGGCCGGCGCCCTGGCAGAGCACTCCGGGGTGATTGGCATTCCTCGTCCGCGCCTCTGCGGAATGTGCTGGGCACACTCGGTGCCACCCGGCGGCCGGAACGCCCATGGGGACCTTCGTGTTACACCGGAGGAGGCAGTACCTTGACCTCTGCCCCCAGCTCCCCACGCAGGCTTTTCCACCTGGAATAGGCTCCTTTAAGTTGTTTCTCAGCAGCTTTTCGGCCTGTCATCTCCCTAGCTTAGGGTTCACCCGTTTCCCGTGGACGAGTCGGCAGTCTTTGGTGGAGTCACAGAGCTGTGCCACGGTCGCCACAGTTGATTTTGCAGCACTTTGATCACATCAGAAAAAAAACCCTCTCTCGTTAGGGCAGTAGCGCTGTCCCCGTGGATTGGCCCGTTCTGGGCATTTCACCTCCCGGGAGCCGTGTGCTGTCCTTTCGCGTTGTACCTGAAGCCGCCTGTTGGCGAGCCCTTGACTCGGTAGAGACCACTCCGCAGTTACAGGCGTAATTCTGACGGACAAGCTCCTCAAGCGAACGGATTTCTGTCCGGTCCTTTCTGGACGCGTTTTTGTATCGCTTTACTTGCCCATTTTTCAATGAAGAGCATCCTATTTCCAATGCTTCCTGCTGCTTCCTGATAGCTTTCCCGGAACCGATTTTAGGAATTGATTTTAGGGAGGGAGGGTGCCCAGCAGAAGTGGGAGGGTTGTATTCAGGGACCCGCTGAAACTGGGAGGGGCTGGGAGAGAGGGTTCAGCATTCTGGGATCTTTAGCAGCTGCCATTGTGTGATAAAGGCACAGACCTTCTTACTGAAAGGCCTCGTCACGTCATCTCCCTCTAAAACAGAGAAGCCCGTTACTTCTGGAGGAGGCACCTCTCTGGCCTCCAGAAGTGCGCGGGTCTCGCTGGGGGCCTTGCGGCAGGGGACTCAGCCCCTCGGTGCGCGTCTTCTCTCTGGTTTTGTAAGAAAGAAAACATTTTATTTTTCTGACGCCATGCCTCCAGCAAGGGCTTTAACTGAATTCGGTGGAGGCTATGCAGAACGTTTTCTGGGAGGGCGGGGGCTGGGGGGGGGAGGCTCCACAGAGTGGAAAACAAGAACGAGATCCTGGCACGCTAGGAGCACCCGCTGCACTCCATGCTGCCAAAGTGCCGTTGAGAATTCCTGATGAGCAGCGGAAGCGGGGTGGATGGGGAACGCCTTGTTGGGGCAGAGGAGACGGCGCTGATGCACCCGCCTGGGCTTTTGCGATGTCCACCTCCAGGAGCTGGCAGGCCGACTCGGTGGACAGCGGCTGTAGCAGCTGCGCCCAGACCAGCCCCCCACACCCCGAGCCCTGTGGCGTCGGCGTCGACCCTGTCCACGGACGCACGTTCGCCGGCCAGGCAGACCCCTACAGCCCCGAGAAGTTTCAGCCTCCGCCTCTTAAGGTCAGTGGAAAAGGTCGAGGGATTTATGCCTCAGGGCGGTTTATGGGGCCCCCTGAGGTCCTGCCGCACCCCACTGGGCAGCGCCCCCCAAGGCCACGGGACACCCGAGGGAGTCGGCGGGGGGTAGACAAGAAGGCTCGGAGGCGGACGGCTCAAACACGCGAGTAGGGCCGTGTGGCTTACCTGCGGACGCTCCTGGTGACCGTGACCGGGGCCGCGGGGAGGGTGTGGTGGAACGTGGGCGCTGCTGCTGGATGGAGGGGTCACGGCCGAGGCGGTATTTCCCTGGGAGCCGAGGGAGCGAAATGAAGGGCCTAGATCTGGAAGCAGTGTCACATGGGCACAGCGGGCACCATCAGCTCTCCAGGAAAAAGGAAGGACAGCTATGGTGAAACAGGGTAGCTTTGTACGGCTCCGTGCTGCCGGGCGGTGACCGGTCCCCATCTCTGGGGCCCCGCAGGGCTCAGGAGGTTTCGTGAGTCCCCAGGGTTTTGGACGCTCGTAGTCTCTTTTCTCCGTTTGTGACGTTACAAACTGTGAAGTGTCCCTTTGCCCCTGTCTTAGCTCTGCTTGTGGCCGTGTCTTCCGTGGAGAAATCTGGCCCACTTGTGGTGACGCGTGTCTGAGGAAGCCGGTGAGGCAGGGAGACACCACATCAGTGCTCTGTCGAGACTTTGTTCCTAAACCATTCAAGTCCCCAAAACGTTTTCTCACCATGGCCCCTGCTCTCCCCCCCGAGCACAAGGACTGAGCGAAGTGGAACCCGGCTGCCCCGGTTTCCCCAGATGCAGCCCCTGCGGCCCCAGTGGGGTTGTTTTTGGCTAATTTGGGTAATTTGCCATCGGTCAACTCTTCAAGACCTTTGAAGGCATCGGCGCAAACAGGGAGGGGGCCGTGGGGGCCTAGTTTGGTGTGTGGTCATCCCCAGCCCCCGATTTTTTAAAAAAATTTTTTCAATGTTTTGTTTATTTCTGAGAGAAAGAGAGAGACAGCGTGAGCAGGGGAGGGGCAGAGAGAGAGGGAGACGCAGAATCTGAAACAGGCTCCAGGGGCTCGAACCCACAAACCGTGAGATCATGACCTGAGCCAAAGTCGGAGGCTTAACTGACTGAGCCACCCAGGCGCCCCCCAATTTTCATTTTGAAATGCTTCCCGTCTATAGATGACTTGCTAGAACAATGTAACAAGTGCCCACCTGCCCTGCACCCGAGTCCCCCCGTGGCCAGTCCCTCACTGCGTTGGTGCGCGCTCTCCATGTGCACGCAGGGAGGTGCGAGGCCTTGCACATGCGGCCCTGAGGGAAATATGTGGAAAATCCTGCCCTCGAGGGGGAGGCAGGCAGGAAGAGAACTCCGGACAACATGCGGGTGCCTTAATGCTTGAGAGAGGCAGAGGGGCCGTGAGTTCAGCTTTGTGCTTCTGTCTCAGAGAGGTCGGGGCCATGAAACGGTGCAGCCTCTGTGGGTAATACGGAGCTTCCTCAGAAGCTTAACAGAACTGCTTTGTGACCCAGCAGCCCTGTTTCCGAATGTGTATCCAAGACAAGTGACACTAGGGTCTCCAGGAGACACTTGTGCAACCAGGTTCATAGCCGCGTTATTCGTGGTGGCCTCGAGGTAGAAGCAACCCGGGTGCCTGCTGTCAGATGGGTGGATGAGGAAGAGGTGGTGTAGCCACACGGTGGGATGTTACTCGGCCTTAGGAAGGAAGAAAACCCTCTTCCCTGCTGCAGCACAGGCGAACCCAAAAGACACGCTAAGTGAGATAAGCCAGCCACAGAAGGGCGAACATTGTATGAGTGCACGTATGGGAGGTCCGTAGAGTAGTCTGATTCCTATGGACAGGAAGTACAGAGGTGGTGGCCAGGGGCTAGGGGGCGGGAGGACGGGGAGTTGTTTAATGGCGACAGTGTCAATCTGGGAAGGTGAGAAAGTTCCAGAGCTGTTTCACAATAGTGCAGATATATTTAGTGCTACTGATATATACGCTGAAAAATGGTGAAGGTGGTGGATTTCATGTTTTTTACAATGAAGAAGAATGACAGGTCATGGAAGCTTTACCGAGAAGTGGGTTTTTGAGCGGAGGCCTTAAGAAAGGAGTCTCCTGAGCCGCGTGCGGGGCCGGGGAATAGCATTCAGGTACAGGGAGCTGGACGTGCAGGCCCGTGGGCGGGGGTGGGGGACCGAGAGAACAGCAGTGAGGCTGGCATGAGGCAGGAGGTGGTCAGAGCCGAAGACAGAGAAGAGTAAAAGGACCAGATTATGTAGGGCCCACTTGGGACCCTCCCTTTTCTCTCAGATGATTGGGAAAGTGGTGGGCGGTTTTGGACCCAGGGTTGACCTGATCTGACTTAAGGTTTCTCGTTGATTTTTCTTTGTCTGAAATAATTTGGGGGGGCGCCTGGGTGGCTCAGTCCCTTAAGCTTCTGACCCTTAATTTTGGCTCAGGTCATGATCTTGTGGTTTGTGAGTTCGAGCCCCACGGTTCTTTCTCCCTCCCTCTCTTCGCCCCTCCCTAACTCACGCTCTCTCTCAAAAAATAAATGAATGAATGAATAAATAAATGAATAAATAAATAAATAAATAAATGGAGTAAAATAATTTTGTGACATGTAATTGACAGAAAATGAACTATTTCAAAGCGAACAGTTCCGGAGCATTTAGTATGTTGACGGTGTGGGCATCTCCACTCTGCCTAGTTCCAAATCGCTTCCATCGCCCCAAAGTAAAACCTCGGGCCCGTGAGACTCAACTTCCAGCCCCTGGCAACCAGCAGTCTCCTTCCTGCCCAGGAACTTGGCCGCGCTGGGAACTTCCCTCCGTCTCAGGGCTGAGCACCATTCCCTTGCACTGGTCCACCACACCTTGTTTGTTCATCCCTCCATGCACGGACCTTTGGGCTCTGTTCGCCTTTGACTGTTTGAGTAACGCGGCTTTGAACATTCGTGTGCAAGTGATTGTTTGAACGCCTGTCTTCAGTTCTCTTGAGCGTGTGCCTCGGAGTGGAATTGCCGGGTCTAACTCCGGCCTTACCAGGATCTCCCTGGTTACTGCGTTGAGAAGAGATGGGGGAGGGGAGGGAGATCTGGAATAGTGGAGACCAGTGAGAAACCCCATGTGCTGATCGGACACAAGATGATGGTGACCCAAATGGAAGGCTGATCTTGGAGCAGATGTGGTGTGTATGAAAGAGAGCAGAGTCTGGATGACAAGATTTTTTTTTTTTTTTTTTGCATGAACAATCAGAAGGCGGGGTTCTCGGAGGAGGTGGAGGTGTGCGTGCTGGGGGGAGGGGGAATAGTGCAAGTGGTTGTGGACATCAGTGTGAAATGCCAGTTAGAACTCTAAGTGCAGAAGGCCAGGATGGTTCATGTGAAGCCTATTGCTCGTGTTCTAGAAAGCGTCATGGTAATGGTGAGCTATTGTCTAGGTTGATAAAGAAACCAACACAGAAGATGTCTTCCCTGAAGAAGTCACGAGCCTTCCGAAGGAGAGGCCCGGCCGCCGGGCCCGTGGGTCGCCTTTTGTTCGGAGTAGCACAATTGTCCGGTCACAGACCTTCTCCCCCGGAGCGCGAAGCCAGTATGTCTGCAGAGTAAGTCGAGATTCCTTTGCCACCTGCCTGGAATGTTTCCTTTTCTTCTCCCCTGCTTTGCTGTGTGTGATATTTACTGTTTATACCAGAAGGCGTGCGTGTTCCCACAGATACCAGTGACGTATGAGTGTAAAGTCAGTCTCGTGGCCTCGTCTCCCTTCACCCATGCATACCTGACTCAGCATTTCCTCCAGATTCTGACACCTTTCTCCCCAGATTTTCAGCCTATACGCACACCAACTCGTGGAACCCAGGAAGCAGGGCCAGTCAGGTCCCCATCGGCCTAAGGAATTGGGGGCTCCTAAGGAGGCTGGAACAGGCAATATCCTGAACTGGGTTGAGATTGGGAAGTCGGGCCACTGAGCGGTTGGAAGTCTTCAAGTTTAGCTGTAGCAGGGTCCGGGGACAGGGGGGTGGCAGCCTTGAAGACTCCGGACACCAAGGCAAGGTTCTGACCCCCCAGCATGTAAATTCTCCCCCCGAGGGTGATGGCGGGAGATGCTCGGTGCTTCTCAACCTCGGCTGCACTGTGCAGTCAAGTCATGTTGGCAGTGGGGGGGGCGGGGTTGGGAAGAGGGGACGGCTTCACAGAATGCTAGTGCCCGGGTTCCCAAGATTCATTGTTGGTCACGGTGGGGCCTGGGCATCAGGCTCAGGGGAGGCCCCACTTGATTCTGATATGGAGAACCCTGAGATGGGTAGAGAGGGAGACTTAGTCCGCCATGGTCCTTGAAGATAGCATGTTGGAGGTTGGCAGGCAGAGGTGGTGCGACAGTGACAGCACAGATTAGGAAAGAGAAGGGTAAATAGTCATGACACAGTGGCCCGATGCGGCTGTTCGGACTGAGGAGAACTTTGACCCTCCCCACCTCTGAATTGGGCGTGCGGAAGCAAAGCCCCTTCTGTTGAAGGGGACGGCTGAGGGGCTGGCTCTGTTTGGGCCAAAGCAAAGTTCAGTCGTACGAGAGAAGCAGTCTCAGGGCTGCACAGGAGACCCTGGGAGTGTGGCTCAAGGGTCCCCGAGCCCCTGCTCGGGTTCAGTAACTTGCTAAGACCCAGAACTCGGCAACGCCGTTACATTCGTGACTGCGGTTTATTACAGTGGAAGGATGGGGACCAAGGTCAGCAGAGGCGTGAAGGGCAGCGTTCAGGCGAGGCCTGGTGCGAGCTCCCAGTTCTCTTCCCGTGCAGTTGCATGCATGGTCTTGTCCCCCATCGCTGCTGGGAGAGGTCACACGCACGGAGTATTGCCATCCAGGGGTTTGTGGGGGCCTGGTCGTGTAGGCATAGCTGATTGCCTGCTTGGCCGACCATAGTCTCCAGCCCCTCCAGAGGTCAAGCTGATGGCCCGAGGCCCCCACTAGAAGTCGTCACATCGTTAGCAGAGCCTGTGTGGTTTGGCCCGACGTCCCCAGGTAAACAGGGACGCTCAGGCAGGACATTCCAGGGCTTTGCAGGTGACTTTCCGGGAGCTAGGCAAGGACCAAATCTTTTCTGGGGCAAAGTTAATCCTTTGTCCCGTGGGGAGGGGTGGCGAACAGCAGGGGCTTGGGGCCACGTGCCATTTGCCAGACCTGCTGCGCGTCTCCCTCCCCACAGAAGCAAGGTGTCGATCGCGGCTGCCCTGGGCCGCGCAGGGTCAGGCCTGGGCACTCACGCCCCATCAGGCTGCAGCTCCGCAGGGGGCTGACACCTAACCAGACACCTGGAGGTGCTAAATAGAGGCTACCCTCACGTCGTTTCCTTGCCTCAGGCTGCTCCCGAACCATCCTTGCCTCAGGCTGCTCCCGAACCACCGGGAGTGGGCTCAGGTCTACACAGCGACCAGGGCGGGTGGCAAAGGAGGCAGTCCTTTACTTCCCCAGAGAAAGCTTTGCAACTCCGGTGCCGAGTTCTGGGCCCTGCATAGAGGCGTGCATCTACGGCGGATGCTTCTGGACGGCTCGTGGCTTTTATGTGTTTGTCATGCTGGGGAGGGGTGCCACAGCATTTGCCGAGGATTCTGGGTGAGTTGGCATGGCAGATATGGCCGCGAAGGCAAGGCCTCTGGCTTTCGCACAGACACACGGTGATCCCGAAGCAAGAACCCGCCGCCAGGTGCCTCGGCTCCCCATAAAGAAGGCAGCATTTCCTTCTCGTCTCGAAAGCAGGCCTTTTCCCTGGCAGAGCCGGTGTTAGTGCTGCTGGCTTGTCCTCCTTCCGGGAATGAGCCTCTCGGAAAGCCGTTCTTTCCCGTCACTTTCCAAAGCAGAAATACAGCAAATGAGAACGACTGACAAAAAGTGAAAGGCGCCGAAGTCCGTGCTTGCTTCCTGAGTGTCGCACGTGACATCACGTCCCGGTTGGTAGCGATCGGACGGAATTCCTGTGGACTCTGCAACCCTGGAGACTTCGCGAGACATTGATATGTCACATGAAAGAGGATAAGGCGTTGCTTTGCTTATTCAGTTTGTTTTCGTTTGCCTTTAGTTTTACTTGAAGCTCCCTGTGCAGTTTTGTCCTCACAGAGACCGCAGATCTGGGTAAAAGCACCAGCAGCCGTCCGTGCGTTTGGGCACCTGTGAGAAGTGACGTCCCGCAGTTCAGAGCACACCGAGAGAATGAGTGCTGAATTTCTGAGAAAGTGTTTCTGACCATCATTCTCTTTGGCACAGCTTTATCGTAGTGACAGCGACAGTTCAACCCTGCCCCGGAAGTCCTCCTTTGTCCGAAACACCTTGGAAAGACGGACCCTTCGCTATAAGCAGGTACGTGCCACGTAAACCAATATGGAGTCAAGATTCCCCCTGGGAGTTATTTTTACAAAACTTAAAAGGTGGGGACACGTGGGGGGCTCAGTCAGTTGAGCGTCCGACTTGGACTCAGGTCATGATCTCAGGGCTCGTGAGTTCAAGTCCCGCATCGGACTCTGTGCTGACGGCTTGGAGCCTGGAGCTGCTTCGGATTCCGTGTCCCCCACTTTCTCCCTGCCCCTCCCCCACTTGTGCGCGCATGCGCACGCGCGCTCTCTCTCTCTCTCTCTCTCTCTTGCTCTCTCTCTCTCAAAAATAAACAATAAAAAATGTGAAAGGTACTATTTTAGGTAACATTAATTAAAAGCTAATAATATCTGTTTCCTCCTTTCCTTAGGTATAATTTTTAGAAGCCCATATGATGTCAAAATATTACCAATATTTCTTAATGTCCTAAGGTAACATCGTGATCTAAGATAATTCACAATCTTTACCTTTTTAAACATGATAAATTATAAACAACCATGCTGTACAAGAGACTCTTTTTTTCTTCTTTGACAAGGGACCACGTATAGTTGAGAAAATGGGGGCTTTTTGGCACAGAGCCTTCCACATCGGCCTGTTCTACCGCCTTCGTTTCCTTTACCCCGAGTACTTTCTCCACATCACGCCGGTCGGCAGCGTTTTGTCGCTTTTAGTTTGTAAGCAAGTAGTCCCTTATCTTTTTGAGGCTAAGATTTTTTGTAAGAAATAATAAATCCCACGTTTCCGGGTTGCTCTACTCAGAACAACGGCTCTGGCGGCCGTTGTGCTGTATCCCTGGCCTTGATCTGCGGGGCCATTAGCACATCCCCCGCCCCCCCAAGTTGTGATAACCCAGAATGTCTCCAGACGCTGCCCAGCACCACGTCCTCCCTCGCAAAGAGCTAGTGAGCTCTAGTGTGAATTCAGCAGTGCTTTTAAATGAACCTGTATATAATGTATGCATGTCTGCACACTGTACATGTGCAAAACAGTGGTATGTGGGTACAGAAAGCATACAGTTACTCAGTCCCCTCAATGTTGCAGACTGATATTCCCACCCAGTGCAAAGTACTGTTCTCCACCCCACACACACAGTTCGCTTCTCATCCTAAGACTTTTCTCAAACGTGGCAGGTTTGCTTGCTTGAGGCTTATACAGGGAGGAAAGGTTTGGACAGCTTGTGTGCATGTCTGTATAATCTTTTACTGTGGATCATTTAAGATTTTCCAGTATATTCTTTCAACCTTTTTTTTTTTTAAGGCTTTTGTTTTTATTTATTTATTTTTTAAATGTTTTATTTATTTCTAGGAGACAGAGAGAGAGACAGCGTGAGCAGGGGAGGGTCAGAGAGAGAGGGAGTCACAGACTGAAACAGGCTCCGGCTCTGAGCTGACAGTCAGCACAGAGCCCTACACGGGGCTCGAACCCACGAACCGTGAGATCATGACCTAAGCGAAAGTCGGACGCTTAACCAACTAAGCCACCCAGGCGCCCCTCTTTCAACTTTTTATAGTGGCTGTATTTTATGCCAGCCTTCGTCCATTTTCTCTTGTATTTAGGTTTGGTCGGTCATAAACCTTGTTTATTTATTTTTTAATGTTTATTTATTTTGAGAGAGAGAGTGTGTGTGTGTGAGCAGAGGCAGGAGTGGCAGAGAGAGAAGGAGAGGGTAAGAATCTTAAGCAGGCTCTGCACTGGGGCCTGAACTCACGAACTGTGAGATCATGACCTGAGCCGAAATTAAGCGTCTGACTTCGGCTCAGGTCATGATCTCGCAGTTTGTGGGTTCAAGCCCCATGTTAGGCTCTGTGCTGAGTGCTCTGAGCCTGGAGCCTGCCTTGGATTCTGTGTCTCCCTCTCTCCCTACCCCTCCCCTGCTTGTGCTCTTGCTCTCTCTCTCTCTCTCTCTCTGAAAAATAAACATTAAAAAATTTTAATGCAAGTCAAAATGAAATTTCATAACCAAAGAAAATATACGTTTCGTGGCCTGATGTATGTTGTCAGGCAGAACCTCAGAAAGATTGTACATGAATTCATTAAGGTTGTACCCATCTCTGAGCCACCAGCTCCATCTGAGAGGGTCTGTTTCTCCACACTTTTGCAACTGCATAGGTCGTCAGTAAAGCAGGCCGTTTGCGTCCCTCACTTGATACTAACCTGGAGCCTTAAGTTAGCCCCGCCCACATCTGTGGTTTATTTCACTTCCACGCATGGAGAAGCACCTCCCACCTGTGCGGCCGCCGGGCCTCACCTTTCCCAGGTCCACATGGGAGAACCCCGCGGGGGCCCAAGCTCCCCCACCCCCACCCCCACCCTGTGCCCAGGCAGTGCGTGTGCTCACAGCCGACTCCCCCCGCCCCCGGCACCGCAGCCCTGCAGGCCCTCCCTGGCCGAGCTTATGGCCCGCACGTCCCTGGACCTGGAGCTGGATCTCCAGGCCTCGAGAACGCGGCAGCGGCAGCTGAACGAGGAGATCTGCGCCCTCCGCGAGCTGAGGCAGCGGCTGGAGGACGCGCAGCTCCGAGGCCAGACCGACCTCCCACACTGGGTGCTGCGCGACGAGCGGTTCCGCAGCCTGCTGAAGGAGGCCGAGAGGCAGGTGAGAAGCGGGGCGCCGGCCTCGCCGGCCCTCCGGCATCCGGGCCTGCCCGGTCATGCTGAGGACACGGCTCTTGAAACGATCCGGGTGCTCGCGTGACGGAGCTGGGTTCCTCCCTCCATGGGCCGACACACGACTTTTGCAGCCTCCTCGGGTTGCGGGGGAGGCACTGGACGGAGGGACCCACGGACCCTCCTGCCGGCATCGCCATTCCCCCGCTTTGTGGCGGAACATTCCGGGTCGGGTATCTGCAAGGCATGAACCCCACCCCGGGACCCCAGGAGCCTCTGTGAAGATTCCCTGTTGTGGGGGCGGAGGGGGGCTGTTGTGTGTGTGGACGGGGCAGGCCTTTCTCCCCTCTGCGACCCCATGGCTGGGAGCGGCTTAGTAACAGCGCCTTGTTCATCCGCTACTGCTCTTCCAGACAAGACAGACCAAACTTGACTTCCATCAGGAACAGGCAGCTGAGAAGATGCTGAGGAAGGCCTCCAAAGGGGTCTGGCAGCTGCGAGGGCAGAACCACAAGGAGCCCGTCCAGGTGCAGACCTTCAGGTAGAGACCGTCGCGGCCCCTTCCGTGCCTTCTCCGTACTGTCCCGCCTCGTCGTCATAACGCAAAAAGTAGACGCATTCACCCCACGGACAGCCCGGGATCAACCCGGAATCCCCACTGCCATCAGCATCTTGAGGTTTTCTCCCGCTGCTCCTCTGGGCCTAAAACTCGGTGTTTTTCATGCTGCTTGCGATCATAACGTGGGTTCAGGTTTGCATTCAGTGTTCTGTTTTTTAATGAAAATATCCTGGGTTGCCACGTAATCTGTTCTCTTTTCTGGCTGTCGTGTTTCATGTAAGATAGAATTTGCCTGTTTTATACCCTTTCCAAATATCTGCCGTTGTGACCAGCACAGGGGCTTACACACATATACACACATATCACCTTTGCCTTTTCACTTCACTTTTTATTGAAACCACAGGGCAAGAATGAAACATGAGCACCCCCCGATTTGAATAGCATACGTTAGTTTTCTGTCTTTGCTTTTCATATGAGGAGAATTACAGTTAGGTCTACATTCTTCTGTGTCTGACTTTTTAAAAGATTGAGGTGAAATTCACAAAGCATGAAAGTCACCATTTTCAAGCGAGCACCTCTGCGGCGTTCAGTACAGTCGCCGTGTTGTACGGCCGCCCCCGCTGTCCAGTTCCCAAACCTTCGCTTCACCCCAGAAGGAAACCCCATCCCCACTAAGCAGCTGCTGCCCGTGCCTCTCCCCCGCGGCCCCCCGTGGCCCCTGGCACCCCCGGGCTCCTTTCGGTCCCTCTGGCTTTGCCAGTTCTGGACATTGCACGTAAAGTGGGGCCACACGGGATGTGACCTTTGTGCGTGGCTGCTTTTACTTAGGATAATGTGTTTGAAGTTCACGTATGTTGTATTGTGACTCATGTCCATACTTCACTCCTTTCTATGGCTGAGTAATCTGTGCCGTTTAGCCTTAATTTTTTTATACACTGAATTCTCATGTGGCCGTCGTAAAAGACCATAAAACACTATAACCGCCTTCCCTCAATCATGGTTTAGAACTCCTTCATTTGTCGAGCTTTTCATTTGTTAATCAAGCAGACATTTACGGAGCACCTGCTGTATGCCAGGCACCGTCCTAGCTTGTCCTCACGGGGCCTCATAATCCCTGTCAGCATTTACAGCAACTGTATACAAACAGATGCGTCGTTAGGAATTTAAATTCATTTTTTCTTATATGAGTAAGAAAGGCCGTCGTGGATATGAGAGCCTCCCACTGGCTTTCATTGCATTTAGATCAGCTTCTAACCTGTCACTCTTTCCAACCCCAGGGAGAAGATAGCATTTTTCACAAGACCAAGGATTAACGTACCTCCTCTGCCTGCCGACGATGTTTGATACAGCGCTTTGTACACATGAAGTATTTATCTGCCTGTTTTATTTTCATGAAGTTTAGACTAGCTACATTTGTCTTTAAAATATTTGTGCAAAGCTATTAATATACACATTTTGTAAAAAAAAAAAAAAAAACCCACACCTTTATCTATACGTATATATTTTATAATAGTGACGGCAACAGGGGTCCCTCGTTGTGAAATTGACATCTCTGAAGACAGGTTATTTTATAAAAGATCAGCTATCGTGTTAAGAGTGTACAGTTTTTACGCTGTTTTATTTGACTTAAAGGCTGGAAGACAGAAACAAAGTGAGTTCAGGCAAATTCACTGTATTGTAATTTATTTATAGTACTTTTTTTTTTCCTTGAAGGAAAATACTGACGTTGAGATGTATTTTAAGACTAAAATTGTGTGCTTCAGTATTTGTCATGCAGCAGAACGGAACTTTGGGGCCGGTTTTGTGTCTGACACCCAAAACGCAAACGCTCTGTGCTCAGTCCATCGCTTGTAGCCGTCTCTCGTGTGTGTGCACCGTGCACCGCGTGCACGCTGCGGTGGCTCGGGGCCAGGTCGTACGCAGAGCTGTGTCCCGTGCGCACTGCGTGCCACGCGCCTCGCATCCAGCCGTCTCTCCGCGCGTCCTTGTGCGCCCCTCCCCCCCCATCTGACGCGGCCCCCCGAGCCCCCACATCCTGGCCTTAAGCCTGCCTGTCCGTGCTGGCTATCCGCCCTGCTCGCCTCCGCCATGCCTTCCGAGGCTGCTCCCTGCCCACCCCCCCCAACCTGACCTTGACCAACGAGGCGGTTGTGAAGGTCCTGTGCCACCACCGTGCCCTGAAGGGGAGTGACGGGAACCAGGAGCAGGCATGTTCCGAGACTCCGTGAATCCACGGATGGACATAGCGGTTATGACCTAGAAGTGATGGCCTCGGAAGGCGCTTTTATTGTGGAAGTATCCGTGGGTAACGACAATTACCCAGCTAGTCTCTTATAGGAGAGTATTTGATTTAAACCAAAACCCGCCCCCCTCCCAATACTGGACTCTACCTGATATTTCTTAAGAAATCTTAGAAGTAGTTCAGGAGGCAAAAAAAAAAAAAAAAAATTATGTAATAAAAATATACCAATATTCTTTTAAAATGCCAAATGATATAAATATTTTGCCTAATACGTATTTATTATATATGAAATGCACTCTCCTTTACGAGGCCTCAGAGAAGTAAGCGAGGTGGGTCACCTGGAACGTAAAAAGGAAACAGAACTCTGCCTATATCTTTCTGCCTCTCCCTGGGAAATGCCCCCCCCCCGCCCCTTAATCAGTGTCTCGCTCTTCTCATTAGGCTGTAACCGCCCCTTCATATAACCTGCCTGCCTTCTTACATTTGTTAACCATGAGTTTTGTAAAAGCATTTCGTTGACGCAGACCTGTCACAGGCAGTGGCGTTTGTCAGCGGTGCTGGGACTGGAGACCGTGCGTTCGCAGTGCCCAGCTCTTGCCCTGCATTTGTGCCTCTAGCCTCGCTTGCTTTTTTGCTTGCTTTCTTTTTTTTTTTTTTTTTTTTCTGATTTCTTTGCGTACATAACCCACAACAGAGATCAGTCCTCGCCCCGTAGCGGACAGCCCGGCCGAGCAGGTGACGACAGGGACCGGCCGTTCTGTGCCCCCAGCTGACGAAACTTCCAGCTCCAACGGAGACGCGCCTGCCGCCGGACCTGGGTGTGTGGAGGGCACAGCACGCCCGTGTTGGGCACACCGCTGCCTGCATGTGCGGATGCTTTTCTGGCAACCTCCGTTCGGCAGCAGCGTGGGCAAGGGCCACCGTGCCGATACGGAAGGCCTGCACACCAGGGCTTTCACAGAAACGTCACTGCCCGGCGTACGCAGCGTTCTGTCGGCAGTGCGCCCGCGCCCCAGGGTTGGTGATTTTGTTGGTTTTAAATCCAGTCCCTCTTCTGGTGCCGGCCCAAGGGGTACTTGCGTTTGTCACCTCTCCCGTGACTTCTCCCGCATCCCTGCGAGGGCCCGTCTTTGCACCTGAACGGGACCAGAGTGCGCCCGGAAGGAGAAGCCAGCCAGATGGAGGAGGTGGAGGGTGATGGGCCGGAAAGGGCCCAGGGACAGCGACAGAGACCAGCCGAGCTGGCCGGAGGACAGGAAGCACCAACACTGGCTTGTCTCTCGTGACCTGTGTTTCCAGCTTCTGTCTAGTTAAGACTGCCACCCCCCGGAAAATCTCCCACGTGCCAGAAAAGTGAAGGCCTGTCGTTCTAAGAGGTGTTTTCATCTTCGGTTTGAACTTGCCCGTCACCGTCACCGTGCCGTGGGAGGAGAAAGCCGCTGTGTTTTACCGGCGGGTCTGGTCCAGTGCGACGAGTAAAAGGGAATTTGGCCTTCGCATCACCTGATCGTTGAATTGTCACTGCTGAAATAACTTTCTGTCGTGGGGATAAGTTATAATCAGTATTCATCTCTGTTTTTGTCACTGTTCCCTACTTGTGTCATTTGTATTGTTGGAAAGTATTCCTTCTATAAAATTAAACTAACCTGCCTTAAGAACAGAATGGAAAGGTGTGATTTTTTTTTGAAAGAAAAATGTAATTACGTGCACTTCAGTATATAGATAACAGTTTTCTAGAGATAGAATTCACATACCGTATAGTTCACTGTTTAAAGCATGCAACTCGTCGGTTTTGGGGATATTCACAATTGTGCAGGTTATCACTACAATCAATAGTAGAACTTTTTCATCACCCCAGCAGGAAACCTGGTACCCGTTAACAGTCACCCCCGAATTCTGTCACCTATTTTCTGGCTTTCTGGATTTGTCTATTCTGGACATTTCCTATAAATGGAATCATGCAGTGCATGGCCTTCGTGTCTGGCTTCCTTCACTCAGCATTGGGTTTCCCAAGTTCATCCACATTGTAGAAGGCATCAGGACTTCATTCCTCTTTATTGTTGAAGAATATTCCACTGTGTGGATAGACCGCACTTTGTTTATGCGCTCACCAGCCGATGGACATTTGGGTTGCTTCCGCTCTTCGGCCAGTATGAACAATGCTGCTTCCATCATTCGCGTTCAAGTCTTTGTGCGGACGGACGTATGTTTTCCTTTCTCTTCGGCCTGCACCTAGAAGCGAAATTGTCGGGTCAGACGGTAACCCTGTAGTTAACTTTTTGGAGAGCTGCCGGACTGTTTTCCGAGCAGCCGCACCATTTCACATTCCCACCAGCGAGGTGCACGGCTTCTGATTTCTCCACTTCCTGGCCAGCGCTTGTTACATCATTTTGACCATGGCCATCCTAGTAGGTGTGAAGTCGTATCTCCTTGTGGTTGTCTGTCTTTACAGGATCTGGGCCTCCCATGTTCTGGCATTTGCAGTGTCCCTCCGGAGGTGCCTGGGTGGCTCGGTCAGTTGAGCGTCCCAACTCTTGATTTCGGCTCAGGTCATGATCTCACGGATCAGGAGTTAGGGCCCCACATCGGGCTCTGCGCTGACAGCATGGAGCCTGCTTGGGTTCCGCCTTCCTCTCTCTCTGCCCCTCCCCTGCTCACACTGGCTATCTCAAAAAAATTTTTTTGTAAGTGTTCCTCTGAACTTGGGGAAAAAAGCTGTTGTTGAATCTACAAGTTCACTCAGATTCCAGGTCAGTTCTTTCCCTTTTCTGGGGGATCGGGCAGGGGAGGGGAACGAGTGGCAGGAATTCCTATTTTCATCCATCAGGTGGTCCAGTGTCTTTTTTGTAATGTTGGAAACTTGGTAATCGATACCTAAATCCATCAACTCACTAAGGTTGCAAAATGATGATACTCTAATGCTATCAATTTTTTTAAACTTTCTTTGAAACACCTTTATAAAGAGAAGCCCATCTATTTGGTAACCTAGTGGTACAGTTTGTATGGGTAAAGCAAGATAGACGCTTAATTTTTTTTTCTCGACCAGTTTTGAAAATAATGAATCATTTTCCTAGCGTTGTACACTGGTCGCCGATTTCTTCTTGGCTTTTGAAAACAAAAAGACATAATTTTCTTCGTATCATTATTATCAACACAGAATTTAAGTATGTTTGGTGTGCTTTAAATCCATTCGACTTGTTATCCTTATTGATGCTTAAATCCTCCCGTCTTTGGCGGGGGGACCTTTCCTGGTTGGCTCCTGGGTCGTTTTTGGTTTTGTCCCTGGAAGTTTCAGCCGGTCCCCTCGCTGTTCCACACGACCCGGAAGTGGGCTGGGCGTTGTTTTTAAGCCTTTTAAGTAGGCGGTATTTTCTTTTTTTTTTTTTTTCTCCAGGATAAAGGGATGACAAAACATCACATAGTTACTCCTCTGCATTATCCTATATCGTACACACACCACAGTTTCAGAATAACGGAATGAACATGACCACCAATAATATAATTACTAGAAACGGGCATCCCCCCCCCCCAGTTAATTTTGTTTTTAAGGTGTATCTCACAAGGAATATGTATTCAAATTTACTGCCTTTTAAAGTAACTTGGAATCTTTCCATCCTATGGGACTATCAGCTGGGTACACGTGTTTCCCTTTATTTTGGACTTTACGTTTTTATTCTGGCTTACTATTTTATTATTTTGTTGTTATTTTAGTTCGAGTTCTAGCTCTATTTCTTTTTTTAAGTAGGTTTCACGCCCAGCACAGAGCCCAAGGCAGGGCTTGAACTCACGACCCTGAGGACAAGACCTAACCTGAGATCAGGAGTTGGACCCTAGGCCAGCCGAGCCACCCAGGCGCTCCTAAAACTTATTTTCTAATTACGTAAAATATTGACATGGTTCCAAAGACGAACAAGATATATTCGGAGGAGTTGTGTTTACTCTTGCCCTTCTCCCCAGTATTTTCCACTCTCCTTACAGGTCACCGTTTAGGAAATACTGCTTTTCCTTGCATTGTTCATTGTGTAACATAAGCAGATACGTAAGCTTATGTAAGTGCATACACAGGCATATATGCAGGCTGTACACATACATACGTGTGAATATATATATACCCACAAAGATGTCCACGTCTGTGTTTTTGCTCACTCCCCTCCCCGATAAACGGTAGCACACCAGACACACTTTTCTCCGCCTGGCATCTCACACCTAAAAATATCTCAGCATCCGTATTGGCGCTGTAACAATTTACCACAAACTTGGTGGCTTAAAGCAACAGAAATTTATTCTTTCCTAGTTCTAGAGTCCAGAAGTCTGCAACCAAGGAGTTGGCAGGGCAGGGCTCCGTCTGAAGGCTCTGGGGGGAGGAGGTCTAGGGGTGTCTGAGGGTCCCCCCGAAGCCCGGAGTTCCTGGCGGTAGAGCCACGCCCCCAACCACCCCCCGTCTCCATCACCCTCTCCGCGCCCCTCTGTCTTCTCTTCTGTCTCTTCTCGCAACACGCGTCCTTGCATTCAGGGCTAAGCCTAGAGGATCTCAACTCCATCTTTACCTTTGCAAAGACTCCTTTTTCTACATAGGGTCACGTTCACAGGTCAAAGAGGGCCACCATTCAACCCACTACCATCTGTCCCCTGGCTCCCCCAAATTCGCGCCCATCCCGCACGCGAGATATGCTCACCAGATCCGCAGCTCCCCCAGAGCGCTGCGTAGAGGCTCCCCCTTTCCCGTGTATCCCTGCACACTGCACTGGTGCATGTGCCCTAGTTTATGCGACGGTCTCCTGGGGTTTCTAGTCTTCTTCTAGAACTCAGCAATGAAAAGCCTTCTGCAGACATCTTTTTGAGGGGTCAGTCCCTAGCAGTGGGGGCTCCGGCTCCCGGGTAACTGCATATGGGGCTTTGAGGGGTATCACCACGTTTCTCTGCTGGGGGCTGTGCCATTTCGTGTTCTTACCGGCACTGTAGGCCACAGTTCCCCACAGTGTCACCCATAGCATGTTGTCACCTGGCGAGTGGTTGCCACTTTCAGAGAGGAGAAAGAACATCTCAGCAGAGTCTAAATGTGTTGGACACTGGTTTCAGTATAGAAGCTTTTTGATCTGTTTTATTATGTTAGGGCTGACTCTCTTTCCTTTTCCTTCCTTCCTTCCTTCCTCCCTTCCTCCCTTCCTTCTTCCTTCCTTTTTCCTCCCTCCCTCCCTCTCTCTCCCTTTCTTTCTTTCTCAGCATTTTCTCAGCTATTCTTGCTTAGTTCTTCCAAAAGGATTTTCTAATTTGTCTAGCCCCAGGAGTGGAGGGAAGTGATGGAATCATTATCCAGGATTGCATGAAATGTACAGATTAGGGAGAGCTGACATCTTTATGATGTTGGATCCTCTTCGCCAGGACAATCTATTATATAATTCCATTTGGTCAAGACTAATTTTGTATCTTTCGGGAATGCTTTACAGTTTTACTCACTTATATTTTAGATGTTTCTCTTCTTTTTCCTTTTTTTAGGTTTATTGAGGTATGATTGATATTTTAAAATTGCATATATTTATTATGTGCATCTAGAAGAGTTTACACATAACACATGCATGATACCATCACCATGGCCAAGGCGGTAAACATATCAATCACCTAAAAGAATCTCCTTATGTTCTTTTGTTTTTGTTTGTATTTTCTTTGTAAGAACATTGAACATGATATCTAGACTCTGACACATTTTTAAGTCCACAACATCACGTTTTTAACTAAAGGTCCTTTGTTGTATAATAAGATCTCTAGATATTATTCATCTTGCATAACAGAAATTTTATGCCAATTGGAAAACAGTTCTCCATTTCCCCCTTCCTTAGCCTTTGGTAACCACAGTTCTATTCTCCACCTCTATGATTTTGATTATTTTCAGTAGCTCATATAAGTGGAATCTTACATGATTTATCTTTCTGTGATTGGTATATTTCACTTAGCATTATTGTTTCCAGGTTTGTTCATGTTGTCGCCAGTGGCAGGATTTCCTCTTATTTTGATGCGGAATAATATTCCATTGTATGTATTTACCACATTTTCTTTATCTGTTGATACACATTTAGGTTATATCTGTATCTTGGCTATTGTGAATAATGCTGCAATGAACATGGGGTTTCTGGTGTACCTTTGGGATTTTGATTTCAGTTGTTTTGCAAATACGCCAAAAGTGGGATTGATATATTAGTTCTGTATTTAATTTTTGTGAGAACTCCACACTATTTTCCATAGTGGTCACAGCATTCTATATTCTGACCAAAAGTGTATATAAACTCCAATTTCCCCATATCCTCGCTTGTTAGCCACTTCCTATTTCTGGAAAAAGATATCCAAACAGGTGTGAGCTGACATCTCATCGTGGTTTCGATCTGCAGGTTTCTGAGTGTTAGTGGTGTTGAACTTTTTTTTCTTTTTTTTTCTTTCATAGTTTATTGTCAAGTTGGTTTCCATATAACACCCAGTTATTTTAGGTGTTTCTCGATAGGTTTTGGCCTATTTTCATTTTCTGTCTTTACGTGGATAAAGACAGAAAATAAAGATAAGATAAATGCTATATACAAGGCTCCCTGCCTTTTTTTCAGACCTCACTGAAAAAGCTACCGTTTCCCCATTAAATAAAACGTTGGCTTCAGGAGGTGAATTTCACACGCACATTTTGATGTTAACGATGAGCCCATCGATTTCTAATTTCTTGAGTGTTTTCAACAGGAACGGGTATTGGGGTTTTCAAATTCCTTTTCTCCATCTATTGAAATGATCATATGATTCTCCTAAGCTCTAAAAATATGATTGATTATATTCCCGGGTTTCCTTTCGGAGACCTTTTGTAAAATAAATTCCATTTGGCCGTGATAGATAGACATTAATGTGCTTTGGATTTGGTTTGCTAGAATTATATTTCTGAGTTTTACATTGCTATGCTGCTTTTTTTTAGCGCAGTCTTTGCCGAGTTGATGGTCAATGCTATACTTTCTAAAGAAAATGTGGAAGCTTTTCTTCTTTGTCTTGGCTCCGAAAGGGTAAGTTTGAAAGAGTTCTGCTGGGAAACCATTTGGGTGCACTCTGTGTTTTGGGGTTTTTTTGGTTGTTTTTTTGTTGTTGTTTTTTAATCACAGAGGAGCTCTATAAATCACTTTCTCTATTTCCTCAATGGAAATTGAGGTCTTTAGACCTGCCTCTTGAGATCAATTTTGGTTTTTGTTTTTTTTGGGTTTTTTTGTTTTTTTTTTTAATAGTTTATTTTTGAGACAGAGACAGAGCATGAATGGGGGAGGGGCAGAGAGAGAGGGAGACACAGAATCTGAAACAGGCTCCAGGCTCTGAGCTGCCAGCACAGAGCCCGACGCGGGGCTCTAACCCACTAACCGCGAGATCATAACCTGAGCCAAAGTTGGACGCTTAACCGACTGAGCCACCCAGGGGCCCCGAGGTCAATTTTGGTTAGGTTGCATTTTTCTTAAAAATGATGCATTTCATCTGTTTTCCTCTTTGTTTGTCAAGAGCACACAGAAGAATGTTTGGTGGTTCCTTTTGACAGTTCTTTCCCCCTGGCACTTCCGACTCTCTCTATGTGTGTTTTTTTCCTTGATTATGTCAGTTATTGAATTATTTTGCGACTCTTTTTTTTGTTTTTTAAAGAGAACCAGCTTGGGGCGCCTGGCTGGCTCAGTTGGCAGAGCTTGTGACTTGATCTCAGGGTCGTGAGTTTGTCTTAAAGAAAAAGCAAATAAATAGAACCAACTTTTGATTTTACTAGAATTAGTAAAATTGTTACAAATTGTAACAAAAACCTTTTCTGTCTTATGACTCATGAAATACTGCTTTCATTTCTACGAATCCTTTGTTTTCTTGTGTCTTCTATAGTTGCTTCATTTGGGTAGTTGTTTGAGTTGGATGTGTTTATTTGAAGTCGTATAACGCTAAACCAATGTAGCGCTATACGTTTTCTCTTGTCAAATCATTTGTTGAGTTTTCATTATTATCTCTAAGAAATTCTATAGTTTAACTTTGTGTGTCCGCTTTGACCCCAAAGCGTTATGAACATGTCTTTAAAACATCTTCCCAGAGGGCTGCCTGGGTGGCTCAGTCGGTTAAGTGTCTGACTCTTGATTTCAGCTCAGGTCATGGTCTCATGGTTCTTGAGTTTGAGCCCCGCATCGGGCTCTGTGCTGACAGTGTGGAGCCTGCTTGGGATTCTCTTTCACCCTCTCTCTGCCCCTCTCTCACTTGCTCTCTTGCTCTCTCTCTCTCAAAATAAATAAATAAAACTTAAAAACAAAACAAAAAAAAAAAACCCCACCTCTGGCCTGTTCTGTTAAAAAAAAATCCAGATATGAGAGTCTTAACTGATTTTTATTCATTTTTAGTTTCGTGGCAAAATAGAAAAATCCTGTTTGTGTTATGTTTATTCTTTGGAATGTATTGAGGTTTTCTTTGTGGTCCATGGTAGTCAGCATATTCTGTATGATTAGGGTTTAGAAATTGGTTGATTGACTTACATGCATACGACACTAATTTCCTAGGGCTGCCGTAATACGTCACCACATTCCAGGTGGCTTCAAACAACAGACATCTTGTTATCTCACACATTTAGAGACCAGGGAAGGAGCCTTCCTGCCTCTTTCAGCTTTTGGTAGCTCCAGGTGGCCCTGGGCTCGTGGCCGTATCCCTCCACGCTCTGTGTCATCTTCCTGTGTCTCGCAGTCAACAAATTTCCTCTCCTTTCTCTTAAAGAACACCAGTCGTTGGATTTATGGCCCCCTGTAGATTTTGTCCTGAAGATCCTTAAATAATATATCTGCAAAGGCGCTATTTCCAAATAAGGTCAGATTCTGAAGTTCCGGTGGACCTGAATTTGGGGGGACACAACTCAACCCACTGCACATAATACATAGCTGAGCTCTGTATCATTGATCTTGTCTGGTTTTCTGGGTCTTTACTCACGTCTTGTCTACTTGAGCCGTCCTGGACCCACTGAGGATGGCTGGCAGGGTTTCCATTTTTCCTTCCACCACCAATCGTGTCTACTGAAAGCAGTTGCCATGTTATTAGGCACACAAACGTTAGTGACTCTCAAAATCTCCATTGTGCGTCGTAACCTTGCACACGGTGAAATGGCCTTCGTCTCTCCAAATGCTTTCTGCTGGGAATTCCTCCTTCCCCGATATGCAAATGCGATCCTTTCACTGTATTTGTGCTTTCCTTGTGCATCTTCATACATCATTTATTTCAGTCTTTCTCTTTCAGCTGCATCTGTTTCTACACAGATCATTATATTCTGCTTTGTTAGGTGTTCTAAAAATGTTTTAACCTTTTTACATGGGTTATGAGGGGCTATTTACATTTATTAATATTATTGATCTCATTTCTGTCATTTAAAAAAGTCATCTTCTAGCTTGAGAGGTTTTTATTTTTTTAAAAATAAAATGTATTTATTTTTGAGAGAGAGAGAGAGAGAGAGAGACAGAGTGTGAGCAGGGGAGGGGCAGAGAGAGAGGGAGGCAAGGCACAGAATCCGAAGCAGGCTCTAGGCTCTGAGCTGGCTGTCAGCACAGAGCCCGACGCGGGGCTCGAACCCACAAACCGTGAGATCATGACCTGAGCTGAAGTCGGACGCTTAACCAACTGGGCCATCCGGGCGCCCCTGTGTCTCCTGCTTTCTTTTCGCTTCCTTGGGTTCTCCCGCTGGCTCTTCTTTGCCTGTTTTTTATTTTTGTCACTTTCTCTCAAAACCCTTTCAGCTCCACCTTTCCTTCTGAGTTTTGCTATTTCTCTTTGCCTTTCAATATTTAAAATACTATGTTTTGCATTTATCATCATTGTGTTCCTCCTGTTCTCGCTCTTGTGTTTCTCAGCCTTTGCTGAGTCCCACCCTTTCATTTCTGAGTTTTTCTACTTCGAAAAGTACAAGTACTTTTCTCTCAGGTAGTGTTTTCTTAACTTTTTGCTCTCACACTGAAATCTTCAGATTACACTTTTTATCTGTCTTGTGATCACGTCTTCCTGGCGTGTTTTTATCTGTAGGGATAGCCTTATTTTTTTTATTCTCTTTTTTAAAAGAATTTTTTAAAAATGCATTTGGGGGCACCCGAGTGGCTCAGTCGGTTGAGTGTCCAAGTCTTGACTTTGGCTCAGGTCATGATCCCTGGGTCGTGGCGTCGAGCCCTGTGTCGAGCTCTGCGCTAAGGGTGGAGCCTGCTTCTGCTTCTTTCTTTGCCTCTGCCCCTCCCCCACTCACGCGTACTCTCTCTCTCTCTAAAATAAGTAATAATAATAATATTTGAGCACTACGGTGGCCAAATCAAATTTTCCCCATTCCTGTGGCATAAAGTGCCCCCCTCCTGATGCCTTCAGACACACGCCGCCCTCCCTCTCGCCCGCCACCCCCGTGTCCCCCTAGTTGGTGTGTGATTCCGCTCACCCTTAGGTAGGCTAACCAGCCGCTTTCTCAAGGAGGCGGGAAGTGGTGTCCATCCCTGAATAAATTCGGTCCCTCTACTTTATGTATTAGACCAGCAGAAATTCATTTTCTCAACAGTTCTGGACACTGGAAGGCCAAGGTCAAGGTGCCAGCAGGGTTGGGTTCTTCTCCGTCCTTGGCTCACAGATGACGGTCCTCTTGGCACGTCCTCCCGTGGCCGTCCCTTGGTGCCTGTGGCCCGGCGCCTTCCTCTTCTCATCAAGACACCTGTCCCTGGGTTAGGGCGCAACCTGATGACCTCGTTTGAATTTGATCACCTCTCTAAAGTGCCGGTCTCCAAACACACTCACATCTAAGGCCCTAGGGGCGGGGCTTCCGCATATGAATTTGGGGGCACCCGATTCGGCGCCGAACAGCACGTTCCCCATAGCCCAACACTTCTCTCGCGGGAGCACTGCCCGCTATGGAAAGTCCCATTTCGTGGCTGTCTCCCCAAAGACTGTAACCCCTGAGGGCAGAGGCACCGGGTCATGCCAAAGCATCGCTGGCCCTTGGGCCTTGCCGTGTGGGGTGCACACTGGGTGTGCGATCAGTACGAACCGGGTGGATCCACGAATCGAGGCTTTGTACGGTACCTCTCGCTGCTGTAACAAATGACCATAAACTCCGCGGCTAAAACAACCCGGATTTATTCTCCCACAGTTCTGGATGGAGGTCGGAAGTCTCAGGGCTGCGTTCCTTCTAGAGGCTCTAGGAGAGCATCTGTGTCCTTGGTTTTTCTGGCTTCTAGAGGCCACGTGCATTTGTTGGCTCCTGCACCGCCCCCCCTTCCCAGCCAGCAGTGTAGCGGCTACAACCGTGTGGCTGACTTCTGCTTCTGTGGGCACATCGCCCTCTCTGACTCCGACCCTTCCACCTCCCCCTTATTATAAGGACCTTTGTGATGACATCGCCCCCCCCCCCATAAGCCTGGGTCATCTTCCAGCTCCAGAGCATTAACCTAATCACAGCCACCCAGCTCCTTTTGCCATGTGAGATGACACATGGAATTAGAGTGTTAATATCTTTGGGGAGGGGCCATTATTCAGCTGAGCCCAGAAGTGCTCATCTTTGAAGGGCCCCGTTCTCTTGTCACATGTGTGGTGATGTGCAGTGCAAATTTTGCTTGGAAACAAGTGATCAGTCTGCTTTGGCGCTGGAACAAGATTTGCAGGCCCCTAGCAAAGTGCAAAGGCAGAGGGTGTCCCTCTTGTGGCATCTGGAAACGTCTGGCCCGGGGCGTGCAGCTGGAGGCACGGAGTCTTCTGGAATCCGTGGTTTCCGCCCTCCCCACGAACAGACACTCTGGCCAGATTGCTTCTCCTACCCGGCGATTACAGGCGGAATCCCCTGGGTAATAAACACAAATTGTTTTATTGCAATGGAAGCAGTTTAAAAGAAATGCTTTGTAGCACATAATAGAACTGACGAGGGGCGCCTGGGTGGCTTAGTCGGTTAAGCGTCCGACTTTCTCTTAGGTCATGATCTCGCGGTTTGTGGGTTCGAGCCCCTCGTCTGGCTCTGTGCTGACTGCCAGCTCAGAGCCTGGAGCCTGTTTCAGTCTGTGACTCCCTCTCTCTCTGACCCTCCCCTGCTCACGCTGTCTCTCTCTCGCGCCTAGAAATAAAAAAAAAAAAAAAAAACTGACGATGACAGAATTATTCTGTATCTGCACTAAAACGGTGTAGCCGCTAGCTGCACGTAGCTCTCGAGCCCTTGACATGTGGCCAGTGTGACGGAGGAACTGACTTCTAGGTTTTATTAATTTCAGTTAATTTAACTGTAAATAGCCCCCTGTGGCCAGCGGCTACCATGCCGAAACAGAACAGTTTGACCAGAATCCTAGATCTGGTCTAAAGCGCTTGGATGAGTAACAACTTGCCTCAAAGATCAGGTCCTGAGTGAGAAGAGGTGCCCCTTCCCCAGGTACAATAAAACAGTGTATTTGTATTGCCTGCATACGGACAGGGCAGATACTCTGTCATTTTCCAAGTTCATGGCCAGTACACTGGCAGTCAGCCACGGCTGGAGAGCTCACGCTCGGTAATCTACAAACACCACCAACCAAGCCCCCCCTCCCCCATCTCTGCCCTTAGAGAGCTGCGCTGTTCAACCTCAGCCAGCACAGTGCAAGGGGACGGTCAGGCTGAACTGGTTTAGTGCAATCTGAGCTTCCTGGCACCCACAGAGAAAAGGGACACGCTGTAGGTTTTTATTGTCAGAGAGGAAAACAGGATGGTGCTTCTCAAGAGGAGGATTCTCTCGGCCCTCAGCGCTGCGCGGGCTCCTCTCCAGCTTCCTACAGTGACAGCTTGCTGGACAACAGCTCTACTGCAAAATTGGGAAGGCTTTCAAAGCTGCCGCTTGTCACATCATTCAAGGCTGTCCCTTTCGATAGATGTGGGGGTGATCTGTTCCACATTCACAGCTTTCAGATGTCCTTCGTGATCCAGGAGCTCAGCCCAGAATGCCTGGGCAAGGCTGGATTGTGTATACTTAGTCTACACCAGTCACGCTTCCCCGTCATCTTTAGGACGTTGGCCACGTGCATCGCACCGCGCTACGTGTGGGGGATGCATTCATTTATTCGTTCATCTGGAGAGTCCGTTCAGATCCACGGGAGCTCAGGACCTAAAGGTGGATGAAACGGGGTCAGGGGTGGGTGTTATCAGACCCACCGCTGACAGAGCAGTTTGCCGGTTACTCAGGGCTGGAATTTGGAGGAGGTGAGGGGGGGAGGTGAGGGAAGGACTTGCCTTGGGTGCAACCTGTAAGTGGGCGCCGAAAAATCGGTGACCAACATAATATTGATAAAAATCGCAATCAATGCAATGTTTCACAGAGGGCGGAATCTCACATTTGAAAATAAAAACAGGCTGCTGTGTGCTTGACGACGCTGCATTCTTGCTCAAGGGGAACAGTCATTTCTGAGCAGCCGGGGCTTACGCAGGCTGGGTTTAAGGGGATCGACGATGGCTTGTAAAGAAATTGGGCCGCGGGGGGTTTGGGAGTGTGCATGTTTGATTCTACAGTCGCTATGAGCTCTTTCCACTTGGCTCAAAATGTGGGAGGATATTTTGATAAGCGTAGACACGGGTAGACTTTTCTCTTGGTCTTTCCAGATCCCTCACGTAAGTCCGACGGCGCCTTCAGGTGGTGGCTATTTAGTACCACCTGCCGCTGCCGCCCACTTTACAGAAGGGAAAATCAAGGCTTGCAGAGGCGTGGCAAAATAGTACCGATACTAATACTGTGAGATGGTCATATAATACCTCAAGATGGTGTATGCCGAGAGGTGCTACTCTTTGAGAATATCGGAGACGATTTTGTGCTGGGAGCCACACCGGCCTCTCTGGATGGCAGTCACAGCAAGGAAATGGCAGTGTTTGCACAGCTCCTGCCATGAGAAACGAACACTGATATCTCTTTCTGCTACTACTGGCTCATGTTGGAAATGAGGCTGCTGGTATTGACCAGGCCTCACAATATTCCATATCAGACCCATATTCTGAACACAGACTGAACACAGATACCTCATAAGGAAAAGCATATTCCTGGCTTTACAAAAGAGATTTTGGATGAAAGCTCTGTGGGTGATTGTCAAAAGGCTCTTCCTATGGGCCTTGCAGTTCCAAGACTTAGATAAAGAAAGGGGTTAAGAACATAAGAGTTACAATTGAGCCTGGCCCCGAGACAAAGAGCCCAAGTTAAAGTTAAGGTACAGATAAGGGCAGAACATAAATTACTACATGTATCTTTGCTAATTGGTGAAGCATAGCAGTCCCTTCCTCAAGGCCTACATTCCACAAACCCCCTCCCTGACGCTGGCAGCTGGGACGAGGATAGATAAGAGGAGCTAAAACATAAACCCAGGTGCAAAGACTGACACATTCAGGGCCCCCATGGTGCCTGCACATTCAGCATCAAGGAAAAGGCTCGCTCAAGCAACTTAGGAACAAGCCTAATACACATTCTTCCTCTTGTGTTTAAAAATTGTCTTGTGGCCTTCCCGTGCAAATTAAGTTATGTTTGTTAGTATCTTAATCTGGGGGACTGACGTCAAGAATATGGGGAGGTTCTGCAAGAATACTTCTGTAAAGCCTGTTCTGTACACCTTCCGCTGATTAAAGCATCTTGTTACAAATAACTAGCCCCTGTAAAAATTCTGTCTTCTGATGTCATGTTATTGTTGAGCCCTCAAATAAAGACACCCAAACCGACAGGACGGAGGTGCCTGCCTGGTGATCAGAAAGAATCTCGGGGCTCTCTCACTCTCTCGCCGACACCGTCCATCCTTCGGGGACCCCTGGGCCTGCTGGAGCCGGCCTCCGACAATTTTGCTTCTGGTGAAACACCGTATCCCAGAGACAGTGCTTTCAAAGAGCTTTCTAGGACAGGTCCATCCGGCTCTCTTCTCTTCCTTCGGGAGGGAGCTCGAGGGGAATGTGAGCAGATGCTTTTGCTCCATAGATGGTCTCAGGGAGCTAGCGGGGGGCCGGGCCTGACCACAGGGCACGCCAGCCAGGGGGGCGGGAGACGGACGCCAGGGCTGTCCGGGAAATGGGGACAGAGCATACCTGCCTTCCCCCTGTCGGCAGGCTGCTGGGAGAATCAGAGGACGTAGCTGCCGATGAGTGTGCCCCGGACTGAACATCTGTGGCCTTAACCCAAGGGGGCTTTTTACCGTGTAATTAATGCACTTCCTTGTGTATGAAAACTTCCCTTCCACCTCTGTGTCCCCGCCACCAGGTGCTCCTCCTGGGACAGAACCGCCCCTCGCAGTTTCCTCTGCATCCATTCCCTTCCCAAACAGCGTGTGAACGCATACGGGCGATTTGTACTTCCCACCTGCCGGGGGGACTCCCACACTGGAGGGGTTCTAAATGAAGCAGATTTTCCAGCACGCTGTGTATACTACGGTGAACTCTTACAAGGGGCTGGAAAACGGATGCCATTTTTGGCATCAAATGATACCTTCTGAGTAATTCTAAACGAGGGTTTCTCCAGCTCTGCACTCCCTGCCTCCAGCCACTAGATGTCAGCGGCGTCCCCTCGCAGAGCTGTCGCAGCCAAACGCGGCCCAGCAGCCGATCAAGAGGAAAGATGTCACGGCTTCAAAGGGAAACAAAGCAGGAATCTGTGAAGCAAATGGAAGGCACCTGTAAGGAGACATTAAAGCTGCAAGTCTGGAGAATCTGCATGAAGGATGGTAACGGCTCCCTTTCTGTCTCCATGCGGGGCAGTATAAGAAGGGAATTTGCAAGCAAGAGAAATTGAGACTGACCTACAAGACCAGTAAACGTTAACACCAGTTTGGGGCTGGCATCTGCTTTCCTAAAGATTTTTATGAGCAGAATAATCTAGGACGACCAGGAACTGTTCTCTTGGGGTTTTGCAGTTAAGATCTGAGAGTCTTCAGGTAATAAAATTGGCATCGAAAAGCAGGCAAAAATGTTCATTCCATGATCGTGTCTACCACGGGGCTTTTAAGAAAACAGGGAAGAACCGTTTCTTGTTACAAAAATAATACGCATTAATTGTAAAAAAAAAAAAATTAGAAAATGTAACTAAGCTAAAAAGAAGAAAAACGTAAAACACCTCTAATCCCACTAACCAGTGAAATACCACAGTTGATACCTCAGGAATTTGCTACCTACTTGTTTTCTGTGTCCAGATACAAAGGTATCCATGTAGATAAAAATATATTACATTGTAGGGGCAGAAAACTTCTGGGTTCTTTGGCTAGTCTAATAATTAAACGGACATATGACCGATTAGCAGGAGAAAAGCAAATTTAATGCATACATACGGGAGCGCGTAGGATAGGAGACCAAGAAGTGACCCAGGCAAGCAGCTTGCATACCTTCGAGACAAAGAAGCCACAAATCTGTGAGGAAGTGACACAAGTCCGGGCTTGGGGTAGCAAATTCCTGAGAGGTAACAGGTTTGTTTCCACAGCCCTCTGGTCTTGGACTCCCCCGTGCCTGGCAGTGAGGACGCCTCCCTTCCTCCCGGTAGGGGACGGGCGCCTTCAGGGACGGGGGGGGGGGGGGG